>NC_047112.1:96585255-96910255 GCF_902500255.1 Thalassophryne amazonica | reverse complement strand
AAGGCCTGCCCACAGGGAAATGACGTCACCGACACGCGTGAAAAAACTCACGCATGCGCACTAGGGTTCAAGCATGATTGGTGGAATCATTCAAATCCATATACTTAAACAAAAAATAAAAGGGTCAGTTTATTATCTAATAGACCTCATATATATATATATATATATATATATATATATATATATATATATATATATATATATATATATATATATATATATATATATATATATGTTGTTGTCCATTTTGTGTTCGGGGTCACCACAGCAGGTACAACCAGATCCGCATTGTTAGCTGGCACAAGTTTTACGCCGGATACCCTTCCTGACGCAACTCCAGTTTTACCTGGAGAAACAGACATAGCCACTGGTGTTCCAAAGAGGTCTCCCATCCAGATACTAATCAGGTCCCGCACTGCTTACCTTCTGAGATCTCACAGGATCAGACTGACACAGAGCAGATCGGCTGCTATATATATATATATATATATATATATATAAATATATATATATATATAAACCATCAACATTTCTATTAGACCCCATTCCTACCAGGCTGCCTACCAGGCTGCTCAAGGAAGCCCTACCATTAATTAATGCTTCGATCTTAAATATGATCAATCTATCTTTATTAGTTGGCTATGTACTTAAAAAGCCATCACTTGACCCAGCTATCTTAGCCAATTATAGGCCAATCTCCAACCTTCCTTTTCTCTCAAAAATTCTTGAAAGGGTAGTTGTAAAACAGCTAACTGATCATCTGCAGAGGAATGGTCTATTTGAAGAGTTTCAGTCAGGGTTTAGAATTCATCATAGTACAGAAACAGCATTAGTGAAAGTTACAAATGATCTTCTTATGGCCTCAGACAGTGGACTCATTTCTGTGCTTGTTCTGTTAGACCTCAGTGCTGCTTTTGATACTGTTGACCATAAAATTTTATTACAGAGATTAGAGCATGCCATAGGTGTTAAAGGCACTGCGCTGCGGTGGTTTGAATCATATTTATCTAATAGATTACAATTTGTTCATGTAAATGGGGAATCTTCTTCACAGACTAAGGTTAATTATGGAGTTCCACAAGGTTCTGTGCTAGGACCAATTTTATTTACTTTATACATGCTTCCCTTAGGCAGTATTATTAGACAGCATTGCTTAAATTTTCATTGTTACGCAGATGATACCCAGCTTTATCTATCCATGAAGCCAGAGGACACACACCAATTAGCTAAACTGCAGGATTGTCTTACAGACATAAAGACGTGGATGACCTCTAATTTCCTGCTTTTAAACTCAGATAAAACTGAAGTTATTGTACTTGGCCCCACAAATCTTAGAAACATGGTGTCTAACCAGATCCTTACTCTGGATGGCATTACCCTGACCTCTAGTAATACTGTGAGAAATCTTGGAGTCATTTTTTATCAGGATATGTCATTCAATGCGCATATTAAACAAATATGTAGGACTGCTTTTTTGCATTTGCGCAATATCTCTAAAATTAGAAAGGTCTTGTCTCAGAGTGATGCTGAAAAACTAATTCATGCATTTATTTCCTCTAGGCTGGACTATTGTAATTCATTATTATCAGGTTGTCCTAAAAGTTCCCTGAAAAGCCTTCAGTTAATCCAAAATGCTGCAGCTAGAGTACTGACGGGGACTAGAAGGAGAGAGCATATTTCACCCACATTGGCCTCTCTTCATTGGCTTCCTGTTAATTCTAGAATAGAATTTAAAATTCTTCTTCTTCCTTATAAGGTTTTGAATAATCAGGTCCCATCTTATCTTAGGGACCTCATAGTACCATATCTGTTGGGAAGGTGTCGTAGCACGGACCCACAACAGGGGGCGCAAATGAACGGACAATGAGTAAGCCAAAAAGTAACAATTTAATGTTGTGATAATACACAACTAAATTCACAGAATTTGCACAGTCAATTAACACCAGGTGACGTGTGGGCAGGCTTGAAGATAGAAGACCCCCGACGAGAGAGAAGCCGCGTCCCACACAGCTTCCACCACCAACGGTCTGAAGAACACCGGAGCCGCGAAGTCCCGAGTCCCCAGGTGGCCTCTGTCTTCGGCTGTCGACCCTGGTACTGCTGGCAGAAAGCAGAGATAAGATGAATGAGTGTGAGTCCGCACACTCAGTAATCCACAGTCCATACACAGTTAGGAGGGAGCACCTCCACCTCCAATCACACACACTCGTGCAGCTCCTGGTCAACCACTTATCTGGGTTGGGGCGTGAGGCGAAGCCGTCGCTGTCACATCAAACGCCAATCCTCCAGACAAGGCAACACTCCAGGAAAACGGCTGCAATAGAAGTTCAGGTTATTACACACAAAGTGTTAGTCAGCAGAGAAATTACCTCTTCAGTAGTAGTCGATTTCTCGGCGGGGATGTGGACTGCAGTCCGGCTTATGTACTGGTGTAGATGAGTGACAGCTGGTGCGATGAGTGACAGCTGTCACTTCCTCTGGGTCTGGCGCCCTCTCGTGCTTGGAGCCCGCACTCCAAGCAGGGCGCCCTCTGGTGGTGGTGGGCCAGCAGTACCTCCTCTTCAGCGGCCCACATAACAGGACCCCCCCCTCAACGGGCGCCTCCTGGCGCCCGACCTGGCTTGTCCGGGTGTCTTTTGTAGAAATCGGCCAGGAGGGCCGGGTCCAGGATGAAGCTCCTCTTCACCCAGGAGCGTTCTTCAGGTCCATACCCCTCCCAGTCCACCAGATATTGGAACCCCCGGCCCTTACGACGAACGTCAAGGAGCCTGCGGACTGTCCAAGCAGGCTCCCCGTCGATGAGCCGGGAAGGAGGCGGCGTAGGTCCCGGAGCACAGAGGGGCGAGGTGTGGTGTGGCTTCAGACGGGAAACATGAAAAACAGGGTGAATCTGCAGTGAAGCCGGGAGTTAGAGCTTCACTGCGGCCGGGTTGATGATCTTGAGGATACTGAATGGACCAATGAACCTGTCTTTCAGTTTTGGGGAGTCAACACAAAGAGGGATGTCCTTGGTCGAGAGCCACACCTCCTGCCCGGGCTGGTATGTGGGGGCCGGGGAACGCCGGCGGTCCGCATGGGTCTTGGCCCTCGTCCGGGCCTTTAACAGGGCAGAGCGGGCGGTCCGCCACACCCAGCGGCACCTCCTGAGGTGGGCCTGGACCGAGGGCACACCGACCTCTCCCTCCACCAGCGGGAACAATGGGGGCTAGTACCCCAAACATGCCTCAAAAGGGGAGAGGCCGGTAGCAGACGAGACTTGGCTGTTATGGGCATACTCGATCCAGGCCAGATGGTGACTCCAGGCCGCCGGGTGCGCGGAGGTGACGCAGCGAAGGGCCTGTTCCAACTCCTGGTTAGCCCGCTCTGCCTGGCCGTTTGTCTGGGGGTGGTACCCGGACGAGAGACTCACGGTGGCCCCCAGCTCCTTACAGAAACTCTTCCACACCTGCGAAGAGAACTGGGGACCACAATCTGATACAATGTCCGATGGTATCCCATGCAGCTGCATGACGTGGTGGACCAGGAGGTCTGCCGTCTCCTGGGCCGTCGGGAGCTTCGGGAGGGCCACGAAGTGGGCCGCCTTGGAGAACCGGTCCACTATCGTGAGAATAACGGTGTTGCCCTGGGACGGCAGGAGGCCCGTGATGAAGTCCAGGCCGATGTGAGACCAGGGGCGATGAGGCACTGGCAGGGGTTGGAGGAGTCCCGAGGTCCTCCGATGGTCTGCCTTGCCCCTGGCGCAGATGGTACAGGCCTGGACGTAGTCCCGGACGTCGGTTTCCAGGGACGCCCACCAGAAGCGCTGCTGGACTACTGCCACGGTCCTACGCACTCCGGGATGACAGGACAGCTTGGACCCGTGACAGAAGTCCAATACGGCAGCTCTTGCTTCTGGTGGGACGTACAGTCTGTTCTTGGGGCCAGTCCCCGGGTCCGGGCTCCTTGCCAGGGCCTCCCGGACGGTCTTCACCACGTCCCAGGTGAGGGAGGCCACGACAGTGGACTCGGGGATGATGGTCTCGGTGGGGTTCGACAGCCCCACTTTGGCTTCTTCTTCGTGCACCCGGGACAATGCATCTGGTTTTTGATTTTTGGTCCCGGGGCGGTACGTGATCCGGAAGTCAAAGCGCCCGAAGAACAGAGACCAGCAGGCTTGCCTGGGGTTCAGCCGCTTGGCGGTCCGGATGTACTCCAGGTTCTGATGGTCCGTGAAAACCGTGAAAGGCAACGATGCCCCCTCCAGCAGGTGTCTCCACTCTTCAAGAGCCTCCTTCACCGCGAGGAGCTCCCGATTGCCGACATCATAGTTCCTTTCAGCTGGGGTCAACCTGCGGGAAAAATAGGCACAAGGATGGAGAACCTTATCATCCTCCACGCTCTGGGACAGCACGGCTCCTATCCCTGAGTCAGAGGTGTCCACTTCCACTATGTACTGGCGATCAGGATCAGAGAACCGGCATTTCAACTCCTGGAACGCGGCTTCGCACCAATCCAACCAGGTGAAGGGGACCTTGGTGGAGGTCAGGGCAGTCAGGGGGCTAACTACCTGACTGTAGTCTTTAATGAACCTCCTGTAGAAATTTGCAAAGCCGAGGAACTGCTGCAATTTCCTGCGGCTTGTTGGTTTGGGCCAATCTCTCACTGCCGCAACCTTGGCCGGATCAGGGGCGACGGAGGTGGAGGAGATGATGAACCCCAGGAAGGACAAAGAAGTGCGGTGGAACTCACACTTCTCGCCCTTCACAAACAGACAGTTCTCCAACAACCGCTGTAGGACCTGACGTACATGCTGGACATGGGTCTCAGGGTCCGGGGAAAAGATGAGTATATCGTCCAGATATACGAAGACGAACTGATGCAGGAAGTCCCGCAAGACGTCATTTACCAAAGCTTGGAACGTTGCGGGGGCGTTAGTGAGGCCGAACGGCATGACCAGGTACTCAAAGTGACCTAATGGGGTGTTAAATGCCGACTTCCATTCGTCTCCCTTCCGGATCCGAACCAGGTGGTACGCGTTTCTAAGATCCAATTTAGTGAAAATTTGGGCTCCATGCAGGGGCGTGAACACTGAATCCAACAGAGGTAACGGGTATCGGTTGCGAACCGTGATCTCGTTCAGCCCTCTGAAATCAATGCATGGACGGAGTCCGCCGTCCTTCTTGCCCACAAAAAAGAAACCAGCACCCTTCGGGGAGGTGGAGTTCCGGATCAGCCCGGCAGCTAAAGATTCCCGGATGTAGGTCTCCATTGATTCGCGTTCCGGACGTGAGAGGTTGTACAACCTACTGGACGGGTACTCAGCGCCCGGGACCAAATCGATGGCACAATCGTACGGTCGGTGCGGGGGAAGAGTGAGCGCCAGATCTTTGCTGAAAACGTCAGCAAGATCGTGGTACTCCTTTGGCACCGCCGATAGATTGGGGGGGACTTTAACCTCCTCATTAGCCGTCGTGCCGGGAGGAACCGAGGATCCTAAACACTCCCGGTGGCAGGTTTCGCTCCACTGCGTCACAACCCCAGACGGCCAATCTATCCGGGGATTGTGCTTCACCATCCATGGAAATCCCAAAATCACTCGGGAGGTAGAAGGTGTTACATGGAACACGATCTCCTCCCTGTGATTTCCAGACACAACCAAGGTCACTGGCTGTGTCTGATGTGTAATTAATGGAAGCAGGGTGCCATCTAGTGCTCGCACCTGCAATGGTGCCGGCAGAGCCACCAGGGGGAGCCCTACTTCCTTTGCCCATCTGCTATCCAGCAGATTCCCTTCCGACCCTGTGTCTACCAGTGCTGGGGTGTGAAGGGTTAAATCCCCACAAAGGATCATTACTGGGATTCGTGCAGATTTGCGGGGTTTCCCCGCGTGCGTGTTATGGCCCACCCTTAGCCCAGTTTGTAAGGACGGGCGTTGTAGTTTGACCGTTTTGGGGCAGTCCTTCTGCATATGCTCACAAGAGCCGCAGACAAAACATTCCCCGCGGGCCAGCCTCCTTTGTCTGACGTTTGTTTTTATTTTGGCCCTGCTCGTGTCCATAGCCTCCTCAGCAGGGGGAGCTGTAGCCACACGGAGCTCTCTGGCAGTGAAGCGTGGGGACGACGTCACCCTTTCGGAACCGGAAGGGGGAGGGACGGCTCGTGCCCGGTCACGCCCCCCGACCTGCTCCCGACGATGCTCATTCAAACAGTTGTCTAAGCGTATAACCAAATCGACAAGCCCGTCAAAATCCCGCGGTTCCTCCTTAGCCAGCAGGTGCTCCTTCAGGACCAGAGACAGTCCATTTACGAAGGCGGCGTGGAGCGCAACGTTATTCCAGCCGGACCTAGCTGCCGCGATGCGGAAGTCGACTGCATACTCGGCTGCGCTGCGGCGCCCCTGTCTCATTGACAGCAGCACACTCGAAGCGGTCTCGCCTCTGTTGGGATGGTCAAAAACTTGTTTGAACTCCCGTATAAACTCAGCATAAGACGTTAGGAGCCGTGAATTCTGCTCCCAAAGCGCCGTAGCCCAGGCGCGTGCCTCTCCTCGAAGCAGACTAATAACATAAGCCACCCGGCTGGCGTCTGACTCGTACATGACAAGACGCTGTGAAAAGACGAGCGAACACTGCATGAGGAAATCTGCGCACGTCTCAACACAGCCTCCGTACGGTTCCGGAGGGCTTATGTATGCTTCAGGGGACGGTGGGGGGGGTCGTCGAACGACCAGTGGAACGTCTGTTACAGGCCCAGGACCAGCAAGAGGAGTGGCTGCAGCAGCGCCCTGATCGTGCGCTTCCACCCTGGCGGTGAGAGCCTCCACCCTCCGGTTAAGGAGAACATTCTGCTCGGCCACTAAATCCAGCCGAGCTGTGAAGGCGGTTAAGATTTGCTGCAGCTCACTCAACATGCCTCCCGCTGACGCCTGCGCTCCTGGCTCTTCCATTGGCCGTTCAAACTCGGGTTGACGCCCCTCGGAGTCCATGACGATTGGCCAAGAAATCCTGTTACGGAGCCGCATGCTCACACTGCATTCCCGCTGTGTCAGACACCTGATGTGGCTGTTGGCTCCAGATCCAGCAACGGTAACAATTGGCAATTAATAAAGCACGAGACAACTGAAGACCACTTTCGGGTCTGGAACAGGGCGTAAAAAACTGTACAGTGTTAGGTCGGTGAAACCTTCGGTGGGCGAACCGTACAATTCTGATATATATTATATAAATATATTATATAAATTCTGATATAAAAACTGGTTGGAGGAGAAGCGTGATAACAATCAATCAATCAATCAATTTTTTTATATAGCGCCAAATCACAACAAACAGTTGCCCCAAGGCGCTTTATATTGTAAGGCAAGGCCATACAATAATTATGTAAAACCCCAACGGTCAAAACGACCCCCTGTGAGCAAGCACTTGGCTACAGTGGGAAGGAAAAACTCCCTTTTAACAGGAAGAAACCTCCAGCAGAACCAGGCTCAAGGAGGGGCAGTCTTCTGCTGGGACTGGTTGGGGCTGAGGGAGAGAACCAGGAAAAAGACATGCTGTGGAGGGGAGCAGAGATCGATCACTAATGATTAAATGCAGAGTGGTGCATACAGAGCAAAAAGAGAAAGAAAGTGCATCATGGGAACCCCCCAGCAGTCTACGTCTATAGCAGCATAACTAAGGGATGGTTCAGGGTCACCTGATCCAGCCCTAACTATAAGCTTTAGCAAAAAGGAAAGTTTTAAGCCTAATCTTAAAAGTAGAGAGGGTGTCTGTCTCCCTGATCTGAATTGGGAGCTGGTTCCACAGGAGAGGAGCCTGAAAGCTGAAGGCTCTGCCTCCCATTCTACTCTTACAAACCCTAGGAACTACAAGTAAGCCTGCAGTCTGCGAGCGAAGCGCTCTATTGGGGTGATATGGTACTACGAGGTCCCTAAGATAAGATGGGACCTGATTATTCAAAACCTTATAAGTAAGAAGAAGAATTTTAAATTCTATTCTAGAATTAACAGGAAGCCAATGAAGAGAGGCCAATATGGGTGAGATATGCTCTCTCCTTCTAGTCCCCGTCAGTACTCTAGCTGCAGCATTTTGAATTAACTGAAGGCTTTTTAGGGAACTTTTAGGACAACCTGATAATAATGAATTACAATAGTCCAGCCTAGAGGAAATAAATGCATGAATTAGTTTTTCAGCATCACTCTGAGACCTTTCTGATTTTAGAGATATTGCGTAAATGCAAAAAAGCAGTCCTACATATTTGTTTAATATGCGCTTTGAATGACATATCCTGATCAAAAATGACTCCAAGATTTCTCACAGTATTACTAGAGGTCAGGGTAATGCCATCCACAGTAAGGATCTGGTTAGACACCATGTTTCTAAGATTTGTGGGGCCAAGTACAATAACTTCAGTTTTATCTGAGTTTAAAAGCAGGAAATTAGAGGTCATCCATGTCTTTATGTCTGTAAGACAATCCTGCAGTTTAGCTAATTGGTGTGTGTCCTCTGGCTTCATGGATAGATAAAGCTGGGTATCATCTGCGTAACAATGAAAATTTAAGCAATACCGTCTAATAATACTGCCTAAGGGAAGCATGTATAAAGTGAATAAAATTGGTCCTAGCACAGAACCTTGTGGAACTCCATAATTAACTTTAGTCTGTGAAGACAGCGGAGCTAAAACGTGATACATAAAAACCGGTTGGAGCAGAAGTGTGATAACAGCAGAGCTAAAATGTGATAACAGCTGAAGTGCAGCGGTGTGAATGTGTTTGTGTGAATGTGTGTTTTTTATGACTGAGGACGTACGCAACTGAATCGCGGGGGCCTGTCACCAGTTTTAACCCACTGGCAGAAACGAAGCCCTGTCTGTGAAGTAGGTTGTAAGCGTTCTATACGCACCACACCTGTTTGTGAGCCTACGAGTCTGAAAAGAAGCCCTAAGCAAGGTCACCCACCTCTCAGAGGTCAAAGTGGTGACACTTTTCAAAGTGATTGGTGACCAAACAGTGAAAAAAAAAGAACAACAGCCTGTTCGTTTAGATCTCCCTATGAGATAACCCCACGAACAGCTAAAATGGGTAACCGCTGTTGTTCTCACAGCCAACATGACACACAGTCAAATGATGTTAGGTACATGGAGACAAAAGATCCAGCATCACCTGAATACTTAAAAATGTGGAGAGAGACAGTTAATTTCTCGGGAAAATTACAGTTAAATTCCACAACAAAGTCATTTGACACCATAAAAGAGAACACCAGTGATTTCACAAAAAGGCAAGAGAGACGTGGAGCGAAAAATACACCAGCCCATGCTTTTGTACCAAACACAGCAGTTCTTAAACCTGCTGGAGCAGTCATAATGATGTGTGAGGAAAAAGTGTATTTTGTAGGAAAGGGCAAAGGTCAGCGCTGCAGAGTGGCCAGAGGTAAAGCCTGTGAGCGTGAGATAAAGAGGAATTTGACATGTTGAAAGTGTGGAAAGAAGGGACACTTTGAATGTACACACTCGCAAAGATGAGTTCTCCGTTTTCAACATGAATTTTGTTTATGTACATAAGGTTTCAGAACTTTTTTTTTTCTAGCAGATTATAGTTGTCAGTTTTTCCTTACTTTTGTTCTGTTGTCGCTATATAGACAGATTGTGTGTAATTATTGTGAATTGTTTTAGATAAAACTGTCAAGGTCACAGTTGCTGGCGCTCCAACATTTTAAAGTGTGGAGTTAAGATACTGAGAAATAAGTGCACATTAATCAATTTTGTACGTGTATATGAGTGTGAGTTGGTGTCCAGGGACAAAGATAGAGTATTTTGAGGGAGAATTCTGAAATAGAGCTGTTGATGAAATAAAACTTTTCAGCTTGGCTTGATGATAACTCAAAGACAATAAATACTATCGTCTCCCTACTTTCCATATTGAATGATCATGTAACTGGGATGAAGTGGTTAAAATATGGTTGATTTTTGTACACTGGATAAGGTGTAAAAGTTGATTAGTTTCGCCTACTTAACGGATTTTAAGCAAAGCTGATCAAGATTATATTCCAGCAATGATTGTTTTATTGTTGTGTGATATATTTTTTGTGTGCTGTTGGTTTGAAATTTGTGTGAGGTGATTCTTTTCTATCTGGAAAAAAAAAAGGAGAAGAAAATTCAGATGGACTGCTTCAATTGAACATTGCAGTATTTGGCCAGTCTTGCCTCAGTAATCATGAATGAGCTACTGTGAAACTGACCACTTAGATCAATGAGTTCCAGCGGGTATTCATAAACTTGTCTGGAAACAGGCTCATCTAGGCAATAACGACTTTGGGTTATAAAACATTTCTATGAATCAGTTCCCCAGTACACATATTAAATACTGCTAAAAGATTGAAAAATTGTGATTGACTGATCCACTAATTTTTTGATGGCACATAACAGACAGAAGGGAGCAGTGGTTGTGGTAGATTCTCTGAGGACTATTAAAAACTGATTGTGAGACTGTGATTGCATACCCTGTTCTTGACCTCCGGGTCCCAAACAGCCTGACAGAAGGTTGGTGAAAGAGAGAGAGAAAAAAAAAAGTCTCCTATCAGTTCACTGTACTTAATAGTTCCGTTGAAGTCTACGGGTCTACATGTGTGTATAATATGTTGCGTGTAATGTAACACAGGTCTTCTTTGGACCTGTGGATGTTTTTTGGGTTTTTATTTGAGAAGAGTTGGGTTATTTTGCTTGTTTGTTGTAGCAGTTGTGGCATTCTGTTCTTGGTCTGGGGTGTTGGAGGAAGAGCGTGTACACACACAGCTGCTGAGGGAAGCTCTAAATGCTCACCTCCCTCCTCCTCCTCCTCCTCCTCCTCCTCCTCCTCTCCCCGCTGCTCCACACCCCCACAACTTGAGGGAGGATTTGAGAAACACTGCAGCAATGTTTTGTTGTGCTTTAACACATGAAATACAGGGGTTTTACATGTAATTGATACTAGTGTTTTAAAAGTGTTT
This sequence comes from Thalassophryne amazonica, assembly GCF_902500255.1. Classification (NCBI taxonomy): domain Eukaryota; kingdom Metazoa; phylum Chordata; class Actinopteri; order Batrachoidiformes; family Batrachoididae; genus Thalassophryne; species Thalassophryne amazonica. The sequence continues at coordinate 96,899,300 of NC_047112.1, read as the reverse complement.
GTTACTGTTACACTTAGAGAGATGTTGTTTATTTGGTGTAATCAATTCCAGCTTTAATGTTGTTTTGTATTACGTTGCATTGACGTTACCAAATACATTCAGTGTTCTATTTCTTGAAGCGTGATTTGTTTTGGGAACAAAGTGTAATTTATCACTCCAGCCGAAGAGCAGAGCAGAAGGTTGTACAGTGTGTGAACAGTAAAACTGGGCTGATTACTGTAACATGTTTAAAGAGCTCCTGTTAGACACATTAATGTTGGTGAGGGTGAACTGACAGCAATGTACAGTAGAAGCAACAAATAATGAGAACTCAATATTTTGATCATCCTGTGTTTTGAGTGAACTAATGTGAACTCTTAAGTGATGCAACTTACCCCTGCTGCAAATCAAACAAGAAGCTGCAGGCTTTCATAAAGCATTGATGACCAATGAAGTGCTTATTAATTATTTTTTGATACATGCAGATTAAGTTAGGCTTTAAAGGATAGAGATTGTTGGACAACTTTTAACTTTATTATTGTCCATTCTGACCCACTGTTATTCCTGCAACCAAGTATTGTTTGTGTATCCAATTTTGTCATTATTTTTATTCTATTTATTGTTGGTGTTTAAGCATTGATTAATCCAACAGATCCACTCTGGGATTAACAGAATAGAATCATCTAATGTTCTGTGAAATTAAAACTGTTTTGACATGACACCTCTTAATGGGTGTTCCCCCACCCCTTGGAACCACTGCCCAGTATGGAAGGCTGCGAGCTCATGACGGGTAAGATCCCATATTAAACCCTGGGACAACCTAAGGTAGGCCCAGTCACGATTACTCGACCTTGTCTCTGTGACGTTCTGACTCACTAGGACATGGGGGGATGGCACTGGGGTACTATGGTGGGGTCAAATTTGCCCGTATGCCTACATGGTAAGGCTGTTATGAAGGTGTCGTAGCACGGACCCACAACAGGGGGCGCAAATGAACGGACAATGAGTAAGCCAAAAGGTAACAATTTAATGTTGTGATATTACACAACGAAACGTGTCTTAATGTTCACAGTCAATAAACACCAGGTGACGTGTGGGCAGGCTCGAAGATAGAAGACGCCCGACGAGAGAGAAGCCGCGTCCCACACGGCTTCCACCACCAACGGCCTGAAGAACACCGGAGCCGCCAAGTCCCGAGTCCCCAGGTGGCCTCTGTCTTCGGCTGTCGACCCTGGTACTGCTGGCAGAAAACAGAAAGATGATGTGTGAGTGTGAGTCCGCACACTCAGTAATTAACAGTCCAGACACCGTTAGGAGGGAGCACCTCCACCTCCAAATCACACACACTCGTGCAGCTCCTGATCAACCACTTATCTGGGACGGGGTGCGAGGTGAAGCCGTCACTGTCACACCAAACGCCAATCCTCCAGACAAGGAAAGCACCAGGAAAACGGCTGCAACAGAAGTTCAGATTACTTTTCAAAGTATAAGTCAGCAGAGAAAATTACCTTAGTACTGGTAGTCGATTTCTCGGCGGGGAGGTGGAGTTGCAGTCCGGCTTATATGGTGGTGTAGATGAGTGACAGCTGGAGTAATGAGTGACAGCTGTCACCTCCTCTGGGTCTGGCGCCCTCTTGTGCTTGGAGCCCGCACTCCAAGCAGGGCGCCCTCTGGTGGTGGTGGGCCAGCAGTACCTCCTCTTCAGCGGCCCACACAACAGGACCCCCCCCTCAACGGGCGCCTCCTGGCGCCCGACCAGGCTTGTCCGGGTGTCGTCTGTAGAAATCGGCCAGGAGGGCCGGGTCCAGGATGAAGCTCCTCTTCACCCAGGAGCGTTCCTCAGGTCCATACCCCTCCCAGTCCACCAGATATTGGAACCCCCGGCCCTTACGACGGACGTCCAGGAGCCTGCGGACCGTCCAAGCAGGCTCCCCGTCGATGAGCCGGGCAGGAGGCGGCGTAGGGCCAGGTGCACAGAGGGGCGAGGTGTGGTGTGGCTTGATACGGGACACGTGGAAAACAGGGTGGATCCGCAGTGAAGCTGGGAGTCGGAGCTTCACTGCGGCCGGGTTGATGATCTTGAGGATGGGGAATGGGCCGATGTATCTGTCCTTTAATTTGGGTGAGTCCACACAGAGGGGGATGTCCTTTGTTGACAGCCACACCTCCTGCCCAGGCTGGTATGTGGGGGCCGGGGAACGTCGGCGGTCCGCATGGGTTTTGGCCCTCGTCCGGGCCTTTAATAGGGCAGAGCGGGCGGTCCGCCACACCCGGAGGCACCTCCTGAGGTGGGCCTGGACCGAGGGCACACCGACCTCTCCCTCCACCAGCGGGAACAATGGGGGCTGGAACCCCAAACATGCCTCAAAAGGGGAGAGGCCGGTAGCAGACGAGATTTGGCTGTTATGGGCATACTCGATCCAGGCCAGATGGTGACTCCAGGCCGCCGGGTGCGCGGAGGTGACGCAGCGAAGGGCCTGTTCCAACTCCTGGTTAGCCCGCTCTGCCTGGCCGTTGGTCTGGGGGTGGTACCCGGACGAGAGACTCACGGTGGCCCCCAGCTCCTTACAGAAACTCTTCCACACCTGTGAAGAGAACTGGGGACCACGATCTGAAACGATGTCCGATGGTATCCCATGCAGCCGCATGACGTGGTGGACCAGGAGGTCCGCCGTCTCCTGGGCCGTCGGGAGCTTCGGAAGGGCCACAAAGTGGGCCGCCTTGGAGAACCGGTCCACTATCGTGAGAATAATGGTGTTGCCCTGGGACGGCGGGAGGCCCGTGATGAAGTCCAGGCCGATGTGAGACCAGGGGCGATGAGGCACTGGCAGGGGTTGGAGGAGTCCCGTCGTCCTCCGATGGTCTGCCTTGCCCCTGGCGCAGATGGTACAGGCCTGGACGTAGTCCCGGACGTCGGTTTCCAGGGACGCCCACCAGAAGCGCTGCTGGACTACTGCCACGGTCCTACGCACTCCGGGATGACAGGAGAGCTTGGACCCGTGACAGAAGTCCAATACGGCAGCTCTTGCCTCTGGTGGGACGTACAGTCTGTTCTTGGGGCCAGTCCCCGGGTCCGGGCTCGTTGTCAGGGTCTCCCGGACGGTCTTCTCCACGTCCCAGGTGAGGGTGGCCACGACAGTGGACTCGGGGATGATGGTCTCGGTGGGGTTCGACAGCCCCGCTTTGGCTTCTTCCTCGTGCACCCGGGACAATGCATCTGGTTTTTGGTTCTTGGTCCCGGGGCGATACGTGATCTGGAAGTCAAAGCGCCCGAAGAACAGAGACCAGCGGGCTTGCCTGGGGTTCAGCCGCTTGGCGGTCCGGATGTACTCCAGGTTCCGATGGTCTGTGAAAACCGTGAAGGGCAACGATGCCCCCTCCAGCAGGTGTCTCCACTCTTCAAGAGCCTCCTTCACCGCAAGAAGTTCCCGATTGCCGACGTCATAGTTCCGTTCAGCTGGGGTCAACCTGCGGGAATAAAAGGCACAAGGTTGGAGGACTTTATCAGCCTCCACGCTCTGGGACAGCACGGCTCCTATCCCTGAGTCAGAGGCGTCCACTTCCACTATGTACTGGCGATCAGGATCAGGCTGCACCAGAACTGGTGCAGTCGAGAACCGGCGTTTCAACTCCTGGAACGCGGCTTCGCACCGATCCGACCAGGCGAAGGGGACCTTGGTGGAGGTCAGGGCAGTCAGGGGGCTAACTACCTGACTGTAACCTTTAATGAACCTCCTGTAGAAATTTGCAAAGCCTAGGAACTGCTGTAGTTTCCTGCGGCTTATCGGTTGGGGCCAATCTCTCACCGCCGCAACCTTAGCCGGATCAGGGGCGACGGAGTTGGAGGAGATGATGAACCCCAGGAAGGACAAAGAAGTGCGGTGGAACTCGCACTTCTCGCCCTTCACAAACAGCCGGTTCTCCAACAACCGCTGTAGGACCTGACGTACATGCTGGACATGGGTCTCAGGGTCCGGGGAAAAGATGAGTATATCGTCCAGATACACGAAGACGAACCGATGCAGGAAGTCCCGCAAGACGTCATTTACCAAAGCTTGGAACGTCGCGGGGGCGTTAGTGAGGCCGAACGGCATGACCAGGTACTCAAAATGACCTAACGGGGTGTTGAACGCCGTCTTCCATTCGTCTCCCTTCCGGACCCGAACCAGGTGGTACGCGTTTCTAAGATCCAATTTTGTGAAAATTTGGGCTCCATGCAGGGGCGTGAACACTGAATCCAACAGAGGTAACGGGTATCGGTTGCGAACCGTGATCTCGTTCAGCCCTCGGTAATCAATGCATGGACGGAGTCCGCCGTCTTTCTTGCCCACAAAAAAGAAACCAGCACCCATCGGGGAGGTGGAGTTCCGGATCAGCCCGGCAGCTAAGGAGTCCCGGATGTAGGTCTCCATTGATTCGCGTTCCGGACGTGAGAGGTTGTACAACCTACTGGACGGGTACTCAGCGCCCGGGACCAAATCGATGGCACAATCATACGGTCGGTGCGGGGGAAGAGTGAGTGCCAGATCTTTGCTGAAAACGTCAGCAAGATCGTGGTACTCCTTTGGCACCGCCGATAGATTGGGGGGAACTTTGACCTCCTCATTAGCCGTAGTGCCGGGAGGAACCGAGGATCCTAAGCACTCCCGGTGGCAGGTTTCGCTCCACTGCGTCACAACCCCAGACGGCCAATCAATCCGGGGATTGTGCTTCACTATCCATGGAAAGCCCAAAATCACTCGGGAGGTAGAAGGTGTTACATGGAACACTATCTCCTGCCTGTGATTCCCAGACACAACCAAAGTCACTGGTTGTGTCTGATGTGTGATTAATGGAAGCAGGGTGCCATCTAGTGCTCGCACCTGCAATGGTGCCGGCAGAGCCACCAGAGGGAGCCCTACTTCCTTTACCCATCTGCTGTCCAGCAGATTCCCTTCAGACCCTGTGTCTATCAGTGCTGGGGCATGAAGGGTTAAATCCCCACAAAGGATTGTTACTGGGATTCGTGCAGATTTGCGGGGTTTTCCCGCGTGCGTGCTATGACCCACCCTTAGCCCAGTTTCTAAGGACGGGCGTTGTAGTTTGACCGTTTTAGGGCAGTCCTTCTGCATGTGCTCGCAAGAGCCGCAGACAAAACACTCCCCGCGGGCCAGCCTCCTTTGTCTGATTTTTGATCTTAATTTGGCCCTGCTCGTGTCCCTAACCTCCTCAGCAGGGGGAGCCGTAGCCACACGGAGCTCTCTGGCAGTGAAGCGTGGGGACGACGTCACCTTGTCGGAACCGGAAGGGGGAGGGACGGCTCGTGCCCGGTCACGCCCCCCGGCCTGCTCCTGACGATGCTCATTTAAACGGTTGTCTAAACGTATAACCAAATCGATCAGCCCGTCAAATTCCCGCGGTTCATCCTTGGCCAGTAGGTGCTCCTTAAGGACCGGGGACAGTCCATTTACAAAGGCGGCGCGGAGCGCAACGTTATTCCAGCCGGACCTCGCTGCCGCGATGCGGAAGTCGACTGCATACTCGGCTGCGCTACGGCGCCCCTGTCTCATCGACAGCAGCACGTTCGAAGCGGTCTCGCCTCTGTTGGGATGATCAAACACTTGTTTGAATTCCCGTACGAACCCAGTATAAGACGTTAGGAGCCGTGAATTCTGCTCCCAAAGCGCCGTAGCCCATGCGCGTGCCTTTCCTCGAAGCAAATTAATAACATAAGCCACCCGGCTAGCGTCTGATGCGTACATGACGGGGCGCTGTGAAAAGACGAGCGAACACTGCATGAGGAAGTCCACGCACGTCTCTACACAGCCCCCGTACGGTTCCGGAGGGCTTATGTATGCTTCAGGGGACGGTGGGGGGGTTCGTTGAACGACCAGTGGAACGTCTGATACGGACCCAGGACCAGCCAGAGGAGTGGCTGCAGCAGCGCCCTGATCGCGCGCTTCCACCCTGGCGGTGACAGCCTCCACCCTCCGATTAAGGAGGACACTCTGCTCGGTCACAAACACTAACCGGGCCTTGAAGGCGGTTAAGATCTGCTGCAGCTCACTCAACCCGCCTCCCGCTGACACCTGCGCTCCTGGCTCTTCCATTGGCCGTTCAAGCTGGAGTTGACGCCCCTCGGAGTCCATGACGATGGCCGAGAAATCCTGTTATGAAGGTGTCGTAGCACGGACCCACAACAGGGGGCGCAAATGAACGGACAATGAGTAAGCCAAAAGGTAACAATTTAATGTTGTGATATTACACAACGAAACGTGTCTTAATGTTCACAGTCAATAAACACCAGGTGACGTGTGGGCAGGCTCGAAGATAGAAGACGCCCGACGAGAAAGAAGCCGCGTCCCACACGGCTTCCACCACCAACGGCCTGAAGAACACCGGAGCCGCCAAGTCCCGAGTCCCCAGGTGGCCTCTGTCTTCGGCTGTCGACCCTGGTACTGCTGGCAGAAAACAGAAAGATGATGTGTGAGTGTGAGTCCGCACACTCAGTAATTAACAGTCCAGACACCGTTAGGAGGGAGCACCTCCACCTCCAAATCACACACACTCGTGCAGCTCCTGATCAACCACTTATCTGGGACGGGGTGCGAGGTGAAGCCGTCACTGTCACACCAAACGCCAATCCTCCAGACAAGGAAAGCACCAGGAAAACGGCTGCAACAGAAGTTCAGATTACTTTTCAACGTATAAGTCAGCAGAGAAAATTACCTTAGTACTGGTAGTCGATTTCTCGGCGGGGAGGTGGAGTTGCAGTCCGGCTTATATGGTGGTGTAGATGAGTGACAGCTGGAGTAATGAGTGACAGCTGTCACCTCCTCTGGGTCTGGCGCCCTCTTGTGCTTGGAGCCCGCACTCCAAGCAGGGCGCCCTCTGGTGGTGGTGGGCCAGCAGTACCTCCTCTTCAGCGGCCCACCACCACCAAGGCAGTGTATTGATCTAATTGGAGTACTGGATCATTGTCAGAAACTGAACTGTCACATTAAGATTGGCCTGCACGTATTAATCGATGTTAATCAATGCTTATCATTCATCCAATCAATCAATTTTGAAATGGCTGGACATTTGGATTTCAGGCATATGCAAAGCATTACTGCGGAGCATGTTTAATCTGTGCGAAGCACAATTCACAGGGTAATGAGAGACCAAAACGAGGGACATTTCCAACACCTTAATACCCGTTTCAAATGGATTTTATTGAATTGAACCAATGTGAAAGGAAAAATATCTCCTAGTATTGATTGATGCAAATGGGTAGAGGTGTTCCCTGTTAAACATGCAGATGCTCTGACATTTGCAAAGATACTTTGTAGAGACATAATTCCAAGACATGGACTACTTGGACTACTACTGAAACAATGTACAGTGATAATGGCACTCATTTTGTAAATAAGATCACCCAACATTTGACAGAACATTTGAAAATAAATGCAAAAACACATTGTGCTTACCATCCTCAAAGTGCAGGTTTAGTGGAAAGAACAAATGGGACAATTAAAAGTAAGCTCAGAAAATGTATGGAGGAAACAGGAAAAAAACTGGGTTTATTGTTTAGATTTAGTGAAACTGTACATGCATATTAACACCCAGCTCAGAGACTGGCCTTAAGCCATTCGAAATTTTGTATGGCAGGCCCTACAGAATACCAGATTTGCAGAAGATAGCTGGGCGTGATAGTGAGGATGAGGAATTAGTTGATACATGAGACGAGTATTGTCCCATAAGAATGTTATACATTCTAACACAATACCAGACGCTCCTATTTCTGTGCAGGACCCTGAGGGTCAGATCCAGATCGCCAACTGGGTGTTGATAAAGACAAAGAAGAGGAAGAACTGGTCATCTCCAAGGTGGGAAGGTCCATTCCAAGTGCTGCTAACCACCCCCACTGCCGTGTGAAAATTGCAGAAAGGTCATCTTGGGTGCATCTATCCCACTGTAAAAGACAAAGATACCTGAAAGATCCCAAACAAGACAAGGGGAGTGACGTGTAACAGTGACGGCTGATGGCCTTTTGGCCCAGTAATGGCTGGAAGCACGTCACAACAGAGACAGAGAGTGACCAGGAGTGAACAAAGACAAAGACCAGAGATTGAAGCAGGTGCCAGGGTCCCGAAGCAGACGAGTAACCAGTTGTGACCGAGGGAAGGCCTGTCAACTTGAACCAGGATAAGAAGCAGATGTAGTACAAGCTTGATATAAGAGCACTGACGTGACCAGACCAGGAGAAAAGAAGCAGACGAAACTGCATCTTTGAGAATGGGAGACAATCCTGTTCTATTCCTGTGCACCTGTGTTTAAATAAAACGTCAAGAACAGGGCACAGGACAGAGTACATGACATTATTTTAATTCCACTTGCAACATGCTTTACACATACTGATGATAGTACAGATTTATGCACTACAGCTGAAGGGAACTAACATAAAAAGAGTTTCCAGATTCCCTCAGTCCCTTGCTGAACAGAACTGAGACTATGAAGTGTCACCTTCAGCCCCTAAGCCCAGACAAATTGAACCTTTTGAACTGTCACCAATGAAAGAAGACATCTTCAAGACCAGAACCGTTGTCTCTCTCTCTCTGTCCCTAAGGGAAAAAAAAAGAGAAAACCTCATGACAGGAGGAGTGAGAGAGGCATAGCAACAGGTTGTTCAAAATACTGTTTTAGCTATGAAGAGCTTTGCTGCCAGAGCAGGCTGCAATTACGCACCTGATGATGATTTTGACAATTATTGCTGTGATTGTGGCATTTACTGTGTGGTGGTATGAAAAAATATATGAACCACGTTACAATTCAGACCAGAAGGAAGTGATACATTTATTCAAATTTTGGTGACAAGCATCTTTACTAACTATATGCATGTGTCTTTTTAAAAACAGCAGAAAAACTTTGCAATAACAGATTATTGGACAACGCAACCTGCTTAATGATAGTCAATATAGGTTAAGATGCAATAGAAGCGATTAATAAACACAGAGTTTGTGTCGTTTGTGGAGTTCCTCAGGGTTCTGTGTTGGCACCAAGTTATAAGTTATACATATTGTATATCAATGATTTATTTAAAGTCTCAGATCTGTTTAGAGCGAATTTGCAGATGATACGAACTTATTTGTTCAGGAGATAATTCGTAACAATTATTAGATGATCTGGATTCGAAGATGATACAGTTGAAGAGTTGGTTCAATTCGATATGAACAAACTGTCACTAAGTTAGTCTAAAAAACTAAAATAATGTTATTTGGAAACTATAAAAAGGATGAACAAATACAGTTAAACATACAGGGAGAAAATGTGGAACCTGTCAGAGAGAACAAATCGTTAGGGGTGGTCATTGATGTCAGGATCAACTACACAGCACATATCCAACATAGTCAAGAGAAAGCACTATATACTCTGTGTTGCACACTGATTGCGCCTTACTTGACTTATGGTGCTGAAGTATAGGGCAATAACTACAACACTGCAGTACAAACCATTATTCAACCTTAGAGACAGCAAAAAAAAAAGAAAAAAAAAGGAAAGAGGATTAAGAATAATTCATAATGCAGGTTATCGGGATCATACCAATCCACTGTTTATTAATCAAAGATTTTAAAACTCCATGACATGATTTAATTTAAGACTGTTCAATTGATGTATAAAGTAAAACATAAGCAAGTACCTTTCAGAATTCAAGGATATTTTATGCAAAGAGAAGAAATATATAATTTCAGGATTTGTATCATTTTAAAGTTGTGGGCGCAAGGATGACCAGGAAATGCGCCTATGTCTCTGTGGCCTAAACAATTGGAATAAGCTACCTGAGAAACTCCAATGATGTCCAAATATCAATCAGTTTAAATATTTATACAAAGAAATGGTGTTCAACGGGTATGTATCTGATGGAAACCACTGAAGTGACTTACTATGTGTTATGATTTGTTGTATGATTCCTCTTGCTTGATCAATGGCTCAACGGAGGATTTCCACCACAGTTGATGGCTTATTGCTAGACCATTACTATGTTGCGTTATTGCTATCGGAGACTGAATTATGGCACCCCGTCCCGACAGGGAAAACTGGTGGTTAAGTACACTGTAAGTTTTTGATATTTCGACAATGATAATGTTAGGCGTGTAGATATTAAATTCGATAACAGGGGGGAAGAATGACAGGGTTTTTCTCTATATTGTCAATATATGTATTATCAAATATTAATGTCTTCACTTTGATGACTCTCTGTAATCATGTCTTTGATTCTGTTTTTTGTATTTTTCATATATACGTATATGCATGTGTGAAAGTTCATGTACCATTATTCCTTTAAATAATTACTTAGTGTCAAAAGCAATCATATATGCTGAATGGTTTCAAGTGATCATTAAGACTGTCAAACAGTGAGCAGATGGTCTTTGACCATTCAATGTGCAGATTATTTTTCCAGAACGTCAGACTGGTTGGCTAGGGTCATGTTTGGCTAATCGCAGAAGTGTTCTTTTGATTAATGGTTCAGCCTTGAAGAAGAGCATTGTAACTGGAACACAGTTCAAGGGCTGGACATTGTTATGGAAAGCTTAGGAGACTGAGGGCTCAAAAGCCATAACAGTTTTCATATCAATGTGAGACCAGACTTTGTGTCTTTCCATCGTTTTGTGATATTGTCACTCCTATATGCTGTATGTAACGATATTCAATAAAAGGAGAGGCAATGGGCGGGACCTTTAGGACGGACGACAGTTCTTTCTGAAGGAGCTTCTCGTTTGTCCTCTCCTGTACAGGACAAAGAAATTCAGTGTCTCTTGCGTGATCATTTCTGTGTGTAAACAGTTGTTCTTTTCAGGTCCAACTCTGAACAACTCTGACACAGATTTACTTCTTAACAGAGCTAAAGTTCGCTTGACTTGTTTCAGTTCAACATCTTTCACAGTGACATTCCTGTATTACTAGTTAGGATGCTAACATGTCCGTAAGAGGGCTTGTAAATTACTTCAGAAGTATTATCTGGTTACAAGAACAGCGTGTTTAGATTCAGAACCATTTATTTCTCACTAACATTTACAAAGCACACGGAAAAAATGGCAAACAGATTTATACAGAAATACAGCTGCTTCTGAGCTTTTTCTGCCATTTTCTTTGAGTAAGCAGCCGATGTCAGGCTGTCTTTTTACCCGGATTGGCAGTCAAGGCACCATGACACTTGCACAAATGTAATCCTCACACTGCCGTGCAATTTGTCATGCCAATGCAACCTGCTTTGTCCCACTGGGTGCCACGCTTTGTGCAGCTGGATGTTGCGTTATATAAAGTAATTATTTCATAGCGATTGACGCATTTGCTCGTACAAATTGGCTAATAAAACCATCTCTCATCACTCCCAGAATCACAGAGGAATTCTCTACAGCTGCAGCTTTTCTTTTCTCGTGTTCTTCATGAAGTGGAAAAAGCATGTGGAAATGTATCAAACATAATTACTTTGGATGTTTTATGTTGTAATGGATTGGTAAAAACAGTTGCAGTTTCATTCCTTCTTATGAGTTAGGCAATTTATCTGCAAAATTATGTTTATTGTGGATGTAACATCTCGTCATAATTCAGATGTGCCACGCTAAGCTACGGCAATGACTCGCAGTGACACTGTTTTCCAACAGATTGCACAATGTTCACATCTAGTTCACAAAATTAATGCATGCCAGAAATTTTGAACATTTCAAAATTTTGTTTTCACACTTGTACACAGCCGCGCACAGCTCACGCACAGTTTACAAGTTTACTCTCTGGTACACCAGACTGTGTGCTAGTGTGGGGATCAAATTCATGCAAGTGTCAAGGTACCTTTACTGTGCTGCATCACACAGGCATTTGTATAAAATAAACTTCTTGTCTATTTTGGCTGCAAAAACGCCCACTCTGATTAAAATGAATGGCAAGTCGGTGCTTTGCCTCCATCGTTTGTAGCTAATGAGACTTCAAGGTGAGCTTCTGTTTGACCGCAGAGTCAGCACTCACTCACCTTCAACCACTTACTCCAATCACAGCGGGGCTGGAGCCTATCCCAGCAGTCAGGCGGGGTATAGGTGGGGTACACCCTGGACAGGACACCGGTTTGTCGCAGGATCACGTATAGACGAACAAACACATTCACACCCACATGTACACCTATGGACAATTTAAAGTTTCCAATTCATGCAACCTGCATGTCTTTGGATGTGGGAGAAAGCTGGAGCACCCACAGGAAACCCACACAAACATGGGGAGAACATGCAAACTCCACAGGTGGGAATTGATCCCATGACCTTCTTGCTGTGAGGCAACAATGCAAACCGTGCTGCCCCAGCGTCAACACATCAGCAAAAAAAAAAAAAAAAAAAAAAAAAAAGGCAACACAAGAGCCGTCACTCAAAGTGACTACACTCTTAATGTGTTAGAATAACTGGGCTTCAGTCAACGTGAGAGCGAACATGTTGATGTCTCAAAGACAATAAATACATATTTAGACTATACCACTGATTTTGATCTTGTGTGTGTGTTTTGAGCTTAATTGGTTTTATTTCTTCAGCTTGCCTGAGCAAAGATGAGGCCATAAGGAGGGGTGTCAGAAAATATCGATTCACGTCCGAATCGCCATTCTTTTTTTTTCTTTTTTTTTTAATAAGCAGATTATTTATCAATGGTATCAGTACACAGATAGTACACAGAGATATACAAGGGCTGTCCATAAAGTACAGGTCCTTTTTATTTTTTTCAAAACTATGTGGATTTCATTCATATGTTTTTACGTCAGACATGCTTGAACCCTCGTGCACATGCGTGAGTTTTTCCACGCCTGTCGGTGACGTCATTCGCCTGTGAGCACTCCTTGTGGGAGGAGTCGTCCAGCCCCTCGTCGGAATTCCTTTGTCTGAGAAGTTGCTGAGAGACTGGCGCTTTGTTTGATCAAAATTTTTTCTAAACCTGTGAGACACATCGAAGTGGACACGGTTCGAAAAATTAAGCTGGTTTTCGGTGAAAATTTTAACAGCTGATGAGAGATTTTGAGGTGATACTGCCGCTTTAAGGACTTCCCATGGAGCGAGACGTCGTGCAGCACTACCAGGCGGCGTCATCAGCCTGTTTCAAGCTGATAACCTCCACATTTCAGGCTCTATTGATCCAGGATGTCGTGAGAGAACAGAGAAGTTTCAGAAGAAGTTGGTTTCAGCATTTTATCCGGATATTCCACTGTTAAAGGAGATTTTTTTTAATGAAAGACGTGCGGGCGGACTGCAGCGTCGGCTCGCAGCCGCGACGCTCCGCCACAGGAAAAACACAATGTGGAGGTTTACGACGGCGCCTGGGAGTGCTGCACGACGTCTCGCTCCGTGGGAAGTCCTTAAAGCGACAGTATCACCTCAAAATCTCTCATCAGCTGTTAAATTTTCACCGAAAACCAGCTTAATTTTTCGAACCGTGTCCACTTCGATGCGTCTCACAGGTTTAGAAAAATTTTGATCAAACAAAGCGCCAGTCTCTCAGCAACTTCTCAGACAAAGGATTTCCAACGAGGGGCTGGACGACTCCTCCCACAAGGAGTGCTCACAGGCGAATGACGTCACCGACAGGCGTGGAAAAAACTCACGCATGCGCACGAGGGTTCAAGCATGTCTGACGTAAAAACATATGAATGAAATCCATATAGTTTTTGAAAAAATAAAAAGGACCTATACTTTATGGACAGCCCTCGTAAAACAGCAAAAACAGAGGAGTCAATGAACACATTCAAAGAGGAACTGTTCAGTCAGAAGTGAGACGCAATATTGAGGGTAAACATATTGATAAAGCCTATGAAATGCCGAATCGCCATTCTTGTTATTATGATTTTGAATGGATCCAAAATGTCCAAGAATCGATTTTTAAAAAGCATTTTTTTAAACATTTTCTTACTTACTCGCTGTGGTACGGTTTGTTCAGGCAAAGGCTCCATACTACAGCGTCCCCGCGTGGGGGGGGGGGGTCCAGTGTGCTTCAAACACTCATGAGCTGCAGCTTAGCATGGTGGACGAAGAGCTAATTCAGCCAGCACCGTCTTTGCTGAAGGCAAATGTTTTGGCGCATTTTGGACTTCATTATTTGCTGCGTAAGAAGGAGCTTGGACATGACTTATGCAGTGTGCAAAATCAAATCCGCAAGCCCACATGCTACGCCATCACCCGGAGCTAAAAAAGAGGAGCAGCGGTATCTGCCGACTACTGACCAGCACTTCGGTAAACCTGCCAGCCAACGCCGAACGAGCAAAGCAGATAAGTAAATTTACATCTAGAATCACTTGATTAACCTTGTAAAGCTGCATTTTCTTAATCATAAACATTTTTTAAGTAATGTAACTATTTCTCAGAGCTCTTGAATCTAAAATCGATTCTGAATCGAATCGTCACCCCAAGAATCGGAATCGAATTGAATCGTGAGTTGTTGTACGATTCACATCCCTAACAATAAATATTTTTTTTCCACAAAAAAATGACAGTACCCCATGATCAGTATTTACAGAGTCTTTATGAAACAATTAATTGGGAAGCGCAGTCTCGTTTGAGGGAGGGCGCTAAAGGGGTAAAATATGACTCATATGACATAATTTATTTCTGGGGACAGAAACACGGCACTTTCTCTGAGTTTTTGGGCAAATTACATTCAAACAGAGTGAAAATACAAAGAAAAGTGATGATGCGATGGGAAAGTGGACGTGTTGTGGTTTGTTAATGTATCGAGACGATTCTGCAGGCGCAAAGAACAGCTACTCAGGTTAGCTGTGTAGGTTAACACTTACCGACACGACGTCTCCCAATCACCTTGTCTTCCCTTCTCCACCGGAACAGAAAAAAACACCTGCATTTTCATGACCTGCTTAAGTGATTACAGCCAAAACAAACAGTACACCATTTTCCCGTGTGAAGATATGCTGTGTATATATTGCGCAACAGGAGCAGCTATCCCATAAGTAGTCAAATCCCGCAAAATCACGCAGCGTTCAAACGAGACTGTGGTGCCGTATTATCTAATGTTGTCACTGCATTTATTTTTTAATCTTTTGCATTAGATTTTTTAACAACATGTATTTCTGGTCATTATATAAATGACCGCAAACAATTTTCTGACACTTCCACGATCCATACAATTGGTGAATGATGTTTTAATATGAATACTTGAATCAATACTGAAAACAGTCATTAAATGCAGCTCCATATCACATTTCCATATGTATGTTTTTGTGAGCTTACTGTGACTTTGTGCACCTTATTCACTACATGAAACCTTGGACACAACAGTCTGCCCTGCACTTTCTGTCTTCCTCATTAAACCATAGTAACAAAACATCTACAGAGAGCCTTCACATAGAATGCACCCAATGGTCAGCAAGGGTCAATAGTCATAGTGGTGGAGGCACCAGTACTTGGGGAGGGGACACTTAAAATAAACTGAAGCGTAACACAAAGTCCAAAGAACCTTTTAAGTGAAAATTCAATAATGTGCACATGCAGTTCTCATTTTCTCCCAAAAGCGCAACTTTTTTCCTGAACAGCCTTCATGTGGTGTTGGGTTGCCTCACTGAGCAGTGAGGAGGAGCTTTTGTATACCCTCTGGCTGGTTTGATATTGTTGTGGAGCATAGATAAGACATTGTAATTGAGAGCTGATGGATTACGCAAAGGATTCTACTGCCAGACAGGTCGATTGATAACCTTGTCACCATTTGACACATGGGGAAGTCTGGGAATGGGCACCTTTGGAATACAAAATACAAGTTCAACATCTCCTAAAAGAACCAGGTAAGGCCATTGTGTGTTTGTTTGCCTTGTCTTTTCCCACTTCAGACTACAGGCTGTCAACATGAAAGAGTTCAAAAAGGTTGAGGGAGGTGTCGGCTATCTGCCAGCAGGTCACGTATCTCTACATGCATGTAACAGCCATGGTACATGAGGCTGTTACAAGCGCGCACACACAGACACACACGCTGCATTGTCTTCATGGCCAATCTAAAGGCATGACATCTGAAATTGGCCATTAAAAAAAACATAGAAACAAGTGCAAAATCACAATAAAGTGCCCCTCTAATTTCCCAACAGGAACTTTGTTCAGCACTACATCAGCAACAGCCTAGTGCAAAAAAAAATTAGTCCTTTATTTGGATCTACTCACAAAATTTGTAGGGTGAAATTGAAGGTTTTGTCACTTGTTACAAAAATGTGCTTTACTGTTTGGGCAGACTTTTACACAATCAAGAAGTAGTTTATCCATCCATCTATTTCTCTATACACGCTTATTCCAATTAAGGGTCATAGGGCAGGTCATAGGGACATTTACATTCAAACTGAGTGACAGGTGAAAGAAATTACAATCATTTTTTATACAAAGACCATCAATGTTAGGATTTCAGCTGATAGTGTTGCATGAGCTAAAAAAATTAATAAATAAATGGAGTCACTGGCAGCCAGTGCCATCCTAACACACCTGAGAACCTTAGTTTGGACATTTTTTGCAGCATTAACTAGGCATGGGCCGGTATGAGATTGGGATGGTATGATAACTGTGGGCAAAAATACAACGGTTTGACGGTTTCATGGTATTATGTATAGCTTAAATGTGCTTTATCCGAACCAGGTGGTACGCGTTTCTAAGATCCAATTTAGTGAAAATTTGGGCTCCATGCAGGGGCGTGAACACTGAATCCAACAGAGGTAACGGGTATCGGTTGCGAACCGTGATCTCGTTCAGCCCTCTGAAATCAATGCATGGACGGAGTCCGCCGTCCTTCTTGCCCACAAAAAAGAAACCAGCACCCTTCGGGGAGGTGGAGTTCCGGATCAGCCCGGCAGCTAAAGTTCCCGGATGTAGGTCTCCATTGATTCGCGTTCCGGACGTGAGAGGTTGTACAACTACTGGACGGGTACTCAGCGCCCGGGACCAAATCGATGGCACAATCGTACGGTCGGTGCGGGGGAAGAAGAGTGAGCGCCAGATCTTTGCTGAAAACGTCAGCAAGATCGTGGTACTCCTTTGGCACCGCCGATAGATTGGGGGGGACTTTAACCTCATTAGCCGTCGTGCCGGGAGGAACCGAGGATCCTAAAACTCCCGGTGGCAGGTTTCGCTCCACTGCGTCACAACCCCAGACGGCCAATCTATCCGGGGATTGTGCTTCACATCCATGGAAATCCCAAAATCACTCGGGAGGTAGAAGGTGTTACATGGAACACGATCTCCTCCCTGTGATTTCCAGACACAACCAAGGTCACTGGCTGTGTCTGATGTGTAATTAATGGAAGCAGGGTGCCATCTAGTGCTCGCACCTGCAATGGTGCCGGCAGAGCCACCAGGGGGAGCCCTACTTCCTTTGCCCATCTGCTATCCAGCAGATTCCCTTCCGACCCTGTGTCTACCAGTGCTGGGGTGTGAAGGGTTAAATCCCCACAAAGGATCATTACTGGGATTCGTGCAGATTTGCGGGGTTTCCCCGCGTGCGTGTTATGGCCCACCCTTAGCCCAGTTTGTAAGGACGGGCGTTGTAGTTTGACCGTTTTGGGGCAGTCCTTCTGCATATGCTCACAAGAGCCGCAGACAAAACATTCCCCGCGGGCCAGCCTCCTTGTCTGACGTTTGTTTTTATTTTGGCCCTGCTCGTGTCCATAGCCTCCTCAGCAGGGGGAGCTGTAGCCACACGGAGCTCTGGCAGTGAAGCGTGGGGACGACGTCACCCTTTCGGAACCGGAAGGGGGAGGGACGGCTCGTGCCCGGTCACGCCCCCCGACCTGCTCCCGACGATGCTCATTCAAACAGTTGTCTAAGCGTATAACCAAATCGACAAGCCCGTCAAAATCCCGCGGTTCCTCCTTAGCCAGCAGGTGCTCCTTCAGGACCAGAGACAGTCCATTTACGAAGGCGGCGTGGAGCGCAACGTTATTCCAGCCGGACCTAGCTGCCGCGATGCGGAAGTCGACTGCATACTCGGCTGCGCTGCGGCGCCCCTGTCTCATTGACAGCAGCACACTCGAAGCGGTCTCGCCTCTGTTGGGATGGTCAAAAACTTGTTTGAACTCCCGTATAAACTCAGCATAAGACGTTAGGAGCCGTGAATTCTGCTCCCAAAGCGCCGTAGCCCAGGCGCGTGCCTCTCCTCGAAGCAGACTAATAACATAAGCCACCCGGCTGGCGTCTGACTCGTACATGACAAGACGCTGTGAAAAGACGAGCGAACACTGCATGAGGAAATCTGCGCACGTCTCAACACAGCCTCCGTACGGTTCCGGAGGGCTTATGTATGCTTCAGGGGACGGTGGGGGGGGTCGTCGAACGACCAGTGGAACGTCTGTTACAGGCCCAGGACCAGCAAGAGGAGTGGCTGCAGCAGCGCCCTGATCGTGCGCTTCCACCCTGGCGGTGAGAGCCTCCACCCTCCGGTTAAGGAGAACATTCTGCTCGGCCACTAAATCCAGCCGAGCTGTGAAGGCGGTTAAGATTTGCTGCAGCTCACTCAACATGCCTCCCGCTGACGCCTGCGCTCCTGGCTCTTCCATTGGCCGTTCAAACTCGGGTTGACGCCCCTCGGAGTCCATGACGATTGGCCAAGAAATCCTGTTACGGAGCCGCATGCTCACACTGCATTCCCGCTGTGTCAGACACCTGATGTGGCTGTTGGCTCCAGATCCAGCAACGGTAACAATTGGCAATTAATAAAGCACGAGACAACTGAAGACCACTTTCGGGTCTGGAACAGGGCGTAAAAAACTGTACAGTGTTAGGTCGGTGAAACCTTCGGTGGGCGAACCGTACAATTCTGATATATATTATATAAATATATTATATAAATTCTGATATAAAAACTGGTTGGAGGAGAAGCGTGATAACAATCAATCAATCAATCAATTTTTTATTATAGCGCCAAATCACAACAAACAGTTGCCCCAAGGCGCTTTATATTGTAAGGCAAGGCCATACAATAATTATGTAAAACCCCAACGGTCAAAAACGACCCCCTGTGAGCAAGCACTTGGCTACAGTGGGAAGGAAAAACTCCCTTTTAACAGGAAGAAACCTCCAGCAGAACCAGGCTCAAGGAGGGGCAGTCTTCTGCTGGGACTGGTTGGGGCTGAGGGAGAGAACCAGGAAAAAGACATGCTGTGGAGGGGAGCAGAGATCGATCACTAATGATTAAATGCAGAGTGGTGCATACAGAGCAAAAAGAGAAAGAAAGTGCATCATGGGAACCCCCCAGCAGTCTACGTCTATAGCAGCATAACTAAGGGATGGTTCAGGGTCACCTGATCCAGCCCTAACTATAAGCTTTAGCAAAAAGGAAAGTTTTAAGCCTAATCTTAAAAGTAGAGGGGGTCTGTCTCCCTGATCTGAATTGGGAGCTGGTTCCACAGGAGAGGAGCCTGAAAGCTGAAGGCTCTGCCTCCCATTCTACTCTTACAAACCCTAGGAACTACAAGTAAGCCTGCAGTCTGCGAGCGAAGCGCTCTATTGGGGTGATATGGTACTACGAGGTCCCTAAGATAAGATGGGACCTGATTATTCAAAACCTTATAAGTAAGAAGAAGAATTTTAAATTCTATTCTAGAATTAACAGGAAGCCAATGAAGAGAGGCCAATATGGGTGAGATATGCTCTCTCCTTCTAGTCCCGTCAGTACTCTAGCTGCAGCATTTTGAATTAACTGAAGGCTTTTTAGGGAACTTTTAGGACAACCTGATAATAATGAATTACAATAGTCCAGCCTAGAGGAAATAAATGCATGAATTAGTTTTTCAGCATCACTCTGAGACCTTTCTGATTTTAGAGATATTGCGTAAATGCAAAAAAGCAGTCCTACATATTTGTTTAATATGCGCTTTGAATGACATATCCTGATCAAAAATGACTCCAAGATTTCTCACAGTATTACTAGAGGTCAGGGTAATGCCATCCACAGTAAGGATCTGGTTAGACACCATGTTTCTAAGATTTGTGGGGCCAAGTACAATAACTTCAGTTTTATCTGAGTTTAAAAGCAGGAAATTAGAGGTCATCCATGTCTTTATGTCTGTAAGACAATCCTGCAGTTTAGCTAATTGGTGTGTGTCCTCTGGCTTCATGGATAGATAAAGCTGGGTATCATCTGCGTAACAATGAAAATTTAAGCAATACCGTCTAATAATACTGCCTAAGGGAAGCATGTATAAAGTGAATAAAATTGGTCCTAGCACAGAACCTTGTGGAACTCCATAATTAACTTTAGTCTGTGAAGACAGCGGAGCTAAAACGTGATACATAAAAACCGGTTGGAGCAGAAGTGTGATAACAGCAGAGCTAAAATGTGATAACAGCTGAAGTGCAGCGGGTGAATGTGTTTGTGTGAATGTGTGTTTTTTATGACTGAGGACGTACGCAACTGAATCGCGGGGGCCTGTCACCAGTTTTAACCCACTGGCAGAAACGAAGCCCTGTCTGTGAAGTAGGTTGTAAGCGTTCTATACGCACCACACCTGTTTGTGAGCCTACGAGTCTGAAAAGAAGCCCTAAGCAAGGTCACCCACCTCTCAGAGGTCAAAGTGGTGACACTTTTCAAAGTGATTGGTGACCAAACAGTGAAAAAAAAAGAACAACAGCCTGTTCGTTTAGATCTCCCTATGAGATAACCCCACGAACAGCTAAAATGGGTAACCGCTGTTGTTCTCACAGCCAACATGACACACAGTCAAATGATGTTAGGTACATGGAGACAAAAGATCCAGCATCACCTGAATACTTAAAAATGTGGAGAGAGACAGTTAATTTCTCGGGAAAATTACAGTTAAATTCCACAACAAAGTCATTTGACACCATAAAAGAGAACACCAGTGATTTACAAAAAGGCAAGAGAGACGTGGAGCGAAAAATACACCAGACCATGCTTTTGTACCAAACACAGCAGTTCTTAAACCTGCTGGAGCAGTCATAATGATGTGTGAGGAAAAGTGTATTTTGTAGGAAAGGGCAAAGGTCAGCGCTGCAGAGTGGCCAGAGGTAAAGCCTGTGAGCGTGAGATAAAGAGGAATTTGACATGGAAGTGTGGAAAGAAGGGACACTTTGAATGTACACACTCGCAAAGATGAGTTCTCCGTTTTCAACATGAATTTTGTTATGTACATAAGGTTCAGAACTTTTTTTTTCTAGCAGATTATAGTTGTCAGTTTTTCCTTACTTTTGTTCTGTTGTCGCTATTAGAGACAGATTGTGTGTAATTATTGTGAATTGTTTTAGATAAAACTGTCAAGGTCACAGTTGCTGGCGCTCCAACATTTTAAAGTGTGGAGTTAAGAACTGAGAAATAAGTGCACATTAATCAATTTTGTACGTGTATATGAGTGTGAGTTGGTGTCCAGGGAAAAGATAGAGTATTTTGAGGGAGAATTCTGAAATAGAGCTGTTGATGAAATAAAACTTTTCAGCTTGGTTTGATGATAACTCAAAGACAATAAATACTATCGTCTCCTACTTCCATATTGAATGATCATGTAACTGGGATGAAGTGGTTAAAATATGGTTGATTTTGTACACTGGATAAGGTGTAAAAGTTGATTAGTTTCGCCTACTTAACGGATTTTAAGCAAAGCTGATCAAGATTATATTCCAGCAATGATTGTTTATTGTTGTGTGATATATTTTTGTGTGCTGTTGGTTTGAAATTTGTGTGAGGTGATTCTTTTCTATCTGGAAAAAAAAAAAGGAGAAGAAAATTCAGATTGACTGCTTCAATTGAACATTGCAGTATTTGGCATCTTGCCTCAGTAATCATGAATGAGCTACTGTGGAACTGACCACTTAGATCAATGAGTTCCAGCGGGTATTCATAAACTTGTCTGGAAACAGGCTCATCTAGGCAATAACGACTTTGGGTTATAAAACATTTCTATGAATCAGTTCCCCAGTACACATATTAAATACTGCTAAAAGATTGAAAAATTGTGATGACTGATCCACTAATTTTTGATGGCACATAACAGACAGAAGGGAGCAGTGGTTGTGGTAGATTCTCTGAGGACTATTAAAAACTGATTGTGAGACTGTGATTGCATACCTGTTCTTGACCTCGGGTCCCAAACACTGACAGAAGGTGGTGAGAGAGAGAGAAAAAAAAAAAGTCTCCTATCAGTTCACTGTACTTAATAGTTCCGTTGAGGTCTACGGGTCTACATGTGTGTATAATATGTTGCGTGTAATGTAACACAGGTCTTCTTTGGACCTGTGGATGTTTTTTGGGTTTTTATTTGAGAAGAGTTGGGTTATTTGCTTGTTTGTTGTAGCAGTTGTGGCATTCTGTTCTTGGTCTGGGGTGTTGGAGGAAGAGCGTGTACACACACAGCTGCTGAGGGAAGCTCTAAATGCTCCTCCCTCCTCCTCTCCTCCTCCTCCTCCCCCGCTCCACCCCCACAACTTGAGGGAGGATTTGAGAAACACTGCAGCAATGTTTTGTTGTGCTTTAACACATGAAATACAGGGGTTTTACATGTAATTGATACTAGTGTTTTAAAAGTGTTTGTTACTGTTACACTTAGAGAGTGTTGTTTATTTGTGTAATCAATTCCAGCTTTAATGTTGTTTGTATTACGTTGCATTGACGTTACCAAATACATTCAGTGTCTATTTCTTGAAGCGTGATTTGTTTTGGGAACAAAGTGTAATTTATCACTCCAGCCGAAGAGCAGAGCAGAAGGTTGTACAGTGTGTGAACAGTAAAACTGGGCTGATTACTGTAACATGTTAAGAGCTCCTGTTAGACACATTAATGTTGGTGAGGGGTGAACTGACAGCAATGTACAGTAGAAGCAACAAATAATGAGAACTCAATATTTTGATCATCCTGTGTTTTGAGTGAACTAATGTGAACTCTTAAGTGATGCAACTTACCCCTGCTGCAAATCAAACAAGAAGCTGCAGGCTTTCATAAAGCATTGATGACCAATGAAGTGCTTATTAATTATTTTTTGATACATGCAGATTAAGTTAGGCTTTAAAGGATAGAGATTGTTGGACAACTTTTAACTTTATTATGTCCATTCTGACCCACTGTTATTCCTGCAACCAAGTATTGTTTGTGTATCCAATTTTGTCATTATTTTTATTCTATTTATTGTTGGTGTTTAAGCATTGATTAATCCAACAGATCCACTCTGGGATTAACAGAATAGAATCATCTAATGTTCTGTGAAATTAAAACTGTTTTGACATGACACCTCTTAATGGGTGTTCCCACCCCTTGGAACCACTGCCCAGTATGGAAGGCTGCGAGCTCATGACGGGTAAGATCCCATATTAAACCCTGGGACAACCTAAGGTAGGCCCAGTCACGATTACTCGACCTTGTCTCTGTGACGTTCTGACTCACTAGGACATGGGGGGATGGCACGGGGTACTATGGTGGGGTCAAATTTGCCCGTATGCCTACATGGTAAGGCTGTTATGAAGGTGTCGTAGCACGGACCCACAACAGGGGGCGCAAATGAACGGACAATGAGTAAGCCAAAGGTAACAATTTAATGTGTGATATTACAAACGAAACGTGTCTTAATGTTCACAGTCAATAAACACCAGGTGACGTGTGGGCAGGCTCGAAGATAGAAGACGCCCGACGAGAGAGAAGCCGCGTCCCACACGGCTTCCACACCAACGGCCTGAAGAAACCGGAGCCGCCAAGTCCCGAGTCCCCAGGTGGCCTCTGTCTTCGGCTGTCGACCTGGTACTGCTGGCAGAAAACAGAAAGAGATGTGTGAGTGTGAGTCCGCACACTCAGTAATTAACAGTCCAGACACGGTAGGAGGGAGCACCCCACCTCCAAACCACACACATCGTGCAGCTCCTGATCAACCACTTATCTGGGACGGGGTGCGAGGTGAAGCCGTCACTGTCACACCAAACGCCAATCCTCCAGACAAGGAAAGCACCAGGAAAACGGCTGCCACAGAAGTTCAGATTACTTTTCAAAGTATAAGTCAGCAGAGAGAAAATTACCTTAGTATGGTAGTCGATTCTCCGGCGGGGAGGTGGAGTTGCAGTCGGCTTATGGTGGTGTAGATGAGTGACAGCTGGAGTAATGAGTGACAGCTGTCACCTCCTCTGGGTCTGGAGCCCTCTTGTGCTTGGAGCCCGCATCCAAGCAGGGCGCCTTGGTGGTGGGGACAGCAGTACCTCCTCTTCAGCGGCCCACACAACAGGACCCCCCCTCAACGGGCGCCTCCTGGCGCTTTCCAGGCTTGTCCGGGTGTTCTGTAGAAATCGGCCAGGAGGGCCGGGTCCAGGATGAAGCGCTCTTCACCAGGGAGCGTTCCTCAGGTCCATACCCCTCCCGTCAACCAGCTATATGGAACCCCGGCCCTTACGACGGACGTCCAGGAGCCTGCGGGACCGTCAAGCAATGCTCCCCGTCGATGAGCCGGGGCAGGAGGCGGCGTAGGGCCAGGTGCACAGAGGGGCGAGGTTGTGGTGTGGCTTGATACGGGACACGTGGAAAACAGGGTGGATCCGCAGTGAAGCTGGGAGTCGGAGCTTCACTGCGGCCGGGTTGATGATCTTGAGGATGGGGAATGGGCCGATGTATCTGTCCTTTAATTTGGGTGAGTCCACACAGAGGGGGATGTCCTTTGTTGACAGCCACACCTCCTGCCCAGGCTGGTATGTGGGGGCCGGGGAACGTCGGCGGTCCGCATGGGTTTTGGCCCTCGTCCGGGCCTTTAATAGGGCAGAGCGGGCGGTCCGCCACACCCGGAGGCACCTCCTGAGGTGGGCCTGGACCGAGGGCACACCGACCTCTCCCTCCACCAGCGGGAACAATGGGGGCTGGAACCCCAAACATGCCTCAAAAGGGGGAGAGGGCCGGTAGCAGACGAGATTTGGCTGTTATGGGCATACTCGATCCAGGCCAGATGGTGACTCCAGGCCGCCGGGTGCGCGGAGGTGACGCAGCGAAGGGCCTGTTCCAACTCCTGGTTAGCCCGCTCTGCCTGGCCGTTGGTCTGGGGTGGTACCCGGACGAGAGACTCACGGTGGCCCCCAGCTCCTTACAGAAACTCTTCCACACCTGTGAAGAGAACTGGGGACCACGATCTGAAACGATGTCCGATGGTATCCCATGCAGCCGCATGACGTGGTGGACCAGGAGGTCCGCCGTCTCCTGGGCCGTCGGGAGCTTCGGAAGGGCCACAAAGTGGGCCGCCTTGGAGAACCGGTCCACTATCGTGAGAATAATGGTGTTGCCCTGGGACGGCGGGAGGCCCGTGATGAAGTCCAGGCCGATGTGAGACCAGGGGCGATGAGGCACTGGCAGGGGTTGGAGGAGTCCCGTCGTCCTCCGATGGTCTGCCTTGCCCCTGGCGCAGATGGTACAGGCCTGGACATAGTCCCGGACGTCGGTTTCCAGGGACGCCCACCAGAAGCGCTGCTGGACTACTGCCACGGTCCTACGCACTCCGGGATGACAGGAGAGCTTGGACCCGTGACAGAAGTCCAATACGGCAGCTCTTGCCTCTGGTGGGACGTACAGTCTGTTCTTGGGGCCAGTCCCCGGGTCCGGGCTCGTTGTCAGGGTCTCCCGGACGGTCTTCTCCACGTCCCAGGTGAGGGTGGCCACGACAGTGGACTCGGGGATGATGGTCTCGGTGGGGTTCGACAGCCCCGCTTTGGCTTCTTCCTCGTGCACCCGGGACAATGCATCTGGTTTTTGGTTCTTGGTCCCGGGGCGATACGTGATCTGGAAGTCAAAGCGCCCGAAGAACAGAGACCAGCGGGCTTGCCTGGGGTTCAGCCGCTTGGCGGTCCGGATGTACTCCAGGTTCCGATGGTCTGTGAAAACCGTGAAGGGCAACGATGCCCCCTCCAGCAGGTGTCTCCACTCTTCAAGAGCCTCCTTCACCGCAAGAAGTTCCCGATTGCCGACGTCATAGTTCCGTTCAGCTGGGGTCAACCTGCGGGAATAAAAGGCACAAGGTTGGAGGACTTTATCAGCCTCCACGCTCTGGGACAGCACGGCTCCTATCCCTGAGTCAGAGGCGTCCACTTCCACTATGTACTGGCGATCAGGATCAGGCTGCACCAGAACTGGTGCAGTCGAGAACCGGCGTTTCAACTCCTGGAACGCGGCTTCGCACCGATCCGACCAGGCGAAGGGGACCTTGGTGGAGGTCAGGGCAGTCAGGGGGCTAACTACCTGACTGTAACCTTTAATGAACCTCCTGTAGAAATTTGCAAAGCCTAGGAACTGCTGTAGTTTCCTGCGGCTTATCGGTTGGGGCCAATCTCTCACCGCCGCAACCTTAGCCGGATCAGGGGCGACGGAGGTGGAGGAGATGGTGAACCCCAGGAAGGACAAAGAAGTGCGGTGGAACTCGCACTTCTCGCCCTTCACAAACAGCCGGTTCTCCAACAACCGCTGTAGGACCTGACGTACATGCTGGACATGGGTCTCAGGGTCCGGGGAAAAGATGAGTATATCGTCCAGATACACGAAGACGAACCGATGCAGGAAGTCCCGCAAGACGTCATTTACCAAAGCTTGGAACGTCGCGGGGGGCGTTAGTGAGGCCGAACGGCATGACCAGGTACTCAAAATGACCTAACGGGGTGTTGAACGCCGTCTTCCATTCGTCTCCCTTCCGGACCCGAACCAGGTGGTACGCGTTTCTAAGATCCAATTTTGTGAAAATTTGGGCTCCATGCAGGGGCGTGAACACTGAATCCAACAGAGGTAACGGGTATCGGTTGCGAACCGTGATCTCGTTCAGCCCTCGGTAATCAATGCATGGACGGAGTCCGCCGTCTTTCTTGCCCACAAAAAGAAACCAGCACCCATCGGGGAGGTGGAGTTCCGGATCAGCCCGGCAGCTAAGGAGTCCCGGATGTAGGTCTCCATTGATTCGCGTTCCGGACGTGAGAGGTTGTACAACCTACTGGACGGGTACTCAGCGCCCGGGACCAAATCGATGGCACAATCATACGGTCGGTGCGGGGGAAGAGTGAGTGCCAGATCTTTGCTGAAAACGTCAGCAAGATCGTGGTACTCCTTTGGCACCGCCGATAGATTGGGGGGAACTTTGACCTCCTCATTAGCCGTAGTGCCGGGAGGAACCGAGGATCCTAAGCACTCCCGGTGGCAGGTTTCGCTCCACTGCGTCACAACCCCAGACGGCCAATCAATCCGGGGATTGTGCTTCACTATCCATGGAAAGCCCAAAATCACTCGGGAGGTAGAAGGTGTTACATGGAACACTATCTCCTGCCTGTGATTCCCAGACACAACCAAAGTCACTGGTTGTGTCTGATGTGTGATTAATGGAAGCAGGGTGCCATCTAGTGCTCGCACCTGCAATGGTGCCGGCAGAGCCACCAGAGGGAGCCCTACTTCCTTTACCCATCTGCTGTCCAGCAGATTCCCTTCAGACCCTGTGTCTATCAGTGCTGGGGCATGAAGGGTTAAATCCCCACAAAGGATTGTTACTGGGATTCGTGCAGATTTGCGGGGTTTTCCCGCGTGCGTGCTATGACCCACCCTTAGCCCAGTTTCTAAGGACGGGCGTTGTAGTTTGACCGTTTTAGGGCAGTCCTTCTGCATGTGCTCGCAAGAGCCGCAGACAAAACACTCCCCGCGGGCCAGCCTCCTTTGTCTGATTTTTGATCTTAATTTGGCCCTGCTCGTGTCCCTAACCTCCTCAGCAGGGGGAGCCGTAGCCACACGGAGCTCTCTGGCAGTGAAGCGTGGGGACGACGTCACCTTGTCGGAACCGGAAGGGGGAGGGACGGCTCGTGCCCGGTCACGCCCCCCGGCCTGCTCCTGACGATGCTCATTTAAACGGTTGTCTAAACGTATAACCAAATCGATCAGCCCGTCAAATTCCCGCGGTTCATCCTTGGCCAGTAGGTGCTCCTTAAGGACCGGGGACAGTCCATTTACAAAGGCGGCGCGGAGCGCAACGTTATTCCAGCCGGACCTCGCTGCCGCGATGCGGAAGTCGACTGCATACTCGGCTGCGCTACGGCGCCCCTGTCTCATCGACAGCAGCACGTTCGAAGCGGTCTCGCCTCTGTTGGGATGATCAAACACTTGTTTGAATTCCCGTACGAACCCAGTATAAGACGTTAGGAGCCGTGAATTCTGCTCCCAAAGCGCCGTAGCCCATGCGCGTGCCTTTCCTCGAAGCAAATTAATAACATAAGCCACCCGGCTAGCGTCTGATGCGTACATGACGGGGCGCTGTGAAAAGACGAGCGAACACTGCATGAGGAAGTCCACGCACGTCTCTACACAGCCCCCGTACGGTTCCGGAGGGCTTATGTATGCTTCAGGGGACGGTGGGGGGGTTCGTTGAACGACCAGTGGAACGTCTGATACGGACCCAGGACCAGCCAGAGGAGTGGCTGCAGCAGCGCCCTGATCGCGCGCTTCCACCCTGGCGGTGACAGCCTCCACCCTCCGATTAAGGAGGACACTCTGCTCGGTCACAAACACTAACCGGGCCTTGAAGGCGGTTAAGATCTGCTGCAGCTCACTCAACCCGCCTCCCGCTGACACCTGCGCTCCTGGCTCTTCCATTGGCCGTTCAAGCTGGAGTTGACGCCCCTCGGAGTCCATGACGATGGCCGAGAAATCCTGTTATGAAGGTGTCGTAGCACGGACCCACAACAGGGGGCGCAAATGAACGGACAATGAGTAAGCCAAAAGGTAACAATTTAATGTTGTGATATTACACAACGAAACGTGTCTTAATGTTCACAGTCAATAAACACCAGGTGACGTGTGGGCAGGCTCGAAGATAGAAGACGCCCGACGAGAAAGAAGCCGCGTCCCACACGGCTTCCACCACCAACGGCCTGAAGAACACCGGAGCCGCCAAGTCCCGAGTCCCCAGGTGGCCTCTGTCTTCGGCTGTCGACCCTGGTACTGCTGGCAGAAAACAGAAAGATGATGTGTGAGTGTGAGTCCGCACACTCAGTAATTAACAGTCCAGACACCGTTAGGAGGGAGCACCTCCACCTCCAAATCACACACACTCGTGCAGCTCCTGATCAACCACTTATCTGGGACGGGGTGCGAGGTGAAGCCGTCACTGTCACACCAAACGCCAATCCTCCAGACAAGGAAAGCACCAGGAAAACGGCTGCAACAGAAGTTCAGATTACTTTTCAACGTATAAGTCAGCAGAGAAAATTACCTTAGTACTGGTAGTCGATTTCTCGGCGGGGAGGTGGAGTTGCAGTCCGGCTTATATGGTGGTGTAGATGAGTGACAGCTGGAGTAATGAGTGACAGCTGTCACCTCCTCTGGGTCTGGCGCCCTCTTGTGCTTGGAGCCCGCACTCCAAGCAGGGCGCCCTCTGGTGGTGGTGGGCCAGCAGTACCTCCTCTTCAGCGGCCCACACAACAAAGGCAGTGTATTGATCTAATTGGAGTACTGGATCATTGTCAGAAACTGAACTGTCACATTAAGATTGGCCTGCACGTATTAATCGATGTTAATCAATGCTTATCATTCATCCAATCAATCAATTTTGAAATGGCTGGACATTTGGATTTCAGGCATATGCAAAGCATTACTGCGGAGCATGTTTAATCTGTGCGAAGCACAATTCACAGGGTAATGAGAGACCAAAACGAGGGACATTTCCAACACCTTAATACCCGTTTCAAATGGATTTTATTGAATTGAACCAATGTGAAAGGAAAAATATCTCCTAGTATTGATTGATGCAAATGGGTAGAGGTGTTCCCTGTTAAACATGCAGATGCTCTGACATTTGCAAAGATACTTTGTAGAGACATAATTCCAAGACATGGACTACTTGGACTACTACTGAAACAATGTACAGTGATAATGGCACTCATTTTGTAAATAAGATCACCCAACATTTGACAGAACATTTGAAAATAAATGCAAAAAACACATTGTGCTTACCATCCTCAAAGTGCAGGTTTAGTGGAAAGAACAAATGGGACAATTAAAAGTAAGCTCAGAAAATGTATGGAGGAAACAGGAAAAAAACTGGGTTTATTGTTTAGATTTAGTGAAACTGTACATGCATATTAACACCCAGCTCAGAGACTGGCCTTAAGCCATTCGAAATTTTGTATGGCAGGCCCTACAGAATACCAGATTTGCAGAAGATAGCTGGGCGTGATAGTGAGGATGAGGAATTAGTTGATTACATGAGACGAGTATTGTCCCATAAGAATGTTATACATTCTAACACAATACCAGACGCTCCTATTTCTGTGCAGGACCCTGAGGGTCAGATCCAGATCGCCAACTGGGTGTTGATAAAGACAAAGAAGAGGAAGAACTGGTCATCTCCAAGGTGGGAAGGTCCATTCCAAGTGCTGCTAACCACCCCCACTGCCGTGAAAATTGCAGAAAGGTCATCTTGGGTGCATCTATCCCACTGTAAAAGACAAAGATACCTGAAAGATCCCAAACAAGACAAGGGGAGTGACGTGTAACAGTGACGGCTGATGGCCTTTTGGCCCAGTAATGGCTGGAAGCACGTCACAACAGAGACAGAGAGTGACCAGGAGTGAACAAAGACAAAGACCAGAGATTGAAGCAGGTGCCAGGGTCCCGAAGCAGACGAGTAACCAGTTGTGACCGAGGGAAGGCCTGTCAACTTGAACCAGGATAAGAAGCAGATGTAGTACAAGCTTGATATAAGAGCACTGACGTGACCAGACCAGGAGAAAAGAAGCAGACGAAACTGCATCTTTGAGAATGGGAGACAATCCTGTTCTATTCCTGTGCACCTGTGTTTAAATAAAACGTCAAGAACAGGGCACAGGACAGAGTACATGACATTATTTTAATTCCACTTGCAACATGCTTTACACATACTGATGATAGTACAGATTTATGCACTACAGCTGAAGGGAACTAACATAAAAAGAGTTCCAGATTCCCTCAGTCCCTTGCTGAACAGAACTGAGACTATGAAGTGTCACCTTCAGCCCCTAAGCCCAGACAAATTGAACCTTTTGAACTGTCACCAATGAAAGAAGACATCTTCAAGACCAGAACCGTTGTCTCTCTCTCTCTGTCCCTAAGGGAAAAAAAAAGAGAAAACCTCATGACAGGAGGAGTGAGAGAGGCATAGCAACAGGTTGTTCAAAATACTGTTTTAGCTATGAAGAGCTTTGCTGCCAGAGCAGGCTGCAAATTACGCACCTGATGATGATTTTGACAATTATTGCTGTGATTGTGGCATTTACTGTGTGGTGGTATGAAAAAATATATGAACCACGTTACAATTCAGACCAGAAGGAAGTGATACATTTATTCAAATTTGGTGACAAGCATCTTTACTAACTATATGCATGTGTCTTTTTAAAAACAGCAGAAAAACTTTGCAATAACAGATTATTGGACAACGCAACCTGCTTAATGATAGTCAATATAGGTTAAGATGCAATAGAAGCGATTAATAAACACAGAGTTTGTGTCGTTTGTGGAGTTCCTCAGGGTTCTGTGTTGGCACCAAAGTTATAAGTTATACATATTGTATATCAATGATTTATTTAAAGTCTCAGATCTGTTTAGAGCGAATTTGCAGATGATACGAACTTATTTTGTTCAGGAGATAATTCGTAACAATTATTAGATGATCTGGATTCGAAGATGATACAGTTGAAGAGTTGGTTCAATTCGATATGAACAAACTGTCACTAAGTTAGTCTAAAAAACTAAAATAATGTTATTTGGAAACTATAAAAAGGATGAACAAATACAGTTAAACATACAGGGAGAAAATGTGGAACCTGTCAGAGAGAACAAATCGTTAGGGGTGGTCATTGATGTCAGGATCAACTACACAGCACATATCCAACATAGTCAAGAGAAAGCACTATATACTCTGTGTTGCACACTGATTGCGCCTTACTTGACTTATGGTGCTGAAGTATAGGGCAATAACTACAACACTGCAGTACAACCATTATTCAACCTTAGAGACAGCAAAAAAAAAAGAAAAAAAAAGGAAAGAGGATTAAGAATAATTCATAATGCAGGTTATCGGGATCATACCAATCCACTGTTTATTAATCAAAGATTTTAAAACTCCATGACATGATTTAATTTAAGACTGTTCAATTGATGTATAAAGTAAAACATAAGCAAGTACCTTTCAGAATTCAAGGATATTTTATGCAAAGAGAAGAAATATATAATTTCAGGGATTTGTATCATTTTAAAGTTGTGGGCGCAAGGATGACCAGGAAATGCGCCTATGTCTCTGTGGCCTAAACAATTGGAATAAGCTACCTGAGAAACTCCAATGATGTCCAAATATCAATCAGTTTAAATATTTATACAAAGAAATGGTGTTCAACGGGTATGTATCTGATGGAAACCACTGAAGTGACTTACTATGTGTTATGATTTGTTGTATGATTCCTCTTGCTTGATCAATGGCTCAACGGAGGATTTCCACCACAGTTGATGGCTTATTGCTAGACCATTACTATGTTGCGTTATTGCTATCGGAGACTGAATTATGGCACCCCGTCCCGACAGGGAAAACTGGTGGTTAAGTACACTGTAAGTTTTTGATATTTCGACAATGATAATGTTAGGCGTGTAGATATTAAATTCGATAAACAGGGGGGAAGAATGACAGGGTTTTTCTCTATATTGTCAATATATGTATTATCAAATATTAATGTCTTCACTTTGATGACTCTCTGTAATCATGTCTTTGATTCTGTTTTTTGTATTTTTCATATATACGTATATGCATGTGTGAAAGTTCATGTACCATTATTCCTTTAAATAATTACTTAGTGTCAAAAGCAATCATATATGCTGAATGGTTCAAGTGATCATTAAGACTGTCAAACAGTGAGCAGATGGTCTTTGACCATTCAATGTGCAGATTATTTTTCCAGAACGTCAGACTGGTTGGCTAGGGTCATGTTTGGCTAATCGCAGAAGTGTTCTTTTGATTAATGGTTCAGCCTTGAAGAAGAGCATTGTAACTGGAACACAGTTCAAGGGCTGGACATTGTTATGGAAAGCTTAGGAGACTGAGGGCTCAAAAGCCATAACAGTTTTCATATCAATGTGAGACCAGACTTTGTGTCTTTCCATCGTTTTGTGATATTGTCACTCCTATATGCTGTATGTAACGATATTCAATAAAAAGGAGAGGCAAATGGGCGGGACCTTTAGGACGGACGACAGTTCTTTCTGAAGGAGCTTCTCGTTTGTCCTCTCCTGTACAGGACAAAGAAATTCAGTGTCTCTTGCGTGATCATTTCTGTGTGTAAACAGTTGTTCTTTTCAGGTCCAACTCTGAACAACTCTGACACAGATTTACTTCTTAACAGAGCTAAAGTTCGCTTGACTTGTTTCAGTTCAACATCTTTCACAGTGACATTCCTGTATTACTAGTTAGGATGCTAACATGTCCGTAAGAGGGCTTGTAAATTACTTCAGAAGTATTATCTGGTTACAAGAACAGCGTGTTTAGATTCAGAACCATTTATTTCTCACTAACATTTACAAAGCACACGGAAAAATGGCAAACAGATTTATACAGAAATACAGCTGCTTCTGAGCTTTTTCTGCCATTTTCTTTGAGTAAGCAGCCGATGTCAGGCTGTCTTTTTACCCGGATTGGCAGTCAAGGCACCATGACACTTGCACAAATGTAATCCTCACACTGCCGTGCAATTTGTCATGCCAATGCAACCTGCTTTGTCCCACTGGGTGCCACGCTTTGTGCAGCTGGATGTTGCGTTATATAAAGTAATTATTTCATAGCGATTGACGCATTTGCTCGTACAAATTGGCTAATAAAACCATCTCTCATCACTCCCAGAATCACAGAGGAATTCTCTACAGCTGCAGCTTTTCTTTTCTCGTGTTCTTCATGAAGTGGAAAAAGCATGTGGAAATGTATCAAACATAATTACTTTGGATGTTTATGTTGTAATGGATTGGTAAAACAGTTGCAGTTTCATTCCTTCTTATGAGTTAGGCAATTTATCTGCAAAATTATGTTTATTGTGGATGTAACATCTCGTCATAATTCAGATGTGCCACGCTAAGCTACGGCAATGACTCGCAGTGACACTGTTTTCCAACAGATTGCACAATGTTCACATCTAGTTCACAAAATTAATGCATGCCAGAAATTTTGAACATTTCAAAATTTTGTTTTCACACTTGTACACAGCCGCGCACAGCTCACGCACAGTTTACAAGTTTACTCTCTGGTACACCAGACTGTGTGCTAGTGTGGGGATCAAATTCATGCAAGTGTCAAGGTACCTTTACTGTGCTGCATCACACAGCATTTGTATAAAATAAACTTCTTGTCTATTTTGGCTGCAAAACGCCCACTCTGATTAAAATGAATGGCAAGTCGGTGCTTTGCCTCCATCGTTTGTAGCTAATGAGACTTCAAGGTGAGCTTCTGTTTGACCGCAGAGTCAGCACTCACTCACCTTCAACCACTTACTCCAATCACAGCGGGGCTGGAGCCTATCCCAGCAGTCAGGCGGGGTATAGGTGGGGTACACCCTGGACAGGACACCGGTTTGTCGCAGGATCACGTATAGACGAACAAACACATTCACACCCACATGTACACCTATGGACAATTTAAAGTTTCCAATTCATGCAACCTGCATGTCTTTGGATGTGGGAGAAAGCTGGAGCACCCACAGGAAACCCACACAAACATGGGGAGAACATGCAAACTCCACAGGTGGGAATTGATCCCATGACCTTCTTGCTGTGAGGCAACAATGCAAACCGTGCTGCCCCAGCGTCAACACATCAGCAAAAAAAAAAAAAAAAAAAAAAAAAAGGCAACACAAGAGCCGTCACTCAAAGTGACTACACTCTTAATGTGTTAGAATAACTGGGCTTCAGTCAACGTGAGAGCGAACATGTTGATGTCTCAAAGACAATAAATACATATTTAGACTATACCACTGATTTTGATCTTGTGTGTGTGTTTGAGCTTAATTGGTTTTATTTCTTCAGCTTGCCTGAGCAAAGATGAGGACCATAAGGAGGGGTGTCAGAAAATATCGATTCACGTCCGAATCGCCATTCTTTTTTTTTCTTTTTTTTTAATAAGCAGATTATTTATCAATGGTATCAGTACACAGATAGTACACAGAGATATACAAGGGCTGTCCATAAAGTACAGGTCCTTTTTATTTTTTTCAAAAACTATGTGGATTTCATTCATATGTTTTTACGTCAGACATGCTTGAACCCTCGTGCACATGCGTGAGTTTTTCCACGCCTGTCGGTGACGTCATTCGCCTGTGAGCACTCCTTGTGGGAGGAGTCGTCCAGCCCCTCGTCGGAATTCCTTTGTCTGAGAAGTTGCTGAGAGACTGGCGCTTTGTTTGATCAAAATTTTTTCTAAACCTGTGAGACACATCGAAGTGGACACGGTTCGAAAAATTAAGCTGGTTTTCGGTGAAAATTTTAACAGCTGATGAGAGATTTTGAGGTGATACTGCCGCTTTAAGGACTTCCCATGGAGCGAGACGTCGTGCAGCACTCCCAGGCGGCGTCATCAGCCTGTTTCAAGCTGAAAACCTCCACATTTCAGGCTCTATTGATCCAGGATGTCGTGAGAGAACAGAGAAGTTTCAGAAGAAGTTGGTTTCAGCATTTTATCCGGATATTCCACTGTTAAAGGAGATTTTTTTTAATGAAAGACGTGCGGGCGGACTGCAGCGTCGGCTCGCAGCCGCGACGCTCCGCCACAGGAAAAACACAATGTGGAGGTTTACGACGGCGCCTGGGAGTGCTGCACGACGTCTCGCTCCGTGGGAAGTCCTTAAAGCGACAGTATCACCTCAAAATCTCTCATCAGCTGTTAAAATTTTCACCGAAAACCAGCTTAATTTTTCGAACCGTGTCCACTTCGATGCGTCTCACAGGTTTAGAAAAAATTTTGATCAAACAAAGCGCCAGTCTCTCAGCAACTTCTCAGACAAAGGATTTCCAACGAGGGGCTGGACGACTCCTCCCACAAGGAGTGCTCACAGGCGAATGACGTCACCGACAGGCGTGGAAAAACTCACGCATGCGCACGAGGGTTCAAGCATGTCTGACGTAAAAACATATGAATGAAATCCATATAGTTTTTGAAAAAAATAAAAAGGACCTATACTTTATGGACAGCCCTCGTAAAACAGCAAAAACAGAGGAGTCAATGAACACATTCAAAGAGGAACTGTTCAGTCAGAAGTGAGACGCAATATTGAGGGTAAACAATATTGATAAAGCCTATGAAATGCCGAATCGCCATTCTTGTTTATTATGATTTTGAATGGATCCAAAATGTCCAAGAATCGATTTTTAAAAAGCATTTTTTAAACATTTTCTTACTTACTCGCTGTGTGTACGGTTTGTCAGGCAACGGCTTCCATACTACAGCGTCCCCGCGTGGGGGGGGGGGGTCCAGTGTGCTTCAAACACTCATGAGCTGCAGCTTAGCATGGTGGACGAAGAGCTAATTCAGCCAGCACCGTCTTTGCTGAAGGCAAATGTTTTGGCGCATTTTGGACTTCATTATTTGCTGCGTAAGAAGGAGCTTGACATGACTTATGCAGTGTGCAAAATCAAATCCGCAAGCCCACATGCTACGCCATCACCCGGAGCTAAAAAAGAGGAGCAGCGGTATCTGCCGACTACTGACCAGCACTTCGGTAAACTGCCAGCCAACGCCGAACGAGCAAAGCAGATAAGTAAATTTACATCTAGAATCACTTGATTAACCTTGTAAAGCTGCATTTTCTTAATCATAAACATTTTTTAAGTAATGTAACTATTTCTCAGAGCTCTTTGAATCTAAAATCGATTCTGAATCGAATCGTCACCCCAAGAATCGGAATCGAATTGAATCGTGAGTTGTTGTACGATTCACATCCCTAACAATAAATATTTTTTTCCACAAAAAAATGACAGTACCCATGATCAGTATTTACAGAGTCTTTATGAAACAATTAATTGGGAAGCGCAGTCTCGTTTGAGGGAGGGCGCTAAAGGGGTAAAATATGACTCATATGACATAATTTATTTCTGGGGACAGAAACACGGCACTTTCTCTGAGTTTTTGGGCAAATTACATTCAAACAGAGTGAAAATACAAAGAAAAGTGATGATGCGATGGGAAAGTGGACGTGTTGTGGTTTGTTAATGTATCGAGACGATTCTGCAGGCGAAAGAACAGCTACTCAGGTTAGCTGTGTAGGTTAACACTTACCGACACGACGTCTCCCAATCACCTTGTCTTCCCTTCTCCACCGGGAACAGAAAAAAACCCTGCATTTTTCATGACTGCTTAAGTGATTACAGCCAAAAACAAAACAGTACACCATTTTCCCGTGTGAAGATATGCTGTGTATATATTGCGCAACAGGAGCAGCTATCCCCATAAGTAGTCAAATCCCGCAAAATCACGCAGCGTTCAAACGAGACTGTGGTGCCGTATTATCTAATGTTGTCACTGCATTTATTTTTTTAATCTTTTGCATTAGATTTTTTAACCAACAGGTATTTCTGGTCATTATATAAATGACCGCAAACAATTTTCTGACACTTCACGATCAATACAATTTGGTGAATGATGTTTTAATACTGAATACTTGAATCAATACTGAAAACAGTCATTAAATGCAGCTCCATATCACATTTCCATATGTATGTTTTTGTGAGCTTACTGTGACTTTGTGCACCTTATTCACTACATGAAACCTTGACACAAACAGTCTGCCTGCACTTTCTGTCTTCCTCATTAAACCATAGTAACAAAACATCTACAGAGAGCCTTCACATAGAATGCACCCAATGTCAGCAAGGTCAATTAGTCATAGTGGTGGAGGCACCAGTACTTGGGGAGGGGACACTTAAAATAAACTGAAGCGTAACAACAAAGTCCAAAGAACCTTTTAAGTGAAAATTCAATTAAATGTGCACATGCAGTTCTCATTTTCTCCCAAAAGCGCAACTTTTTTCCTGAACAGCCTTCATGTGGTGTTGGGTTGCCTCACTGAGCAGTGAGGAGGAGCTTTGTATCCCCTCTGGCTGGTTTGATATTGTTGTGGAGCATAGATAAGACATTGTAATTGAGAGCTGATGGATTACGCAAAGGATTCTACTGCCAGACAGTCGATTGATAACCTTGTCACCATTTGACACATGGGGAAAGTCTGGGAAATGGGCACCTTTGGAATACAAAATACAAGTTCAAACATCTCCTAAAAGAACCAGGGTAAGGCCATTGTGTGTTTGTTTGCCTTGTCTTTTCCCACTTCAGACTACAGGCTGTCAACATGAAAGAGTTCAAAAAGGTTGAGGGAGGTGTCGGCTATCTGCCAGCAGGTCACGTATCTCTACATGCATGTAACAGCCATGGTACATGAGGCTGTTACAAGCGCGCACACACAGACACACACGCTGCATTGTCTTCATGGCCAATCTAAAGGCATGACATCTGAAATTGGCCATTAAAAAAAACATAGAAACAAGTGCAAAATCACAATAATAAGTGCCCCTCTAATTTCCCAACAGGAACTTTGTTCAGCACTACATCAGCAACAGCCTAGTGCAAAAAAAAAATTAGTCCTTTATTTGGATCTACTCACAAAATTTGTAGGGTGAAATTGAAGGTTTTGTCACTTGTTACAAAAATGTGCTTTACTGTTTGGGCAGACTTTTACACAATCAAGAAGTAGTTTATCCATCCATCTATTTCTCTATACACGCTTATTCCAATTAAGGGTCATAGGGCAGGTCATAGGGACATTTACATTCAAACTGAGTGACAGGTGAAAGAAATTACAATCATTTTTTATACAAAGACCATCAATGTTAGGATTTCAGCTGATAGTGTTGCATGAGCTAAAAAAATTAATAAATAAATGGAGTCACTGGCAGCCAGTGCCATCCTAACACACCTGAGAACCTTAGTTTGGACATTTTTTGCAGCATTAACTAGGCATGGGCCGGTATGAGATTGGGATGGTATGATAACTGTGGGCAAAAATACAACGGTTTGACGGTTTCATGGTATTATGTATAGCTTTAAAA
Source organism: Thalassophryne amazonica (assembly GCF_902500255.1). NCBI lineage: Eukaryota > Metazoa > Chordata > Actinopteri > Batrachoidiformes > Batrachoididae > Thalassophryne > Thalassophryne amazonica. The sequence continues at coordinate 96,860,267 of NC_047112.1, read as the reverse complement.
TGTGCTTTAACAACATTATGGCTATTTGCATATGAAGCGTGTGTGATTCAGGCACACTAATTGACGTGATGTCTACCACTACAAGCACTATACCACTGATAACTTCAGAGAAAATACCAAAATAATAGTCAGTCTTTTAGACATGTAGCATCTGCGTCGTGGGAAACATGACTTACTTGCTTAGGGAGAAACACGGCTGGAATAAGGTCCGGAACTCCGGATGCTCAATACCTGGCCCAGCTTCATCGACAAAGTGCTTGGAATAGATGTATTTGTCCTTCATGACATGTTTGGGGGAGACATTTGGTCGACCACTTCTCAGTGGTTTCAAGGGTGGGATAAACTTTACTCCTGCCATGTAATCCTTTCCAGGTATCTTGAATCGCTCCGCGTCCGACACAGGCCATAGCTACGGTGCTTTGTTGCCACCGTTTTTGGCTTGAAGGGTTATTTTACAGAAAATAAAATGAAAATGCCGACTTGGTCCTTTTAGACAGAGGGAAAAGTTCAGTGTAGGCTTCATCTCGTTCAGCCATGATGCAGAGCTAGCTAATGTTAGCTGCCTGTTTGTAAACAGACAGAGGTGCACGCCAGGAGGAAGGGCGGCAGCGGCCGCCTCCGCTCTGCCTGTCAAGAATTCTCATAACCCACGCATACCATAGGGACAGTATAACGGAAAATAAATATCAAGTTAAAATCAACAAATGTTGTAGAGACAACACAAGCAAAGAAATTGTACAAATATAGTACCTATGTTCCTCATCTCAGCAGCATTCATTTTAACTGTGACAGATCTGCTGCTTCCAGATAGTCCGTACCCCATGCAGGGTCACCACAGTAGATCAGAGGTGGCTCTACATGTTAATTTGGCACAGGATTTATGTAAGCTGAACTTCCTGATGTAGCTCCACATTACATGGAAACAAGCGCACTGACGGAGTGTTTTCTATCAGGCAAGTGGCATTACTTTTCCATGTTTTCACCTTCCCTTTCCACACACTTACGCCAATGCCAATGTGGATTTCATTCATATGTTTTTACGTCAGACATGCTTGAACCCTCGTGCGCATGCGTGAGTTTTTCCACGCCTGTCGGTGACGTCATTCGCCTGTGAGCACTCCTTGTGGGAGGAGTCGTCCAGCCCCTCGTCGGAATTCCTTTGTCTGAGAAGTTGCTGACAGACTGGCGCTTTGTTTGATCAAAATTTTTTCTAAACCTGTGAGACACATCGAAGTGGACATGGTTCGAAAAATTAAGCTGGTTTTCAGTGAAAATTTTAACAGCTGATGAGAGATTTTGAGGTGATTCTGTCGCTTTAAGGACTTTTCACGGTGCGAGACGTCGTGCAGCGCTCTCAGGCAGCGTCATCAGCCTGTTTCAAGCTTAAAACCTACACATTTCAGGCTCTATTGATCCAGGACGTCGTGAGAGAACAGAGACGTTTCAGAAGAAGTCGGTTTCAGCATTTTATCCGGATATTCCACTGTTAAAGGAGATTTTTTTAATGAAAGACGTGCGGACGGGTCCGTGTGTCGGGACGCAGCCGACGCGGCGCGGCGGCACAGGAAAAACACCTCCGTGTTGATAACCATTTGTTAAAATCCAGTTGGCTTTTGATGGCTTTCAGTGGAGTGAGTATATGAGAAATTGTCAGCTGGAGATGTTCCAACTTGTCCTCAAGGCTTCCAACAGAGGTGTTTTTCCTGTGACGGAGTGTCGCGGCGGCTGCGAGCCGACGCTGCAATCCGCCCGCACGTCTTTCATTAAAAAAATCTCCTTTAACAGTGGAATATCCGGATAAAATGCTGAAACCGACTTCTTCTGAAACTTCTCTGTTCTCTCACGACGTCCTGGATCAACAGAGCCTGAAATGTGGAGGTTTTCAGCTTGAAACAGGCTGATGACGCTGCCTGAGAGCGCTGCGCGACGTCTCGCACCGTGAAAAGTCCTTAAAGCGACAGAATCACCTCAAAATCTCTCATCAACTGTTAAAATTTTCACTGAAGACCAGCTTAATTTTTCGAACCATGTCCACTTCGATGTGTCTCACAGGTTTAGAAAAAATTTTGATCAAACAAAGCGCCAGTCTCTCAGCAACTTCTCAGACAAAGGAATTCCGACGAGGGGCTGGACGACTCCTCCCACAAGGAGTGCTCACAGGCGAATGACGTCACCGACAGGCGTGGAAAAACTCACGCATGCGCACGAGGGTTCAAGCATGTCTGACGTAAAAACATATGAATGAAATCCATATAGTTTTTTAAAAAAATAAAAAGGACCTATACTTTACGGACAGACCTCGTAAATGACAACACAAAAACTTTTTTTTTCACTCATGGTTAGTGGTTGGGTGAAGCCATTTATTGTCAAACAACTGTTTCCTCTTTTTAAATCAAAATGACAAGAGAACTACCCAAATGAACCTGATCCAAAGTTTACATACCCCTGTTCTTAATACTGTGTATTGACCCTTTAACATCAGTGACAGCTTGGAGTCTTTTGTGGTAGTTGTGGCCGAGGCTCTCTGATGGTAAAGCTGTGTGGACAGTTCTCAAAAACTGAGTGACTGTGCAAGAAGTAGAAGAGTAAGGAAAGCCACCAAGACACCCAGACAACCCAGAAGATGTTATAGGCTTACGTGGCTGTAATTGGAGAAATTATGCACAGTGCGAGCTTTGCATTTTGTATCACCAGTTATCCATCTTCACGATGAAGTGGTATAGAGGAGGATTTTCTTAAAAAGAAGACCTGAAAGTTTAGCTACAAATTGCCAGAAGGTACATCTGAGATGCAAGTCTGGATTTTATCTGTTCTAGTGAAAGAAAATCCTTCTCTGCTCTACTCCACTATGAAGCTAAGAGTAGTGATGCAAAATTTTTTGTGTTGTCATTCATATTCTCTTAAAAATGGCCAAAAAAGCAAAACTTCTGACAGGGTATGTAAACTTTTGAGCACAACTATAGTACGTTGCATTTTAGGGGGTATGTGCACCTGCAGTCTTGTGTGAGCAGGAAGAAAACGCGACAAGAAGAAAAATGTGTGTATTCATGTGGAAAGCCCTACCTGACAGAGGTTAGAAGGCTTTATCACATGCGCTGTCCTCAGAAAGAGACTGCACATATCTTAAAGAAAGCAAAGCATAAATATATTTTTAAAAGTCACAATTGTGTTGTTTTTCACTGTGTGGGCACCGCGCTATGGTGCACACTGCTGATGATAACTGGTTGCCACATCCAGTGCTGATATATCAAAAACAGGAATGGCATCACCAGTACACATACTGAATGTCTTTTACTGGTGTTTCAATAATACCATGAACAAATGCAGACCCCTGCTCCATACCTATACAATCAAAATTTAATCACATCATCTCTTATATACAAACATGTGACACATTAAATAACAAGAGGCTGCCATATTACGCTCACTTACTGTCTCACTCGCTCACTGACTTGTTCACTCACTGACTCAAATTTACTGGAATACAAGGGCCCAGTTTCATAAAGCAACCTAATCTTTCAGTCTACTAAACGTTCTTAGTGGACTACAGTTAGTTACCCAACATTATCCGTTTAATCAACATTTCACATCGATGGCTAAACTTGTAGATTAGCTGTCTTACGTTAGTTGACTGTTTTTACAGGCATAACGGCCTTGCGCATGCCGTTGCCGAGAGACGGCTCCATGCGCGACAGTTTTGTTTACTTCCGGGTTTGTCATTGTCATGAACTATCCAGCCTTTGTTTCATTAACTGGCTTTATTAACATTTACGGACCCACACAAACTACAGAACGATGTGCTCAGCACTTAGCCTAGCAGTTTCACTCTTCAGTTTCTTCTTCTACACTTTCATTCTTTTTGTGCACACAAAGCTGCTCAGCATAACAGCGACACCCCGTGGCGTGTGTAAGAACTGCCACAAACACATCATGACAGTCATCTACTGCAACCACAACCCAAAGCAGAGGAAGCTCTCCTTTGTTTTTGAGTGTTCCATCAAGTGGTGGTACAAGGTAGCTGCCATTTTTTGAGGCAAGACATTGAAGTTTTATCAACTAAAATAAGATAAGCCTCCTCTGTACCAGGCTAAAAACTTTAGTCGGGTAACGTGAAACTTCAGCCGACTAAGCACTTTGTGCAACAACTAACGTCAAACAACTAGTCAACTAAGTGAGTTTATTCGACTAAATAAGATTAGACTGCTTTATGAAACCGGGCCAAGCCATGCTAGATGCATGGAATAAGAACACTGATAACTAGCAATAAAGAAAAAGTACAGTGCCAATATGGGACTTTCTATTCCTCGTTTGCACCATTTTGATGCTGTGGTCATGGCTGCATTCCAGGACGTTTACGACAACTGATAACATGGAAAAACTGCTTGATAACATGATCACGAGGTCTGTGGCACCATCGAGACTCAGACAAATATAAAAGAAGTCTTTCTTGGTGAGACCCCTCAGGCTCCACCCCTCATCCTGTCACAGGCTGTAATGATATGACCCAACTGTAAGACAATAAAATCCATTTAATCAGTCTTCTTAAATTTCACTTGCTGTCTGTGTAAAGTTGATTTATATTTTCCGTTTTTTTGAATTGCTCTAGGAGATTTTGATCAGGTGACCTGATGCTAAACAGTAAATCATCTTCATGGGTTGACATGTGTTCACTGTGGAGGTCTGATCAGAAGAAAGTTTAACCGGGGGATCCAGAAAAGAGCGAGCCAAAAGGCCACAGTTACCTCCGTTTCAGTCCCACGTGTGAGCCGAAAATAGCATATAAATGAATTAAACTGCACTGAAATTGTGTTGACTTCAGCTCAGACTGCACAAACGTGCTTCAACCCAGATCAGTAACACAGCTGTGGTTTCCTATTAGCTGAGCATGACAGAGTTTGCAGATAAATATGGTAAAAACAAATAGCACCAGCTGAATAACAGTTCTAATTGAATGCACAAATGGTGACGACATGCAGCAAACACAGACCTGCAAACTTGTTGTTGAGAATCAAATTCAGACCAACAGCACAGAATGTGGACTCCTTTGAACAGCGACATGACCAGCAGCACATACAACTCCTCATCATCTGTAAAAGGTTTGTGCTCACTAGCCAGTAACAGCTAATTGAGTAAATGGGCCCAGAAGAGACATAGAGAGAGAGAGAGAGAGAGAGAGAGAGCGAGAGTCAAACGAATTAAATCCCTCCCCTGTCCCCGTTACTGTAATGATTTCCACATTTTCTTTTTTTTCTCCTCTGCCTCATTGATGGAATGTATGCCTTAGTAAGTCAATACCAGGAAGAAAACAACGCCTCCAATTTACTGTACTGCAGTTCAAATAAGCCAACTCCTTGCACTATTATCTCTATTTACTGTGAATTAGATTTAAAATTTAGACTTGAGGGCACAAAGACCATGGATGGATGAAGCACATGGATGGATGAACACATGAAGGTTATCACGCCTCAGCCATCCTCTCCTCCAAATCAGACATACAATCACGTCTGCTTAGAGACTCGCCCTCATCATGAACTTCTCATCCTCAGAGGAACACGTCACTGACCGTTTTCTTAAAGGCGTCACCACATGCAAAATGTGTTTTCCACGTCCACTTAATGTTAAATATGGTTTCAGTTTCATGTTAAAGTCCCACAAGGTTGTTTACTGCATGCATGGCTTGTTTTTCAGTTCTGAAACTTTCTTCTGGATGGACCACCTTAATGTCTATGGGGTATTTTGGCTGTAAACATTTATTTCTGTTTTTTAAACAGCTGTTAGCTGATGACCTCCATTAGCTTGCAGCAAAGTATATGTTTAATTAAATAGGTCTGCAATGCATTTAGAAACAAGAGCAGTGTGAATTGTGGCATATGCCCCCACCTTATGTTAAACTGGTGTGTGGTTTTACAGTGGAGATGATAAAGCTGGAAAATTATTTCTATAGCAAAAGACTGGTACTTTAAAGATCGCATATGGTCTATTTGCATAGTGGGACTATTTGTATCATCACTTTACAATTGGAATGTAGTGTACTGACCACCATTTTCAAAAGGATACTTCATCTAGCCTCCCAATTTCATCACCAAGAAATGGTTTCAGTCAGACAAGGAGTTCTTTAATTATTGCACGGAAATTAAAATCAAGATGGGGTCTGTGGTGATCACACTGGATGATGGATGACCCCAATTTTCAAAATGAACCTTCCTCTAGCCTCCCTCAGTTTACCATCAAGCAGTAGTTTCAATCAGACAAGGTTCTTTTGTTGTTGTGTGGAAACTAAAATAAAGATGGTATCTGTAAGCAGACATATTGGAAAATAAACAACAGCCATTTTTAGAAGGAATCTTTTTTTTCTGGCCTGCCACAATACACCACCAAAAAATGGTGTCAATCAAACAAGAGGTTCTTCAGTTTTTGTGTGGAAAAACAAAAGGTTTAGAGATGGATGCCCGGACAGATGAATGGACACCCAGAGAGATGGACAAGGTGAAACTGTAATGCCCTCCAATTTCATTGAGTGGGAGCATTAACAATACCTTCAGTGCAAGCTGCTTTGTTTTTTTAAATAACATTTTTTAGATGACTGAATAATTCCATTTAGTTTACCATTGTACTAGTAAAACGAAAACGCTCAGAATGACATGGATCAAAGAATAGTGGCTGTGTTTTAGTTGTTAAAAACATTCTCATCATGATTTTATTGTTGCTATTGTCAAAATGTCTTAAAATATGTCTACAAATAGGCGAGGTCTTCAGATCCTATGCCCAGCCCTATTCCCCCTCTTGGCTATGGGCCTGTACAGTGCCACAGGCACAGTGCCAAAGACATGCAGATGAGGTGAATTGAGAACGTTAAACTGACCACAGGAGTGCATGCGGGTGTGAATGTATTTGTCTGTCTATATGTGGCCCTGCGATAGACTGGGTCATGTCCAAGATGTACCCCACCTCAAGCAGCCAGTGAAGGAACTGCACTTCCAGGTTGGGGTCAAAATGCGGGCTTGAGTGTTGCCGCTTGGTTACAATACAACATGTTCTTGCACATGATTCCCATATACTGTATGCGGTAGGGATTTCCCACTCAACTTTTTTTTTTCCTCAGAACATCACTCACTCACTCACTCACTCACTCACTCACTCACTCACTCACTCACTCACTCACTCACTCACTCACTCACTCACTCACTCACTCACTCACTCACTCACTCACTCACTCACTCACTCACTCACTCACTCACTCCAATTGAGGGTCACAGGGAACTGGAACCTATCCGAGCAGCCATAGGGTGTGAGGTGGGATACACCCTGACAGGACACCAGTCTGCTGCAGGGTCACACACACATTCACACCCGCACGCACACCTACAGACAATTTAAAGTTTCCAATTCACATAACCTGCATGTCTTTGGATGTGGGGGGAAGCTGGAAACCTGTGTGGAAACCTCCACACAGAAAAGCCACAGGTGGGAATCGATCCCATGACCTTCTTGCGGTGAGGCAACAGTACTGACCACTGACCCATTGTGCTGCCCTTTCTCAGATCCTGATCAGAGTATTTTAAAATTAAGTATCTGCTGACACAAAGTACCGATTCAAAACTTACATTTTCCTAGATATTACACTGACACACAGCACACTGCAAGCACAATAAATTCAGTTCAATTAAAATAATAATAATTATTAAAATAATAATTAAAAATAAAGAATTTTTCCACATAGCTCCTCTTATCAATTACACTCACTGCAGCAACGTAGTAGTAAAATGAGAGCCCAAAGAATAATACGGACTGAAGGACATTGATGAAAGATGAGTGGCTGTGTTTTAGCTGTTAAAATACATTCACCATCATTTCCTTGTTGTTGATATTATTATTAGTAGTAGTAGTGGTTCCCAGTTCAAATCCACCTCAGATCATTCTCTACATAATATGAAGTTGCCTTAGGAAGGGCATCTGGCATAAAACGTGTGCCAAATCAAAATGCAGATCTACCTTGGATCTGATGTGGCTACCCCACATGAAAACAAGGGAGAAGCCAAGTGGACTTAATCATTATTATTATTACTACTATTATAAGTGGCCCTTTACCCAAGATGGGGGTGGGGGCCTGTACAGTGCTTGTTATCCAGAGGAAAACACAGAGAGGATGGGAAAAATTTGTGTATCCATGTGGAAAGAAGCGCCAGTCCGAAACATACCACATGCTTCATCTGTCAGAAACAGACTTGGTGTGTGTTTGACGTGAAGCAGAGTGTACATACAGTATGCTTCTAAAATGTGCACTTCAGTGCTCCTGAGGAAGTAGCAGCAAGTACTGATAGAGCAGTAACTGTTAGCTCTGCTGGCACAGAGCTGAGGAAGCAGACTGAGACAGAATGCACGCTGTCCATGACCCGTGCTGAATATATCTGATACAATCAATCAAACCGAATCTGACTGTTGTGATAGGATCAAGACCCCCATAGAATGAGGTGATCAATGAAATAAGGAAGAAGCCGACCATCAATCATCAGTATGTAGCAGAGACTACGCTAATTACGAAAATTAGAAATAGACTTTAGTGAATTCTAATAAGTGGTGCACTGGACAGAAAAAGTCAGAACAGGGAGTATACACTGGTGATCTACATCAGTGCATCCACCACACTGCAGAACGTGGGTCCTGAATAGCAACTATCCAGGCAGAAAGTTGATCCATCCACACCTCCCAAAAGTTACAATAGGAATGGTTAGAATGACTGTATGACCACAAATTCAGTTTTGCCTCGTGCTGAAGTGGCACGTCAATTAACTGATTAATCAATTAACAGGATAAATTACTTATTTTTTCCAATCAATTACCTTGAGCACGAATGAGAGACTATAAAGCTCTATTCTCCCTTTCACAGCTATCGCAAATGTGATCAGCACATGGTTTGATGATGCAATGGGCCAGAATTCTACCATGGTATGTGTGTAAAACTACTGCAGCACATCCCACTGTGAAATTTTAGCACAACCTTGGTGCTTGGAAAAACCCTGCTGATGATGTCATGACATCTACATCATCACAAACGTCGAGGAAATGGAAGGGATTACCAAAATATGCCAAAGTATGCAACAGAAAAAAAAAAAAATCCAAACAACGTGAAAATCCTGCCACAGTTCAAAGAAGACTACAGCACAATAATGGAATCTCGAGGTTTCTCACAAACACCCCCCGAGGCACTGTAAATGTTTCCAAGGTATAAACAAAGTTTCAAATCAACATATATCCATGAATCTAAGAATGAAGTTTCACTTGGTCAAGCTACTCAAACACACTAACGTGCTTCTTTTCTTTGTCAGTGTAAAGTGACTATATTTTGGGGCCATGGTAAAATAAACAATAAATAAATAAGCCATTTTAAGATCAATCAATCAATCAATTTTTTTATATAGCGCCAAATCACAACAAACAGTTGCCCCAAGGCACTTTATATTGTAAGGCAAGGCCATACAATAATTATGTAAAACCCCAACGGTCAAAAACGACCCCCTGTGAGCAAGCACTTGGCTACAGTGGGAAGGAAAAACTCCCTTTTAACAGGAAGAAACCTCCAGCAGAACCAGGCCCAGGGAGGGGCAGTCCTCTGCTGGGACTGGTTGGGGCTGAGGGAGAGAACCAGGAAAAAGACATGCTGTGGAGGAGAGCAGAGATCGATCACTAATGATTAAATGCAGAGTGGTGCATACAGTGCAAAAAGAGAAAGAAACAGTGCATCATGGGAACCCCCCAGCAGTCTACGTCTATAGCAGCATAACTAAGGGATGGTTCAGGGTCACCTGATCCAGCCCTAACTATAAGCTTTAGCAAAAAGGAAAGTTTTAGATGGAACTTTGGGATCTGGGAAAAGCTAAACGGTGTATCCCCCTCCCCCGACAACAAATGATTTATGAATTAATCATTACAACATTTGAATCAATAAAGAAGAACTGCTAGCTGTAGCCTTGTCTTATCCAGTGTGCCTGTGTGGACAGATGCGGTCCGCATCACGGCACCGTGGCAGGAGCATGGGGTTAGCATAATGATAAGCAATTTTATCTGCACTCAGCAGAAACTATCCATTAGCGGTTATAAAGTCAAGGCTGTGAAAACTCTGTGAATCCGCGGATTTCATCATGGGGGGGGGGGGGTTATTAGTGTGTACTCTGTAATCTTGATCATCACTGAGGTTTTTTAAATGTTTATCGCAAAGCAGTTTTTTTCTTTACGACAAGCAAGTTTTACGGGGGTAAGTTCCGTGTATTTGAGGAAACTGATTTGTATCTGTAACACACAGATCAGTGTCCACAGACTTATTAAACTAAAAAAAAACACTTTGCCATAAGCATTTTAAAAACCTCAGTGATGATCATGATTAGAGAGTACACACTAACACCCCCCTCCTCCCCATGATGAAATCTGCGCATCCTGTGGATTCGCAGAGTTTTCACAGCCATGAGTTTATAACCGCTAATGGACAGCTTCTGCAGTGCAGAAATGTAGTGAGTTCACAGAAACATTTTTACCTCCGCCAAGGAGGTTATGTTTTCAGTTGCGTTTGTTTGTTTGTCTGTTTGTCAGCAGGATGACTCAAAAAGTTCTGAACGGATTTTGATGAAATTTTGTGGAGTGGTTGGAAATGACAAGAGGAAAAAGTGATTAAATTTTAGTGGTGATCCAGATCACGATCCACATCCAGGAATTTTTTAAAGGATTCTTCACCATTGCGGGATAGGGGAAATTTTGACATTCTAGTTTCTAACTCCACAAAAACAAGGCAGAAAGGCTTGAAAAAAATTAGGGTGTAACATAGTGAAATGTTCTATCAAACAACAAAGTTTGGTGATGATCGGATCCGGATTCCGGATCTGGTGATCCAGAATATGCAAAAAATATAGGGAAAATAGAAAATGTTAGTGTGAGGTGACAAATAAAGCTAGAGATGCACAACTAACACCAAATTGTAGCTGAATCTGTACTGATTCAGTAAGGTGTCATCAGATTTGATGTAGCTTCAAATACGAAGTCTATTAGAAAAGTATCCGACCTTATTATTTTTTCAAAAACCATATGGATTTGAATCACGTGTGATTGCCTCAGACAAGCTTGAACCCTTGTGCGCATGCGTGAGTTTTTCCACGCCTGTCGGTTGTGTCATTCGCCTGTGAGCAGGCTTTGAGTGAGGAGTGGTCCAGCCCCTCGTCGGATTTTCATTGTTAGGAAATGGCGGAATGATTTGGGCTTTTGTTCCATCAGAATTTTTTCAGAAACTGTTAGAGACTGGCAGCTGGAAACCATTAGAAAAATTTATCTGGCTTTCGGTGAAAATGTTACGGGCTTGGTAGAGAATAAGGAGTGTTACTGTCGCTTTAAGGACGGCCCCCAGCAGCTGTGGGGCGCCGGGCTCCGAAGCCACCATCGACAGGCTGAACGACGATTTCATTTCTAAACGGATGGCTGTCTGGATCCGTGACCATCGTGTGCCATTTCTCTGGTTATCACAAGAGCTGGACATCAACCATTTTCCGGCAGATTTCACTTTTAACAAGAGATTTTGTCATGGAAAGCCGAGTGGAGGCTTCGCGCGTCACAATGGATTCGCTACTGGAGCGAGACAAAACCACCTCCATTTTGGTCTCACAGGACGGCTTTGAGATGGCGTTCAGACAGCTGTCAGTGGTTTTTCCATCGAGTGATTATCCGAGAAATTGTGGATGTGCCTGGACATGCCAGAACATGTCCCATGAGGCTTCATCACGGCGTTGCTGTGCGCCATACGGCACCGCCGCGACGCGCGGAATTCCTCCACGTCTGTCTCAATGTGCCGAAAAAGTGCTGATGTCCACGTCTTTTCACAATTCCTGTGCTAGTCAGACGACGTCCTGGATAAAACACAGCGTCCAGTTTGGAAATGAAGGGCACATTCCACTGTTACAGGAGTTTTTGTCATGGAAAGAGGAGCGAAGGCTTGCCGCATGGCGCACAGCAACGCTGTGATGAAGCCTCACAGGACATGTTCTGGCATGCCCAGGCACATTCACAATTTCTCGGATAATCACTTGATGGAAAAACCACCGACAGCTGTCTGAACGCCATCTCAAAGCTGTCCTGTGAGACCAAAACGGAGGTGGTTTTGTCTCGCTCCAGTAGCAAATCCATCGTGACATGCGAAGCCTCCACTCTGCTTTCCATGACAAAATCTCTTGTTAAAAGTGAAATCTGCCAGAAAATGGTTGATGTCCAGCTCTTGTGATAACCACAGAAATGGCACACGATGGTCACGGATCCAGACAGCCATCCGTTTAGAAATGAAATGGTCGTTCAGCCTGTCGATGGCGGCTTCGGAGCGCGGCATGCCCCACAGCAGCTGGGGGCCGTCCTTAAAGCGACAGTAACACTCTCTACCAAGCCTGTAACATTTTCACCGAAAGCCAGATAAATTTTTCTAATGGTTTCCAGCTGCCAGTGTCTAATATTTTCTGAAAAAATTCTGATGGAAAAAAAGCCCAAATCATTCTGCCATTTCCTGACAATGAAAATCCGACGAGGGGGCTGGACCACTCCTCACTCAAAGCCTGCTCACAGGCGAATGACGCAACCGACAGGTGTGGAAAAACTCACGCATGCGCACGAGGGTTCAAGCTTGTCTGATGCAATCACACGTGATTCAAATCCATATGGTTTTTGAAAAAAATAATAAGGTCGGATACTTTTCTAATAGACCTCGTAGTATGGAGCTAGATCCAGAAGAAAACCGCCATTACCGAAAAATCGAAAATTTTATACAATAACTTTTGAACTAATAAAGACATAAAAGTGATTCCAAGTTCTAGTGCTATGTTTTCATGGTCAAGGATGTCAAATATAAAGGAAAGAAAAGTGTATGTATCATAGTTTTGGTTGTAACACTGAATTGTTGAACAGATCACTGTACCAAGGAGGGACTCTCTTTAGGGTCAGTGACCCTATGGCCTTGTTTCTAGAAGTGTTTCATAAATGTTAAAAAATTCATATATTTGCAGTTTAGTTGAATAATAAACTGAATTTTGTCTATTTGTTTTTTCTATAAGCACATGCAATATCAATATCAGTGCTCAGATGACAGTAGCTTCTGGAAAAAGGTACAAGTTGCAATAAACTGTGATGCCAAGTGCTAAGGATACATGCTATCCAGTCACAGCAGATTAAACTTTTTTTACTACTGAGCAAACATCATTGTTAGACTTTTTTAGGTTCAATGATTCCACGGCGTGTAGAAGTTATGGCGTCAGTGACCCCATGGCCTTGGCGGAGGTTTGCACTCTCTGAGTGCTTCTAGTCCAGTGATTTTCAACCTTTTTTGAGCCGCGGCACCCTTTTTATATTTACAAAATCCTGCGGCACACCACCAACCAAAATAATATTATAATGCTATTACTTCTGGTTTTGCGCAAAACCCAAATATTATTATTATTATTATTAATAGAAAATCGATACAGAAAACACCACATTTCGAAAATCCTCAAGCATTTTGAGCTCTGATCTCAAGTAGGGCTGTCACGATTAGGAATTTCTGGAGACGATTGTCAAATAATTAAGATTGACGAATATATTGTATATTTTTTTTCTTTTTTTTCCCCTTCTTTATATTCTACTATTGTAGTATAATTACACAACTCTGGAAGAACGTTTGGCTTCTGTGCGTGGAGAAACTGGGAATGGTGCAACATTTTTATTTTTATCTTCATTTTACATACAGTCCCAACTTTTTCTGATTTGTGGTTGTTTCTGTTGCATTTCTGAAATTGTTTCTCCTTATCAGTCACATTTTGTGCTTAAACACTGCATTAAGCTCAAGATTGAACAAATAAATACCTCTGGAAAATAACAGCTGTTAAAGTTCAGAGTTCTCACCTGCTTTTTGTGATCTGTGTGTTTGAACATTGTTTTTTTTTTGTGGCTCAGTTCATTCATATATTCTCATTTTTTAAATATGTTTTTAAAGATATTTGACCATTTATTTCATCTCATGATCTCATAAATTCAGCATACGACGCGCACATGGTGTGAACAGGACGGTAACGGCAGAATCACACCTTTAGAGAAAGTTCAGAGAGAAGTAAAAGCAGCTTCACGTTTCTGTTTTAACATTCACTCGGGTTAAAATCCTCTCTCTGCTCCGCGCTCGTTGCGCACTGAACATGTCGCGCCTACATTCAGGAATCTCCCTCACCCATCCCCTCCCTCACCCACCCCCTCCCTCGCAGTCTGCAGCCTGTTAACTCCGCGCGCGCACACAGGCACAGACACACACACCGACAGCTTCGCATTTTAGACGGCTTTTGAAGGAGACGGCACTGTTTTAATCGGCCGTCAGCCTCCTTGTTATTGTCCCGCCTTAAGACGAGAGCGAGGCTGCAGCACGTTTGACATCAGATTCTGTCGTTTTATGCTTTGGATAAAATAAATAATTCACGGTAATCGCGAATATGAAAAATAATCGCGAATATGAAAAATACCCACGGCACCCCTGACGATCGATCACGGCACCCTAGGGTGCCGCGGCACCCTGGTTGAGAATCACTGTTCTAGTCTAAATATGACTCTGTCCTGGCCACACAATTCCAGTCATCAGCTGTGTTTTCTGATATGTCTTATTCTATCCAAAATGACCTGATCTCTCTCTTGGAGCCATTGTTTCTGATTAGATCAGACATGAAATTGAAGCTGCTCCCTTTTTTGGATGGCAGGTGGATGAAACAACTGATATTGCTTGTCGTGCCCAACTATCTGTCATTGTTCGCTATGTTGATAGTGCAGGAGCGCTTTATTGGTTTCTCTGTTATGTCTCTGAGGGGCGATATGCTCAGTCTGTTTTTGAATGATTAAATGAAAGCATATAGGGCTACAGTTTTAGGGATGTCATGGCTTCAGCTCTCAATGGTCTACAGGCCAAAGTGAAGGCAACTGCCCCCAGTGCAATGATTGTGCATTGCTATGCACACAGACTTAATCTGGTGCTGTCACAGGGTGCTAAATGCTCATCTGAGTGCAGAATATTTTTTGCATCTCTCTCTGGGTTTGCGGATTTTTCTGCAAATCCACAAAGAGGGCATTTTTTCTCAAGTCTGCAGGCTGTTCAAGGTTGCCCAGAAACACTCCTACTCTATGGAATTCCACATCACGGATAGTGAGCACTGTGGCAAACAACTATGACGGCCTCCTGCAGACTTTTTAGAACATCATTGCAGATGAGACAACTGATGATAACACACTGGAATGTGTCAAAGGTTTTGTAATGAAACTGGAGGATTTTGAGTTTGTGTTCATATTGTACACATATAAACAAATCTTCTCAGAGACTGATGTGATCTTTGACACCATCCAGCAGAGAGCCATGGATGTTCTCTACTGCAAGAAAAGAATTGGGTCTTCTTGCTTTTGTCAAAGAGGTCAGAGGTCAGATGGGGCTTTCCAAGCTGCTTAGACCAAAGCAACAGGTCTCACATCGGACCCATGAGAAAGAGTCGTCTCTCCCAATTCCAGGATCCCCAGGAGCACTACAGAAATCTGTACATTGCCATCCTTGATAATCTCATGGAGCAGATTCCTCTGCATTTTTCAAATTTGTAAAGTTTGCACTTCTTAGAATGACTCAATCCAGGGAAATCTGATGAGAGAAGTGTTTCCAGAGGAGGCATTCCAGAGTATCCTGAAAAGTTATGGTCAATACTTTGATTCAGGAAGACTAAAGCCTGAACCTCAAATCCTATATTCAAATTAGGGCTGCAGCTATCGAATATTCTATAGATTAATTGGATTAAAAGTACTTTGGTGTTTTTAAACAATATCCATAGTGGCAGTGCTCTCCTTAAGCAATGGCACAATGTCGCTGTGCCATCATGCAGACTTTGAAGTTTAGGGTGTTCCCTCTCTCTCTCTGTTTTCCCAGGTAATCATTTTTTTTTTTATAAATATTAAGCGTTTTGGAGCTTTGCCAAACCATAAGCCCAGGCGGTCTGTAAAATCTTCAGTCTGTGGACAGGATTCTTTTTTCTCTCTCTCTCTCTCTTATTGCACATTTCATTTGCACTTTTTATTACTGTGATTTATTCAGTGTTTAGTGTATATTTATACATGCCGTACAGTAGAGGTTTCAAACTCATTCCAGAAAGGGCAGAGAGGGTGCAGGCTTTCTTTACAACCTCCCACTCCACCAGGTGATTTCACTGATTAACTGTTTACTGCTGCTCTAAGTGACATTAATCAGTGAAATCACCTGGTGGAGTGGGAGGTTGTAAAGAAAGCCTACACCCTCTCTGCCCTTTCTGGAACGAGTTTGAGACTTCTGCCGTACAGCGTGAGTGCAGCTCAAACCAAAGTCAAATTCCTTGTTTTCTGTGGATACTTGGCAATAACACAGCCTTTGAAAAATGGGTGTGGAGTGCAGCATTTCCACAAAAGCTGGACTGATAAATTAACTGTACAGCCTGTTGATAGAAACTCATCAAATCTGAATAAAGGCATTTTTTAACTGGTTAAACATGATTCACTTAAAATGTGCATCCTTTTGCTTCATCTGTGGAGGTGGAGAGCAGCCAGCGGACCAAACCGTGTTTTTTGTTTGTTTTTTTTTTTATATAAACACACTGCTTCACTTTAAATGCACAATAAGTCCGATTCAGATGATCAGCGCAGACCGTTTCTATTAAAAGGCTTTTTTTTACTCAGTGTGCGGCTTAATAAACTTGTAGCATCGGCTTCTACACTGATTAGCTCTATGGTCTTCTCTGTTTTTTGTGGGAGCATTACAGCACCACACAGAGGCCTGGCGTATGTACTACAGTGTTAAACAAAGCCTCGAAGCAAAGAATTTACTCTTGGTTCATACGATCCAAAATGATTCAGTGACTTGAAATTGATTCAGTAACTTTTTAGCCAAAAATTCAATCAGTGCGTCTGTGAAATAAATACCTGGGCTTTTGCATGGCTGCAATCACGCTGCTGGCATTATCTGTGAGGATGGCAGGATTCTTGTCAGAGATTTTCCAGTATGGGCTTCATTTACAACTCTGGTTTGCAGAAGAAAGGTCGTCATTTTCCACTCCGGATCAGCCATCTGATATTATTGCTACTCGTTCATCGTGTGAAATCCCATGGCGCCTTAGTAGGAGTTTGGAGAGATTTGTCGTGTTGCTATGTTTTACATGAACTTGATATTTTACAAACAGCGAGCGACTTATTTAGAACATCTCCGTCTTTGCAAAAGCCAAACTGTTTCCACACAATGGACTGCAATCTTTCGTTCGCCGGCGTTTTCGCTATAACCTGCCATGCTGTTTTGTTTTCTGTTGCCACGTGGCGATGACGTCACAGACAGGCAGACTGAATCAAGTAATGTTAAACACCCTCATCATTAAAATCGCTAACAAAACACATCTATATAAGTTCTGCCATGCTTAAATCCAATGTGTTATTTCCTAGTATTGATACAATCGATTTATTACCTTTTATTAGTTCGATATATTTCTTCTGGAAGGCCAACTTGCCAAGCACAGATTGATGTAGCTGGATCGTAGGAATACAAATTGAAACATTGATGTAGTAAATGAATCGTTACATCCCTACAATCCAACCATTAGCAGCAGTGGGCAGCCACAGTCCGGCACCCAGGGACCAACTCCAGATGTAGAGACGCTGCCTTGGTCAGGGGCTGAGAAAGGAACAGACCCTAAATAAGCATGTTCTTGATTGTGGGAGGAAACCGCAGTGCCTGGAGGAAACCCACACAGACACGGGGAGAACATGCAAACTCCACATAGAAAGGGCGGGAAGTGATCCCACGACCTTGTTGTTGTGAAGCACCAGCACTAACCACTAAGCTGCCGTGTCTCCGCCAATAAGCTGCCCCTCTTTGAAAGACCAGCAGCTGCCACTGCTTCAAACCAATCTTCCACAAGTTTTGGAGCTGCCAGAGCATTTTTCAGAACAAATACCTAAACCTTCATCCTTGGGTTGATCTGAACCAACATCTATGGACCCACAGAACCATCATTCGGTCCTGCTGACAAAACATGCCGGATCTACAGCCTGTAGTCACCTCGGAAACCAGGGGTTAACCCCGACGCAGGTGAAAGAAGGCCAGGAAAGGCCCATCAGGAAACTGAACTGCACTGCTCATGCCACCAGATCCAACGGACCCAGATAAGTGAACCAGCCAAGTGTTCAGATGGTCTTTGTTGTCAATGATGTAAAGTGGCTATTCATTTATTAGGTTTTCTTCATAATAATAATAATAATAATAATAATAATAATAATAATAATAATAATAATAATAATAAGTGAACCCAAAATTCACTGCTAATTTCCAACCAGATTTATTCTTACTAAATTTCTATATTTTGTTCTGTCATTTCTCTTTCATGTCTCATTATCAACAGATCATCTCAGGAATAAAATTATGAATCATTATTCATATCAAAACCACAGTCACATGTGTTCAAACCTGTACATACACTCAACAAAAATATAAACGCAACACTTTTGGTTTTGCTCCCATTTTGTATGAGATGAACTCAAAGATCTGAAAGTTTTTCCACATACACAATATCACCATTTCCCTCAAATATTGTTCACAAACCAGTCTAAATCTGTGATAGTGAGCACTTCTCCTTTGCTGAGATAATCCATCCCACCTCACAGGTGTGCCATACCAAGATGCTGATTAGACACCATGATTAGTGCACAGGTGTGCCTTAGACTGTCCACAATAAAAGGCCACTCTGAAAGGTGCAGTTTTGTTTTATTGGGGGGGATACCAGTCAGTATCTGGTGTGACCACCATTTGCCTCATGCAGTGCAACACATCTCCTTCGCATAAATGCCATCAATAAAATGCACCTGTGTTCTTCGTCCATAACAGACGCCTGCCCATACCATAACCCCACCGCCACCATAGGCCACTCGATCCACAACACTGACATCAGAAAACCGCTCACCCACACGACGCCACACACACTGTTTGCCATCTGCCCTGGACAGTGTGAACCGGGATTCATCCATGAAGAGAACACCTCTCCAATGTGCCAAACGCCAGCGAATGTGAGCATTTGCCCACTCAAGTCGGTTACGACGACGAACTGGAGTCAGGTCGAGACCCCGATGAGGACGACGAGCATGCAGATGAGCTTCCCTGAGACAGTTTCTGACAGTTTGTGCAGAAATTCTTTGGTTATGCAAACCGATTGTTTCAGCAGCTGTCTGAGTGGCTGGTCTCAGACAATCTTGGAGGTGAACATGCTGGATGTGGAGGTCCTGGGCTGGTGTGGTTACACGTGGTCTGCGGTTGTGAGGCTGGTTGGATGTACTGCCAAATTCTCTGAAATGCCTTTGGAGATGGCTTATGGTAGGGAAATGAACATTCAATACACGAGCAACAGCTCTGGTTGACATTCCTGCTGTCAGCATGCCAATTGCACGCTCCCTCAAATCTTGCGACATCTGTGGCGTTGTGCTGTGTGATAAAACTGCACCTTTCAGAGTGGCCTTTTATTGTGGGCAGTCTAAGGCACACCTGTGCACTAATCATGGTGTCTAATCAGCATCTTGATATGGCACACCTGTGAGGTGGGATGGATTATCTCAGCAAAGGAGAAGTGCTCACTATCACAGATTTAGACTGGTTTGTGAACAATATTTGAGGGAAATGGTGATATTGTGTATGTGGAAAAAGTTTTAGATCTTTGAGTTCATCTCATACAAAATGGGAGCAAAACCAAAAGTGTTGCATTTATATTTTTGTTGAGTGTATGTAAATAAATGTGTAAATATTACACCAGATGTTTTTGTTGTGTCCAGTTGAAGACAGATTTTTGATCAATCATATCCGGAACTTATGACTTTCAGATGACGTTCCTGTGCATCTAAGCAGGTGGTGCCCCTTCTGAGTCATTTAATTAAATTTCATATTCAATTAAATATTGTTTGAACTTATATTTTTGTCTACATTATACTCTGGTGTGCCTGTAGAAGGGGATTCAGTATTGATTGTATTAATTATTAATTCCATATTTTGTGGTGCTGCTGTGTGAGACCATTCAATATGGACTATATTTCAATATGCTATATATTTTATGGTGCGCCCATGTGAAGTGACTTTAATTCATTACATATTTTATGGTGCCCTGTGTGGTGCAATTTCAATACATTACACTCAGTATAGACCCCCTAGGTAAGATGCTTAATTAACCCTCTGGGGTCCGAGGGCATTTTTTGGACAGTTCGCTCGCATGGCATAAATGTTTTATTATTGCTGTTAACAGCTATCTCTGTATCCCACAATCAAGTTTTATGTCTTTTTTTCAGGACAACCTGTGCTTTCAGAATATATACGAAGTCTGTTAGAAAAGTATCCAACCTTTTTATTTTTTGCAAAAACCATATGGATTTGAATCACGTGTGACTGCATCAGCCAAGCTTGAACCTTCGTGCGCATGCGTGAGTGTTTTCATGCCTGTCGGTTGCGTCATTCGCCTGTGAGCACGCTTTGACTGAGCACTGGTCCTCCCCCCTCGTCGGATTTTCATTGTTAGGAAAATGTCGGAACGGCTGGAGCAGCGCTGCATCAAATTTTTCCAGAAACTGTGAGAGACAGCCAAGTGGACACCATTCGGAAAATTCAGATGGCTTTCAGGGACGATTTTATGGGCATCACACAGATTAAGGAGTGTTACAGCCGGTTTAAAGACGGCACACAATAGCGGAGGGCGTGCCGCGCTCCGAGCGGCGATCGACAGGCTGAAATGACCAGATCATTTCCAAACTGAATGCTGTGTTGATCCGGGACGTCGTCTGACTACCAGAGAAATGGCAGAAAAGGTGGACATCAGCACTTTTCCGGCACATTCCACTGTTGAAGGAGATTTTGTCATGAAAACAGGAGTGGAGGAATTCGCCACAGAGCCGCTAATGGTGCGGAACGAAAGCACCTCCGTGTTGGTCTCACAGGACATGTGACATGCCCAGATCTTTGACAATTTCTCAGATACTCACTCGACTGAAAAGCCACCCAAAGCCATCTGAATCTTCCGAATGGTGGAAGAGCTGGGCATGTCCCGTGAGACTTCCAACACGGAGGTGCTTTTTGTTCTGCGCCATTATGCGGCTCCGTCCTGACGTGCGAATTCCGCCGCACGTCTTTCATTACAAAATCTCCTGTAACAGTGTAATGTGCCGAAAAAGTGCTATGTCCACCTCTCTTGCCATTTCTCTGGTAGTCAGACAATGTCCCGGATCAACACAGCCTTCACTTTGGAAATGATTTAGTCGTTTCAGCCTGTCGATGGCCGCTCGAAGCTCGGCGCGCCCTCAGCCGCTGTGGGCCATCTTTAATCCGGTTGTAATGCTCCTTAATCTGTGTGATGCCCATAAGATCTTCACTGAAAGCCATCTGAATTTTCCGAATGGTTTCCACCTGGCTGTCTCTCACAGTTTCTGAAAAAATTTTGATGCAGCAAAGCGGCAGTCGCTCAGCCATTTTCCTGACAATAAAAATCCGCCGAAGGGGCTGGACCACTCCTCCCACAAAGCGTGCTCACAGGCGAATGATGCAACTGACAGGCGTGAAAAAACTCACGCATGCGCACGAAGGTTCAAGCTTGGCTGATGCAATTACATGTGATTCAAATCCATATGGTTTTTGCAAAAAATAAAAAGGTTGGATACTTTTCTAACAGACCTCGCATGTTTTTCTTGTGTTTTATAAGTGTAATAAAGGTTTACAATCAAAAATAGCCAAGGAAAAAATAAAGCGAAAAATAATTTTCCACACACATTTATTCAAAACACACAGCAAACTATAATAAACAACTGTTTTGACACTTTATAAAGGTAATTTGAGGTCTTGTGTGAAAGTCTGTACAACAAAACGGTTCAAACAATAAACACAAATGCACATTTTGAACAATATATACAAAATGGTCTATGCGTTTTGTTGTCCACTGATATCCAATCCAATCCAATCCAATCCACTTTATTTATGTAGCACATTTAAACAACAGAACAGTTTCCAAAGTGCTGCACATAAAAATGATTATACAACTATACAAAACAATAAACCCACTCAAATACTAATAAATAAATAAACATAAAAACAATAAAACAATAAATAAATAAAACACTAGGCCAAAGACAACAGAGGACCATACAACTCATGCAGAGCTAATAGCCAGAGAATAAAAGTGGGTCTTCAGACGAGACTTAAAACACTCCATTGTGGGAGCTGTTCGAACGTGGAGAGGCAGAGCGTTCCAGAGTCTGGGCCCAGCCACAGAGAAGGCCCTGTCCCCCCTGGTCTTAAGTCTCGTCCTAGGCACCACAAGCTGGAACTGGCCCTCAGACCTCAGAGCATGCGCTGGGGAGTAAATTTGGAGGAGGTCTACAATATATTGTGGGGCCAGTCCATTTAAAGCTTTAAAAACAAATAATACAATTTTAAAATCAATTCTAAAATTAACAGGGAGCCAGTGCAAAGACGCAAGAATGGGTGTAATATGTTCATGTTTTTTGCTCCCAGTTAAGAGGCGTGCAGCAGCGTTCTGGACTAACTGCAATCTGTGAAGTGTATTTTGATTAATTCCAAAAAAAAGTGAATTGCAGTAGTCCAGGCGTGAAGAAATAAAAGCATGCATGACGCGCTCCAAGTCAGAAAAGGATAAAATTGATTTAATTTTGGTTAAAAGACGAAGCTGATAAAAGCTGGATTTAACAACCGCCTTGACCTGCCTGTCCAGTTTAAGATCAGAGTCCATAATGACGCCAAGGTTGGTGGCTGTGGGCTTCATGTGTTGACTGAGAGGGCCCAGGTCTAATCGAACTGTGGAAGCAACGCTGGGCCCAAACACAATCACCTCGGTTTTGTTCTCATTTAACCTAAGAAAATTTTGAGCCAACCAAGCCTTGACGTCTTCCAGGCACACAAGCAAGGGTGTCAGGGGGCTGCTAGAATTCTTCTTAATAGGCAAATAAATTTGAGTATCATCTGCATAAAGATGATAAGATATGCCATGTTTTCTAAACACCTGACCTAACGGGAGAAGGTATAGGGTGAAGAGAATAGGCCCAAGAATAGAACCCTGGGGGACTCCACAGTTCAGAGGAACAGAAGACGAGGTGGACTCCCCCAGCCTGACAGTAAATGAACGGCCTGTAAAGTAAGAATGGAACCAGTCCAAGGCTGTCCCCCTGACACCCACACAGTTCTCAAGAAGAGATAAAACAGTTGCATGGTCAACTGTGTCGAAGGCAGCAGTCAAGTCTAAATGCACCAAAACGGCAGAATCACCAGAATCAGTGATTAAAAACAGGTCATTAAAAACCTTTAAAAGTGCAGACTCCGTGCCGTGAAATAATTTATAACCTGACTGAAAACTGTCTAAAATGTTGTTCATTTTTAAAAACTCTTGTAGTTGTACAAGAACAGCTTTTTCCAAAATCTTTGAAATAAAAGGAAGCTTAGATATGGGCCTATAATTAGAGATAACAGAGTTATCAAGACTCGCTTTCTTTAAAACAGGCTCAACTACAGCCTGCTTACAAAACGCAGGAACTTTTCCTGACACAAGGCTGCTGTTGACCAAAACAACATCAGGGCCGATAGTTCCCCAGACCTCTTTAAAGAGTCGTGGGGGGATACAGTCTGAGGGACAAAATGAAGGTTTGAGATTTTTAACAATATTTGATAAATCTGAAAATAACACAGGTTCAAACCGGTCTAACACAGCAGAACAGGTGTGAACCATGATTGAACTGGCCGAAGTGACAGTCATCCCAGCCCTAATACTGGCGACCTTATCACAAAAGAAATTTAAAAAGCGATTACAAACAACTTGAGTTGCTTCCAAAGTGGTGGATTGGCCAGGGTTTAACAAAGATCCAATAGTTTTAAAAAGCACACGAGGTTTGTCCCAGTTATCAGAAATTAGATTGGAAAAGTATTTTGCCTTTTCAGACCTGACCATATTTTGGAATTTTCTCCAACTTTTTTTAAGAATTTGATAGGAGACGGCAGAGGTGTCAAGCATCGGAGTACAAATACTTCGTTACTGTACTTAAGTACACTTTTTAGGTATCTATACTTTACTCCATTACTTATTTTTCTGCCTACTTCTGACTTCTACTCATTACATTTTCACACAAGTATCTGTACTTTCTATTACTTACATTTTTAAAACAAACAGCCTTGTTACTCTTGGCTTCAGTTTAATGTTTATATATATATATATATATATATATATATATATATATATATATATACATATATATATATATATATATATTTCACGTCATGTGCGCCATCCAATACAGATCAGTGGCGCCATCCACACCTAGTGAGAACGAGTGTAATTGGATGAATCGTATAACGCAAACACTCATTGGTTAGGCTATTCGTCAAATTTGTGCTGCTGACACTAAAGGAAATTGTCAGAAGCAAGCAAGCTGGTGTTCTACAAGCTGCAAACGTGTATGTCACGCCACAATGTCGGATTCAGAAAAAGATGTCGATATGTCTGAAAGGTCGGACACAGGCGAGAGCGTATCGGGAGATGGAGACAGAGACGGAGACCAACAAGACCTTCCTCATCCTTGGCCCTATCTCAAAGAATTTTTCGAAATAGTCGGGAGCAAAAATGACTCGTGGAAAATGCAGTGCAAACTCTGCACACCCAAGACCCACGTTATTTTAGCGTTCAATAACTCTCCCTCCAATTTGAAAAAACATGTAGAGGTAAGTAAGCTTATTCTTTGTTACTACCGAACTGTGATAACTGATATATTTTGCTGCAGCTTGGCTAGCATAGGGACATGCCAAGACATGCCCGGGTAGCAGCTAACAATTGCCGAAGGCGCTAGCCTTGCCTCTCTGATGTTTTCGGAATAAGCTGCCCCCAATCTCTAAAGTGTGAGCTACTACACTCTTGTAAGCTTTTAGACCGTCTAATATTGGGTTTATTTTCCCATGTTTATGTAATCGTGTGCCTTCAGCGTTTTTCACTGTCTTCAGTTGCGTTGGTTGGTTGTGTGTCCTGGGCAATTGAATTAACAATTTCATAGCCTTCCTTCGTGTCACTTTCTTTTGTATAGACCAAGATTGCTTGAATTCAATATGACCTGTCCAAATATCTTCATCACCTAATTTAGGACCATGTTTAATTGGCTATTCACCGAGCCCGGCTCGTCCATTAGCTTAGCGCAGGCTATTCACCAAGCCTATCCCCGGCTCGTTGAATATAGCCACTTCGTTGTTTTTTTACCCCGGGCAATTGTGTCAAAGTGTGAATTGTGTGAGATGGTGGCCACTGGGTATCGAGAACTGGTTCCTTTCGGGTATTGTTAAGAAATGATTCGATCCACTGACATCAATAAGCTTTGTGCTTAACGATTCTGTTATTATCGGTCCTTCAGAGTGGCTGTTGTGTTGGGGCGTGTATTAGGAAAATGATAATTTCTCTACATTGATTACAGACCCTGCAGCGGGTCTGTAATTTAAAATTTTCTGCAGCACGGCTTTGCTTTGAACCGTGAACCAATCGAAGTAGTGGTTCGCAGATCTATTGCTTCGATTATTCTTTCTTTCTTTCGCTTAATTTCCCCCGCTAAAACCCCAAAGAGCATTCTGTGAGTATTATTTACCTTTTCTATGTTAAACCGACCTGTTATGGTCTTCTGAAACAGTTGATAGATGTATTTTATAACTTAAAAACGGGAGCGATGCTAACGAGTTAGCATGTCTATGGCATTTTCAATGTTAAAACTTAGCATTAAGCAATTGCAGCTGTCATCACGTTCGGGTGCATTTGTTTTCAAATTTCAAAATTGTAATATTTCTTAAATGTATTTTTGTTTATATATTAATAATCTAATGATTATTATATATAATTTTAGAGAAAGGCAAAAAAGAACCTGAATAGGAACACAACAGAAAATATAAAGGCAACTAACAATGAACATACATACATACATACATACATACATACATAAATAAGCGTTTCCTGTGAACACCTAGTGACTCTCACACCTCCAGTTCATCCCTGTCTCATTTAATGACAGTTTGTTTCGGTCAAACCATATTTTTAATGTGTTAATTTCTTCAGTGATTTCCTCCAGAACTTTCTGCCAAACTAGAAAACCACCGCTTTCACGACTCGGTTGGATTTGATGACCGAGCAGAACGTCCTCCTGAACCGCAGGGTGGAGGCTCTCGCCGCGCAGGTGGAAGCGCGCCCTCCGGGCGCCGCTGCGGCTCTCCCTCCCGTCGACCCTGTGCGTAATAGTGACGTTCCACTGGTCGTTCAACGACCCCTCCCACCTTCCCCTGAAGCTTACATAAGCCCCCCAGAGCCGTACGGAGGCTGTGTGGAGACGTGCGCAGATTTTCTTATGCAGTGTTCGCTCGTCTTCGCACAGCGTCCCGTCATGTACGCGACAGATGCTAGCAAAGTAGCTTATGTAATAAACCTGCTTCGCGGCGAGGCACGCGCTTGGGCTACAGCGCTCTGGGAGCAGAATTCACGGCTCCTTCTGACATATGATGGGTTTGTGAGGGAGTTCAGAACCGTGTTCGATCACCCTAATAGAGGAGAAACCGCTTCAGCCGTGCTACTGTCAATGAGACAGGGGCGTCGGAGCGCAGCTGCCTATGCAGTCGACTTCCGCATCGCGGCTGCGAGGTCCGGCTGGAATAGCACTGCTCTCCGCGCCGCCTTTGTAAACGGACTGTCTTTGGTTCTTAAGGAGCACCTGGTGGCTAAGGACGAACTGCGGGATTTAGATGGGCTCATCGATCTTGTCATACGGCTAGACAACCGGTTAGAAGAACATCGTCGGGAACGAGACGAAGGGCGTGGCCGGGCACGCGCCGTCCCTCTCCCTTCCGGTTCCGACCGCGCTCCGCCTTCCCCACGCTCCACGGCCCCCGCGCTCCGTGTGGCTACAGCTCCCCCTGCTGACGAAGCTATGGACACGAGCAGGGAAACATTTAGGGCACCAGATGCACAGAGGAGGCGGGCCCGCGGAGTATGTTTTGTTTGTGGCTCGATAGAGCATCATGTGAGAGACTGCCCCGAGCGGTTAAACACCAACGCCCGCCCCTAGAGACTGGGCTAGGGGTGGGCCGAAACATTCACGTGGGACACACCCACATTGCCACACGACTCCCAGTTACGATCCTTTATGAGGAATCAACCCTGAAGGCCCCAGCACTGGTGGACACGGGCTCTGAGGGGAATCTGTTGGACAGCAGATGGGCCAGGGAGATAGGGCTCCCTCTGGTGGCGCTTACCTCGCCTGTGCAGGTCCGAGCACTAGATGGCTCCCTACTCCCTCCAATCACACGCAAGACACCCCCTGTAACTCTGGTGGTGTCAGGGAATCACCGGGAGGAGATCGAGTTTTTTGTGACTCCTGCCACCTCCCGTGTGATTTTAGGATTTCCCTGGATGTTGAAGCACAATCCCCGGATTGATTGGCCGTCCGGGGTAGTGGTTCAGTGGAGCGAAACCTGCCATCGGGTGTGTCTAGGTTCCTTGGTTCCTCCCGGCTCCCAGGCTAAGGAGGAGGTCAGAGTCCCGCCCAATCTGGGGACGGTGCCGGTGGAGTACCACTACCTTGTCGACGTGTTCAGCAAGGATCTGGCGCTCACTCTTCCCCCCCACCGTCCGTATGATTGTGCCATTGATTTGGTTCCGGGCAGTGAGTTCCCGTCCAGCAGGCTGTACAACCTCTCACGGCCTGAGCGCGAATCAATGGAGACCTACATCCGGGACTCGTTAGCCGCCGGGTTGATCCGGAATTCCACCTCCCCGATGGGTGCAGGTTTCTTTTTTGTGGGTAAAAAAGACGGCGGACTTCGTCCATGCATCGATTACAGGGGACTGAACGATATCACGGTTCGCAATCGATACCCGTTGCCCCTGTTGGATTCGGTGTTCACACCCCTGCATGGAGCCCGAATTTTCACCAAGCTCGATCTCAGAAACGCGTATCACCTGGTTCGGATCCGGAAGGGAGACGAGTGGAAGACGGCATTCAACACCCCCTTAGGTCACTTTGAGTACCTGGTCATGCCGTTCGGTCTCACAAACGCTCCCGCGACTTTCCAAGCGTTGGTTAATGATGTCTTGCGGGATTTCCTGCACCGGTTCGTCTTTGTATACCTAGACGATATACTCATCTTTTCTCCGGATCCTAAGACCCATGTCAAGCATGTACGTCAGGTCCTGCAGCGGTTGTTGGAGAACCAGCTGTTTGTGAAGGGAGAGAAGTGTGAGTTCCACCGCACATCTTTGTCCTTCCTGGGGTTCATCATCTCCTCCAACTCCGTCGCTCCTGATCCGGCCAAGGTTGCAGCGGTGAGAGACTGGCCCCAACCCACAAGCCGTAGGAAGTTGCAACAGTTCCTAGGCTTTGCTAATTTCTACAGGAGGTTCATTAAGGGCTATAGTCAGGTAGTTAGCCCCCTGACAGCCCTGACCTCGCCAAAAGTTCCCTTCACCTGGTCGGATCGTTGCGATGCCGCGTTCAAGGAGTTGAAACGGCGCTTCTCATCTGCACCCGTTCTGGTGCAGCCCGATCCTAGTCGCCAGTTAGTGGTTGAAGTGGACGCCTCGGACTCAGGGATAGGAGCCGTGCTGTCCCAGAGCGGGAAGACCGATAAGGTCCTTCACCCGTGTGCCTATTTTTCCCGCAGGTTGACCCCGGCCGAACGGAACTATGACGTCGGCAATCGAGAACTCCTTGCGGTGAAAGAGGCTCTTGAGGAGTGGAGACATCTGTTGGAGGGAACGTCCATGCCATTCACGGTTTTCACTGACCACCGGAACCTGGAGTATATCAGGACCGCCAAGCGGCTGAATCCCAGGCAAGCCCGCTGGTCACTGTTCTTCGGCCGTTTTGACTTCCGGATAACCTACCGTCCCGGGACCAAAAATCAGAGATCGGATGCTTTGTCCCGGGTACATGAAGACGAAGTCAGAACGGAGTCGTCGGATCCCCCGGATCCCATCATCCCGGAGTCCACTATCGTGGCCACCCTCACCTGGGACGTGGAGAAGACCGTCCGGGAGGCTCTGGCACGAGACCCGGACCCCGGAACCGGGCCGAGGAATAAACTCTACATCCCACCAGAAGCAAGGGCTGCGGTCCTGGACTTCTGTCACGGTTCTAAGTTCTCCTGTCATCCTCGGGTGAAAAGAACCGTGGCAGTCGTCCGGCAACGCTTCTGGTGGGCGTCCCTGGAGACCGACGTCCGGGATTATATCCAGGCCTGTACCACCTGCGCCAGGGGCAAAGCCGACCACCGCAAAACATCGGGATTGCTACAGCCCCTGCCCGTACCTCATCGCCCCTGGTCTCACATCGGCCTGGATTTCGTCACGGGCCTCCCGCCGTCCCAGGGAAACACCGTCATCCTCACGATAGTGGACCGATTCTCCAAGGCGGCCCACTTCGTGGCCCTCCCGAAGCTCCCAACGGCCCAGGAGACAGCGGACCTCCTGGTCCACCACGTCGTCCGGCTGCATGGGATACCATCAGACATCGTCTCCGATCGCGGTCCCCAGTTCTCCTCGCACGTCTGGAGGAGCTTCTGCCGGGAACTGGGGGCCACGGTCAGTCTCTCGTCCGGGTATCACCCCCAAACCAACGGGCAAGCAGAACGGGCCAATCAGGAGATGGAGCAGACCCTACATTGTGTGACAGCCGCGCACCCGGCGGCCTGGAGTACTCATCTGGCCTGGATCGAGTACGCCCACAACAGTCAAGTGTCATCAGCCACCGGCCTCTCCCCTTTTGAGGTGTGTTTGGGGTATCAGCCCCCATTGTTTCCGGTGGTTGAGGGAGAGGTCGGTGTGCCCTCGGTCCAGGCCCACCTGCGGAAGTGCCGTCGGGTGTGGCGTGCCGCCCGTTCTGCTTTGTTGAAGACCCGGATGAGGGCAAAGACCCATGCAGACCGGCGGCGGACCCCGGCTCCTACGTATCGTCCCGGGCAGGAAGTGTGGTTGTCCACCAAGGACATCCCACTGCAAGTACCCTCCCCGAAACTAAAGGACCGATACATAGGACCGTACAGAATCCTCAAAGTCATCAATCCCGCCGCAGTGAGGCTTCAGCTTCCGGCCTCACTGCGGATCCATCCCGTGTTCCATGTCTCAAGAATCAAACCACATCACACCTCACCCCTCTGTACTCCGGGTCCGGCACCACCTCCTGCCCGGATCATCGATGGCGAGCCGGCCTGGACTGTGCGCCGGCTTCTGGATGTTCGACGGATGGGCCGGGGTTTTCAATACCTGGTGGACTGGGAGGGGTACAGCCCTGAAGAACGCTCCTGGGTGAAGAGGAGCTTCATCCTGGACCCGGCCCTCCTGGCTGATTTCTACCGCCGCCACCCGGACAAGTCTGGTCGGGCGCCAGGAGGCGCCCGTTGAGGGGGGGGTCCTGTTGTGTGGGCCGCTGAAGAGGAGGTACTGCTGGCCCACCACCACCAGAGGGCGCCCTGCCTGGAGTGCGGGCTCCAGGCACCAGAGGGCGCTGCCGCCTCACAGGAGCAGCCAAGGTGACAGCTGTCACCCATTAACCAAAACAGCTGACATCCATCAGCGGAGGGGTATATCAGCTGGACGGCATCTCCACCACATTGCCGAGATATCGCTCTATCAAAGAGGTAACGATCTCAGCCAAACGTGCTATTAACTGAAGCCGTAATACTTGTTGCTTGTTTGTAGGACAGCTGACTACTGGACTGGACATATTTGGATAAGTACTCACCTTCCTACATTTCCATACTGTTTTTGACGAGAGGTGGAGGTGGTGTCTCCACCCTCCGTGTTGCTGGGTGCAGCCGCACCCACACCTGACTGTTTCTGTTCCTCGCCAGCAGTACCGGATCCGACGAGCGGAGGCAGTGGCCACCTGGGAGTTCGGGACTTGGCGGCTCCAGTATTCCCGGGGTTCGGTGGCAGAGGAAATCGGGTTGGTTCCGGTTCGACTTGGACAGACGTCTCCTATCGTCGAGCCTGTCCACACGACACCGCTGTAATTGGACTCAATCTCAATATTGTAATCGGTTGTGTTTGTTGTGCCTATTTCACAACAGTAAAAACAGTGTTATTTGACTCCTCCATTGTCCGTTCATTTGCGCCCCCTGTTGTGGGTCCGTGTTCCTACACTTTCACAACAAAGACTCAATGAAATACATAGAAAAACTGTAAAGCCTACTTTTAGTACAAAATTCACAAGAGGTATCGATAAGGGAATCAATAAGGAATCGGCTCGATAAGCAGAATCGATAATGGCATCGATATCGATAAAATCTTATCAATACCCATCCCTAGTGGCCACTTACTCTATAAGTAGAGGAAATGTGGCTGAACAAATCTGTAACGATGTTAACAGTGCCCTCTTAATGAACTAATGATTAAATGTTTTGTTGCATATTTTGCAGAGAAAACACAGAAATCATCTGGAGAGATACAAAGTCCTCACTTCAACGGCCCCAAAAAGAAAGGCAGACGGAGCACCACCACAGCAAGGCCCAGCAACCAAACAAGCCAGATTATGGGGCAGCAGGCCAGTGTCGATAAAAAAATCCTTAACTTTATTGTGCAAGGTCTACATGCAACTAATACAGTGGAACAGCAGGGGTTTATAGATCTCCTACAGCATCTCCAGCCCAATGTAAATGTCATGTCCCGCAACACTGTAGTCAACAAAATTCAGAAAGCCTCTCTTGAAATGAGAAACAATCTGAAAGCAGCAATGAGTGAAATTGACTTCATTGGCACTACAACGGATTGCTGGACAGCATACAGGCGTGGATTTCTTGGCGTAACAGCACATTGGTTAGACCCTCAGAGTATGACCAGACGGTGCGCTGCCCTAGCCTGTAAACAGCTGAATGGGCCACACACCTTCTCTGCCCTTGCCAGTGTATTGAACGAAGTTAACTGTGAATTCAACATCCGAGACAAAATCACACGCACCACGACTGACAATGGGTCCAACTTCATAAAAGCTTTTAAACTATATGGGCAAACTGATGAAAACAACAACCCAGGTCCTAGTGTCGAGAGTGCTGAAGCCGAAGATGACAATGGTGATGGGAATGATGAAGAACAGGAGAGTGAGGGCATGGAGTTCGTCGAGGCTGGAGCGATACTTGACGAGGATGACTGCCTGGAATACCAACTACCCAGACACCATCGCTGTGCTTGCCACCTTCTTAATTTGGTGTCAGCTGTTGATGTTGAGGAGGCCAATGTCAACAGCGCCTACAAGCGGGTTTCACGCTCAGCTTTTTCGAAGTGTTGGGGACTTTGGAACAAAAGCGCAAGATCTACCACAGCAGCAGAAGTCATCGAAAAGAACTGCAAACTGCAGTTATTGAGGCCAAATGCAACAAGATGGAATTCCCTGTTCTTGGCGGTGGAGAGGATCATCAGAATTACAAGGGAGCAGGGAGAAGGGGCCATCACAGCTGTATGCAGCACACTGAAGATAGCCATGTATGTACCGGACACTTTTTATTTTTTGTATTATTTCAATCAATATTAACGGAAAAGATATAAAATACATATTAATGCATTTCCTCTATTTACAGTATATTTTTACTAACCCCTTGTGCAGGTGATTTGCAGTATTTGTTAGTTATTTAATTGAAAGTGTTGTTTTCTGTTCTTTCTTTGTTGATTCAATAGGTTCACACCTGTTGAGCTTGCATTCCTGGCCGAATACATGAAGACCATGGCCCCGGTGGCGAAGGCCCTGGATGTCCTGCAGGGCGATACGAATGTGCAGATGGGCTGGTTGGTGCCAACGATCACAATACTCAAGAATAAGCTCCAAAATCTCCGCCTTGCCACCAAGTTCTGTAGGCCTTTAATTGATGCTCTACTAAAAGGCCTTGAGAAGCGTTTCGAACACGTCCTCACAGAACCAGAGCTGATCGCTGCTGCAATTCTCGTGCCCAAATTCAAGACCAGCTGGACAAATGACGACTACACCCTGAGACTCGGTAAGTGCTGCTTTTTATTATAATACAGGTGTGTTTTTTTGCTACGAAGTACATTCATGGCTGAAACTGTTGGCACCCTTCAGGATTATTTATTTATTTTTGAACATAATTTTGAAGTTTTTTGAATAACCAAATCAGGCTTTTTTTTTATTATCCAACGCAGCTGAAATACAGTCATTTTCCTCATTCATTCATGGCACCCTTCACAACAAGTGTCCTTTAGCAGCGATAAAAGGATAAAAGGACACGTTATAGGTCATCAGATGTCATCTGTGGTAGCATTCAGGGAAATACTGTATCAGTCGATATCTAATTGACGGTAGACTATACATTCTATTGGTTTCCATGGCCAGTGTGAATTTCACCTCAAATGCCAACCAGTCAAGGAGGGTGCCAACTGTTTCAGCTCTAACACAAGCATGTGCTGGTGTATTTGTTTGTAACCCATACACAGTTAATCATTATGCAATTTTTCACTGTTGTAATTTCAGTGTTTTTTGTCTTTTCCCCATATTCATTAGGCCTTGACTACATCAAAAGTCACTTGAAGGACCAAGCTGAGGACAATCAAGCTGAGAGCTTGCCTTCTTCTTCTTCAGAGGAGGACTTCTTTTCTTCAATCAAACAGCCCAGTTCCCAAGAAAAGGCCAAACAGCTGGAGACTTACCTTGGCTCCCCAGGTGATACAATGGAAGCACTTAAGACTTTTCCACCTATTTGCAACCTTTCCTTGAGGCTTAACACTGCACTCCCAGCCTCAGCTGCATGTGAGAGACTGTTTAGTGTAGCGGGACTGATCTTCCGTCCAAAAAGGGCATGTATTGATCACAAGAACTTTGAGAATCAGCTTCTTTTGAGGCTCAACAAAGCATTCTGGTAGTCTTATTGGGTATGCTGTCTTGCTTTTGCTAGGCACACACCCTCATACACAGTTCTTGAGTCTCCAGTTTCTGAACGGTTCTATGGACCTCATCATTACATTGATGCATATCAATAGCACACACACACACACACACACACCCACTCAAAGGTGTTGCTAAAAGGTGAGGATAAAGGATGTGTAATTCATTTCTAAAGCCCTGTGCTGCTGTGAGGGCTCAACAGCAGACACACTAGGATGCAATTAAGAGGAATACGAGGTCTGTTAGTAAAGTATCCGATCTTTTTATTTTTTTTCAAAAAACCATATGGATTTGAATCACGTGTGACCACTGCTCACACAAAGCCTGCTCACAGGCAAATGACGCAACCGACAGGCGTGAAAAAACTCACGCATGCGCACGAAGGTTCAAGCTTGGCTGATGCAATCACACGTGATTCAAATCCATATGGTTTTTGAAAAAAATAAAAAGGTCCTATACTTTTCTAACAGACCTCGTACGTTTAATGCACCTCACTAGCTGGGGACTTTGGCTTCCATTGTGTGATCTTTTTTTTCTCAGAAGTTACCAATTGACCTGACATACCCTGAGAACAAAATCTTATGAAGCAGTCAGGAACAATTCATTACTGAGGGTACATGTGATGCCATTTAGGATTTTTCATGTAGTGAGGGGTTTTTTTAAGTTTCAATTTTGGTCTTGATCGTCAGTTATGACAACGGGGAAAACGTGTTTTATGCAGTAGGATTTGAACTTTTTTTTTGAGGGGACTAACATACTCTTAGTGTACGTGGTGTGTCCATAAAGTAATGGTCCTTTTTATTTTTTTAAAAACTATATGGATTTCATTCATATGTTTTTACGTCAGACATGCTTGAACCCTCGTGCGCATGCGTGAGTTTTTCCACGCCTGTCGGTGACGTCATTTGCCTGTGAGCACTCCTTGTGGAAGGAGTGGTCCCGCCCCCTCGTCGGATTTTCATTGTCTGGAAATGGCGGAATGAAAAGAACTTTTTTCCATCAGAATTTTTTCAGAAGCTGTTAGAGACTGGCACCTGGAAACCATTCGAAAAAGTTGTCTGGCTTTTGGTGAAAATTTTACAGGCTTCACAGAGAATAAGGACTTTAACTACAGCTTTAAGGACCCCTTTAAGGACGGTCGGTGCGCCGCGCTCCGAGCTGCGACGTCGCGGCACAAACCACTGGATCATTTCTAAGCTGATGGCTCTGTGGATACGAGACTGTTGTGTGCTCTTTCTCTGGTTATCACAAGAGCTGGACATCAGCCATTTTCCGGCAGATTTCACTTTTAACAAGAGATTTTGTCATGGAAAGCCACGCGGAGGCTTCGCGCGTCACGACCAAACAAAGGAACCAGACAAAGGAACACCTCCATTTCGGAGTGTTAGAGGACAAGTTTGGACATGCCTATCTCGGCTTTCAGTGCTTACCAGTCGAGTGAGTATAAGAGAACTTGTGGAGAGCTGGACATGTCCAAATTTGTCCTCTAACACTCCGAAACGGAGGTGTTCCTTTGTCTCACTTCATCAGCGAATCGGTCGTGAGCCATCAGCTTAGAAATGATCCAGTGGTT
The DNA here is from genome assembly GCF_902500255.1 of Thalassophryne amazonica. NCBI lineage: Eukaryota > Metazoa > Chordata > Actinopteri > Batrachoidiformes > Batrachoididae > Thalassophryne > Thalassophryne amazonica. The sequence goes on along the minus strand of NC_047112.1, from coordinate 96,824,743 downwards.
TGTGCCACGACGTCGCAGCTCGGAGCGCGGCGCACCAACCGTCCTTAAAGGGGTCCTTAAAGCTGTAGTTAAAGTCCTTATTCTCTGTGAAGCCCGTAAAATTTTCACCAAAAGCCAGATAACTTTTTCAAATGGTTTCCAGGTGCCAGTCTCTAACAGCTTCTGAAAAAATTCTGATGGAAAAAAGTCCTTTTCATTCCGCCATTTCCAGACAATGAAAATCCTACGAGGGGGCGGGACCACTCCTTCCACAAGGCATGCTCACAGGCGAATGACGTCACCGACAGGCGTGGAAAAACTCACGCATGCGCACGAGGGTTCAAGCATGTCTGACGTAAAAACATATGAATGAAATCCATATAGTTTTTGAAAAAAATAAAAAGGACCGTTACTTTATGGACACACCACGTAGATGCAAAATTGTTGCACTCTCCTACTCCATGCCATTTTTCAGACCGTTTTAGGTGCTCTTAAGGGATTTGTATGTAGTGATAAAGAGCTCATTTTCATTTCAGTTTTGGTCTTGACTGTCAGCTATGACAAAGGGGGGAACGTGCGTGTGTGTATATTTTTTTTTTCTTTGAATTTTTCAAGCAGTAAGATTTTAACTTTTTTTTTTTTTTTTTGATGGGACGAACATGAATACCTCACGACGTACTCCTGTGTATGCAGAATGTAACCCCCCTCTCCCCACACACAAACTTGGGCTACATAGAATGTCTTTTCACCAAAGGGTACAGTTTACCTTGTTACTTCAAGGTATTTGATGGAACTCACACATTTATATTCTGGCAGTTGTGCAGGCTTGAATACCTCTTGAATACTACCTCTGTTTGGATGTGTAATTGAATTCCAATAAAGGTTGAGAAAGAACATGCTCCTCGAGTGACTGTCTTTGACAGTAATGGGTTTATGATTATGTTGTCTTGGGCCACATGTACAACAAATCAGTTTTTAAATTAAGCTTTCAATTCATATAGTGGCATCTACCTTTTTTTTTTTTTTTTTTAAGGTTACTTTATACTTTTATACTTTAAGTAGGTTTTGGAGCACATACTTTTTCACTTTTGAGTAAAGAGGTCAAGTTGATACTTCAACTTTTACCAGTGTTTTTAAACTGCAGTATCTATACTTCTACTTAAGTAACAAATGTGTGTACTTTTGACACCACTCTTTCTTCCATTTGCGCTCCGCAAATGTAAACAGTGCTTTACGCTGAGAAAACAACAGAGTTATCCAGTAACATTCACATGCAAACTAGTGGAGCAATCCTGATAGTTACACACTCTTTCTTTGAGCATGTGAGATTGTCATCAGAGGCTTTCCATGTGCTCCTGCTTTCACTGTTCGCTGTGCGTAATGGCTGAGTATGTACGAATAGTATGTACTCATTGGAGCACCCAGGGGGCTATTCAAACAGGCCAACTTGTAACATATTGCTCCTGAAAACGATCTTTGGCTTTTCACGTGAGGGAAATCTGCCCTACGATTGGATTTTGGAAAACCATGTGACGGTGAACCAATTCCGATTGGACACTTACATTGTGCGCGTCATCACACAGCTTCTATGAGGAGTACAAAGATGGCCGATGGCTGGCTCGAAAGTCCACGGAGATAACTTTTCAGCAAAAAAAAAGTATGTTTCTGTCTCATATCATTCAAAAGGTATTTATAATTTAATAAAGCTTGGTCTTAGCTGTCATATACGACGGTGCCAGAGGGTTAAAGACCCATTCAAACCAAAGAGACAACACCACAGAGATAAATATTTGAGGGGAGCGTCTAATTGTTATTTTCAACTGAAAATAATTTTCAGTGAATTTGCCAAATGCCTTTATACATTTATAACAAGCCACACAATCGTAAAAATGTGCTGTTAAGAATTTCCTTCAAATTGCATTTTGCTCAAATACATCAAAATCCAAAATATTCACTTGATTTTTTTTGATAACTAGTCAAAAGAGAGTATTTTGAACCTCGTTTTTATTCTTGTATAAACAAGCTAACTGTTGGTTTTGAGCCGTTTAAACCAGTTTACAGACAGTGTGTTTAAAATCACTGATACAGTCTATCTTACCTTTGAAAAGAAACAATCCATCCATTTGCTACACTTTATCCCAAGTAAAACAGAAAAGCAAGAAGTCCCAACATTTTACGCTGGGAGACAAATCACTATTTGACATTTAAAGCTGTACAGCCTTTCAAATATCACAAAACTGACAAAAATTTGTTTTTTTCCGAAGTCCAAGCATTACGTATACTGTAGGTTTATTTTTGTAACATGTAAAATTCCAGCTCATTTTAATGGGGGGGGGGGGGGGGGGGGGCGGTGAATTACATAGCAGGTAGCACAGTGGGTTAGTGGTTAGCACTGTTGCCTCACAGCAAGAAGGTCATGGGATCAATTCCCACTCGTCGAGTTTGCCTGTTTGCGTGGGTTCTCTCCGGGTGTTCCGGCTTCCTCCCACATACAAAGACATGCAGGTTAGGTGATTTAGAAACTTTAAATTGTCCACAGGTGTGCGTGCAGGTGTGAATGTGTTTGCCTGTGTCCTATCCAGGGTATACCCTGCCTCACGCCCTATGACTGCTGGGATAGGCTCCAGCTGCCCCAACCCCCTGACCCTCAAATGGAGTAAGTGGCTGAAGATGTGTGTGTGTGTGAATTCTACAGTGAATATTTTATTTTCCTACTAATGCCATTGTGCAGATGAACTGCAGGAGGAAGTGCACTTGTGTGAAGTTTTGAGACTGCCTGTGACCTGACCCACTTGGTTGATTCACGGTCCCGGAGCATACACGCTGAAATCCGTAAGATGTCTTGTAACTCACTTCAGGTTTCAAACACAGCATTTTCAGATTTAGAAGTGTCATGCCTGGCCTGGGTCTAGGTCTTAGTCCTTATTTTGCATCCCCTTTTGGCTCACCTCTGGCCCCAGCTTTGATGTATTAGTCATTTTTTTTCATGCCTTATTCTGTTATGTTTTTCTTATCACTTTGTTACTTTTCATACTTTAGCCATTGTCCAGTTCTGTTCTAGTTCTGTTCAGCCGGTTTGTGTTTTCATTGTATATCATTTAGCTTTCTTCTGTATATGTTGGCTGTTGTTTTCTGTTGTACTTTTATATTGGGTTTTGATTTCTGTATATTAGTCTGTTCCTGTTTAATTTTGCTTTTGTATTGATTCCCTGATCAGTTGTAGTTGCTTTTGTTCTCACGCTCATGTTTGATTTCAGCTCTTGTTTGATTTCAGCTCTTGTTTTTGAAGTTCCACATTTGGTGTTAGTTTATTACTCACACCCAGCTTATTATGTTCACATCACAGCACCTGCCCCATGTCTTTGTTTCCCACCTTGTTTATGTCTGCTTTGTGTTTTCATTCACTCCCACTCTTGCTCCAGTTCACGCGTCTTTGTCTGTTACTTCACTCCACTCTGTGCTTTCCTTCCTTCATTATCTTGTACTCTGCACAACCTTTGGCTCCCCCGGTCACACCCCCTTCCAGAGACTTCCACGCACCTGCTTCACATCACCCTAATTTGTTTGCTCCTTATTTAAACCATCACAGTCTCACAGCTCACTGCCAGTTTGTCGTCGTTAGTACACATCCTAGCTCTTATATCCAGTCCTGTTTTGCCTAGCCGTGTGTTTTGAAATCTGCTCTGTTTTTTGACTACGCTTTTCGCCTCATTCCTGATGTCCATGTTTGCTTGTGCTTCTGAACCCTGCCTGAATATGACTGCATTTTTGCCTGACCCTGCTTGTACCTCCGCTCCGCTGACCTGTGTACCGTACCTCAGCCTGAAATAAAGACCATGTTTTCTCTTACACCTAAGTCAAGTCTGGGAGTCTGTATTGCGAGTCCAACCGCTCCTGGTGCCAGGCTGTCGCCCGGCTTGACAGTACAAACTGGCCATAACATGGACTCCGCAGACTCCACTCCTGTCACGGACACTGTTGCCATGCTTCCAGATATTAAAGTGGTAAAAGAGATTTTTGATGACCTTTCTTTTTTTTTTCATTTGTTTTTGTGACTGCTATGCTCCCAGAGAGAAGTTCGATTATTTGGAGCAAGCCTGGAATCTTGTTAATTCCCACCCATGGCTGTTTGACTTCTTCCCAGAGCTTCTGAGCCTGGATGATGTTTTTTGTGGAAAGTCACGGCCAGATTGGATGAGGCATCCTGAGGCGTTTTTGCCTTCTGATGAGGAGAGTCAGACTGGGTTGATTTGGAAGAAGATGATTTTTCTGAGTCAGAGCAGACAGCACTACAGGACATGGCTACATCCCTATTTAAGATTCAAGACTTGTTTTTTGAATATCAGGACTGTTCCAGTCAGCAGAGCAAGAAGCAGATCTTCTCAGCACTCGACCAGATATTCCGAGCCGAACCAGAGCTGCTAACCGCCTTCCCTGACCTTATGAACATTAAAACACAGTTTAAGCAGGGCTGGGTTCCTCCTTGCATTGAAGATTCCATAGAAGTGTTATTTGAGTCTGATATTACGGCCTACTTCTGTGATGAACCACGCATAATCACGCTTTCAGATGCTGCCATCGCTCCTGCCTGGCATGCAGTGACACAGAAGCTGGCCACTTACCTCCTGCCTCCAGAAGTGCCACCTCCGGGGCCGATTTCACCTCAGGTGCTCCCAAAACCTGCTCCACGAAGAAACCGTGTGATGTCTCAAATCATTCCTTCTGATCCAGTGGGGCAGCACATCCCGGTCAGAAGCGCCACAGTTCGTCAGTTCCATGACATCCCAGTTCCTGTGCCTCGGAAAAAACAGGCGCCTCAGCCGACATCGCCGGCTCCTGCCTCGGAGATCGCTCCGTCAAGTAACTCCGAGGCGCCAGTTTTGTCCGACTTCCCGCTGGCAGCCACACCCACCAGTTCTTTGAGTCAGTCCACGATTGCAAAGTTGCCAGTGGGGCTTTCAAGAACATGCCAGCCACCACCTGCGGTTCCGACCGGGAGAACCAAGACCTCATCCCCCCTGGAAACCTCCACATCTTCGGCAGCAGCCTCTCCCGAGAAATCATCTGGATCCACGTCCACAACAACGCCGGCCAGCGCCGCCTACTCAAGCATGTTGGTGGTTACTACGGCAACGCTTCATGGACCAGGGTCATCATACCCACAATTTGGATCTGCCTCGGGAAGTATCGCTGCAGCTACTTCAGCAACGCCACCCGAACCTGCACTCTTGGCAGCACCAGCTGGTTCCGTCTCGTCGCACACCATAATCGCCTCTTCATTACCTTTGTCTACAGCTGGCTCTACGTCATCAGCAAGCGACTCGGCTTCAGTAAGACCCGCTGCGACGTTGCTTGTGACGTCACTCAGTTCTGCAGCTACTGTGACACCAGCCGGCTCGTCTCCTGCAATCAAGTTAGCCTCCGCACGTTCCGCCGCCATTTTTACACCAGCTGGAAGAGCCGGAACACGTCCTGCTTCACGACCAGTAATGGGATTGGAGAGCGCTGTTCATACGCACACACAGCTGCACAGTTCTGCCATTCCAGAGCCACTACAGCTGGTTCAATCGTCTGTGTCTTCCGGGAAGATGACTTCTGAGGACAACATAAAAGGGACGGTCAGTGATTTTTCTTTTTGTATCTGGTTTGTGCTGTACTGTTTCAGTGTCGGTGAGTTCGTTAGAAGTCTGCTTAAATTGCCACGTATGAACCTGAAATGGTTCTCTTATGAATCTGTCAAAAAGCTGTCACAAGCACCACTCCTGAATCTGAGAAGGTGTTTTTGTAAATTTATGGAGAAACTGCCTATGTTGCCATGTCACATTCTGAATTGTATTACATGCAAGCTTCCGTTACGATTGTTGATTATGTGTGTAATGCTGAGCTGCAGTCAAGGTGATTTCTTCAGTTCCTTCTCTGACAGACTTTATCAGTTTGGAAGATGCAACTCCACTCAAGCTGATGCCGAGTCCAGTCAGTGGTTCCCAGACTGTTTTTCCTGTTCGGCTCACTTTAAGGACTTATTGGGAAGGAGCAGTTATCATTTGTATCCTTGGAAGGAAATGATACTTAACATTAGCCCATATTTTGAAGAAAAGTCATTGTTTGAGTTGTGTTCCATATCTTTTATTGAGGCACGGGACTATTTATGCTTCTGGTTTTCGCATCTGTGTGCCTTATATAAGTTCTCTGTGTCGGCTCTCTTTGATGCGTCATATGATCAGGTGAGGTTCTCTGTGTCGGCTCTCTTTGATGCGTCATATGATCTGGTGAGGCTTCATCTGCACAGTTTGGGGCAGATGGTTAACTGGATGTGGGGTTTTGCAAAGTGTGCTGATGTCTCCACTCTTGTGGTTAGTAGGATGATTTGGGTTTTGAGGTCTTCATATTTTTGGATTAAGCACTTCGGTGCCTCACATCTGCTCACCTTCGGTGTTCTCCGTAGCACTACATTTGAAAAGGTTTATTCTTACCTGTCGTCTGTGACCAAACATTTTTTTGTACTCATCGGAGGGGGTTGTACTCTTTGAAATGAGTTCAGGTACCATAGGAGAGTGTTGGTCTCATTGGTTACTGGGGGTGTTTTGGGCTTGGTTGTTTTTTGAATTCCTTTGTCTTTTCCGTTTGATGGTTTCCGTCTTGAGGCACCGATATCTGTCTCTCTGTGGTTTCCAATGTTTCGGCCCTAAGTCCATCTCTGCACGTCAATCTGATTCAAATGTCCCTGCCCTATGTCTTTGTTTCCCACCTTGTTTATGTCTGCTTTGTGTTTTCATTCACTCCCACTCTTGCTCCAGTTCACGTGTCTTTGTCTGTTACTTCACTCCTCTCTGTGCTTTCCTTCCTTTACTATCTTGTACTCTGCACAACCTGTGGCTCCCCTGGTCACACCCCCTTCCAGAGACTTCCACGCACCTGCTTCACATCACCCTAATTTGTTTGCTCCTTATTTAAACCATCACAGTTTCACAGCTCACTGCCAGTTTGTCGTCGTTAGTACACATCCTAGCTCTTGTATCCAGTCCTGTTTTGCCTAGCCGTGTGTTTTGAAATCTGCTCTGTTTTTTGACTACGCTTTTCGCCTCATCCCTAATGTCCATTTTTGCTCGTGCTTCTGAACCCTGCCTGAATATGACTGCGTTTTTGCCTGACCCTGCTTGTACCTCCGCTCCGCTGACTGATCACCTGTACCTCAGCCTGAAATAAAGACCATGTTTTCTCTTACACCTAAGTCAAGTCTGGGAGTCTGTATTGCGGGTCCAACCGCTCCTGGTGCCAGGCTGTCGCCCGGCTTGACAAGAAGTGTTTATTTCTTGCTAACCTCTGCAGCTGGTCGACTCTGTGTAAGCCTGATCCAGTCAGATCTCAGAAGCTAAGCAGTGCAGCATCTGGCTAGTACTTGGAGGAGAGACCTCTTGAAAACATCAACGGCTGTGTGTGTTTCTCCAGGTGAAACTGGAGTTGCGTCAGGAAGGGCAGCAGAGTAAAACTAGTGCCAAATACCAACACGGATCTGGCTGTATTCGCTGTGGCGATCCCGAACAATCATGGGAGCAGATGAAATGACAACATTTCTCGCTAACATTTACAAAATATATGAGAAACATATTAAATTTACACAGAAATAAGCTGTTTCAGAGCATTTCCTGTAAACTTGGTTTATTTTGTTCCAGTGAGCAGCCAGTTCACATCACTCTACCCTTCTTTAGTCTGATTGGCAGCCGCAATGTCCTTCCCAGCATCCTCGTGCCGATTATGAGAATATGATCTATGATGTCAGTACCAAATGTAGGCCACAGCATCTGATCACTTGAATTTCTACACATCAGGGGTTTAAATTCTAAATTGTTTCCAGACAGTGCAATTTTCGAACATATTGGCAGTATAATTTTATGAATCCCTTACTTAAATGCTAAGGAATAAAATTATAGTGGTGCAAAGAAAAAAAAATTATGACATCTTAAAAAAACCCGGAAGACATACAGCTTTAATATAAATCAATGATATAGACTTTATTTATGTGACAACAATATAACAAAGGGCTCCATCTTCACGGTGGACCCAAAACTGGTTTGCATAAATGGTGATGGACCATTTGGTATGTGTCCCACCAGGTTTTGCCAGTTTGCAGCAGAAAATACCAGCACAAAAGGGCTGAGTTAATCATGTTCAATAGTGTCAGGGTGTTTTGTAGTCAGCATGTAACATCAACCACTCAGAGTGGCACCTGCCCTGCCTGTTAAACAGAAGTGTGTCTGAGTCTGGGAGCTTGTGTTGTTGCAAAGCCTCGTGTGATAATCGATATATCGACTTATCGTTCAATATATGATAAGCACACCAATTTTGTTGGCCTCGATATATTTCCCCTTTACATGGTGTTTGTTTTGCTAACATTCCAGCTAGCCGCGCTGCTTCTTTTGTCCCTCTCAGCCTGCTGTCTGCAGGAGACGGGACCTGCAGTAAACAGCCAATCAAGTCGACTGCAGAAAGTTTTGAAGAGTACATTAACTAGGTGTCAAAGGCTAATTCCACAGCTCCTGTATGGAAACATTTCGGACTAAAGTTGAATGAGTGAGGAGAACTCAAGCGGTGGAGGTCCTCCACAGTTCACTATTAACGATGCATTTGACAATAATATTTATTGTCAGCAGTATTTTAAGGCCGTTTTAGGTCAATTGGTTCACAAGTATTGATTAACATGATATTTTCTTTGGCAATAGATCATCCAGCAAAATTTGTTATTGTGACAGACCTAGTTGTTGCCACACTTCACTGCATCCACCACACCATTAAAACACCCCAGCATCTGGATGACAACCACACAGGCAAACAATCAATCCATCAACACCTCTTGAAAGTAAACATCTAACTGATGAAACATGAGCAACCCCTTCTCCAGCTGCTGGGGTCCTCAACACTGAGGCACCTACATGCTGGATCATACCCAGAACAAAACAGCCACCTGGCCAGAATGTCATAGCTGATGCTCCCTCACAATGCAAACAATACTCCTCATTTGGGTCTCCCTAAGTAACTGCTCGAATCGCTTAGTACCTAAGGATTCCCAGACATATCCTAGAAACCAAGACATCTAGTTGTTGCCTTAGGTCAGTGTTTAATGTCCAAGTCTCAGCCACACATTATGACAGCACCAGGACCCTGAAGACATGGACTTGAACGTTCTCTCACAAAGATATGTCATTACCAAACACCTCTTCGCAGTCGTTTCTTGATTTCAAAGGCCAAGGGCATAGAGACATGCCACTGCTGAGATCAATGAATGACTGCAAGATCAACACTTTCACCACATATTGGTGCTGTCTCAATTCAGTGGCTGCAGCCTTCAAAGGCTGCATTCACTGACCGCATGCATCATTGTGGTGTGATTAGGCCGTCTAATTTCAAAGGCTTCATGTGAATGCAGTCGACACATGCAGGATACAACAAGTGTATTCTCCCAAGAGTCATTTCACATTTTTTTCTTTATTCCATGATGAAATGGTTGGTACATTTTAAAAAGTAATAGACAATTCCAGGCTCCATATATAGAATTAGAAATAAGTAATGTTTGTAAGTATAAATAAGAATGGAAAAATGATTACCATACTACAGTTTACACCCACTATGCTAGCTTGTCGTGTGCAGTTGTTAAAGCTGCTTGGTGAAAAAGGGGAGGGACGGGATAAGCTAATGTAACAATATGAAAATGCTCTGCTGGCTAGACCATTTTATTTCAGACCAGTTGTTTCAGCCGCCACGGTCTAGGAAGGCCAGGGGCCTGACATAGAAAGTGTGGGGTACGTCCATCTCCATGCCAACGTTCACATGTATCAAAAGTGAAATTACCGTGGAAATATGTGGTGCATCACACAAAAATCCTGGCTGGCGTACGCACGTTTCTACAGCTATTATTCCACTGCTGACACATAGAGGTGATAGTTAACAGTGTGAAAACCATAACTCAGAGTGATATGAACATCAGAGACACACCAATGAACAATTAACACACCCATGTGTTTGCAAGTATATGGGCGGATATGAAAGCATATGCAAAGTAATGAGAAAAATGGCATTAACAGTGGCTGCGTTAGCGTTGTTAGAGCACCTTGCAAATGGTGCAATCCAACATGAGTGTGTATTCAGGGGACGCAAGGATTTACTTACAAATGATGATAAGTGGCTCATAAGCTGATTTCGATTACCAAGGCCACTATCACTGGAGTTGTGTGCAGAACTGTAGCCGGGCCAGAGCGCAATATGGCGAGGAGCCAGCGGTCATGTGTGCCTACACAGATGCTGACCATGCTGCGCTTCCTGGTAACAGGAGCATTCCAGCAGGAGCTGGGCGACTGGTCAGGAGTGTGTCAGTCAACCTTGCGCCGAGCCATGCCAGCTGTATGGAACACGATCATCCGGATGCCATCCAGGCACATCACATTCCAACATTAATGCACAATTTTGCAGCAAGAGCCAGTTTCCCTAATGTAATCAGAGCTATTACCTTACCTAATTTGTTTTTGTTGATACTGTTCAAATCATATGTGATGCGCAAATGCACTGAGTTGGGAACAGAAGCTGGCACGGGGCGTGATGGATGGCTGCTTGCTGTGTAAATAGTTTATTTGTGTGACTGTTCCAAATGAAAACCAGCCATGTCTCCATTCAAATATGTTTTTGTTATTATTATTTATGTGTTTTCTTTTTTGATGGTGACACTACAGCTGCAGATTCTTACCAAACTTGATTGTCTCCCTGTGTTCAGTATTTGTCAATAAATGTGTGATGTGATGTTGTGCATGTCACACTGTCAGCCACGGAGCACCTCTTGTTTTTAACTTCCGTGTGTGCGCACTGCACTGAGCTCACAGCATTTCGGCCTCACACACACACGCTCTTACTAACATTTTTCCAGTTTTGTGATTATTCCGTTTAACAGGGTACCAAATAAACTATCCCTGCATGTCTCCAAGTCATTTCCAGTTACCTTGATATAATTTCCCGTTCAGGCTGTCTGATGCGATGGCGTAGAGAATCCCTGCTCAAAGGGCCTATTTACATGGAATTATATATTTAAATAGGGGTGTGGCCAGGGCAGAATTTAATGCATGTGCACTCAATTCCACACTGATTGGGATGTACAAACGAAACGTGCTTGGATCCATGCGTACACACACTTTGATACATCTGGATATTTTTGTGTTTACACCAGTTTCTGGGTTTTGGCGTACGCCGTGTTTCAGTAGGAAATCCACTCAAGTCTTTGCACATGAGGCTCCAGATCTTTGCGGGACACAGCCATAAAAGGATGTGGGCCCCGATTTGAGAGACAGCCAAAGACACACTTGTGATGTCCGAGTCCATGAAGTCATTTTCAGCCTAGACCTTAGTCTTGTTCCAGGACATCACAAACCCCAAAACAGATTCTTCGCTTTGGTTCTCAACTGCTGTAATCAGGGTATGCATCGATTCTGCAAAGATCACAGCATCGTGCACAAAAATAAGTCGATGAGGGCAAGAGATCTCCCGGAGCTCACCCCAACCCAGATGTATCTCCAAACTCCCCCCCATAGTACCCCATTCACCAGCAGTAAAAGTTCAGGTGTTCAAAAGTTCCAATTTATACGGTAAACATGTCAATCGCTGGTTCCAACTGCTTATTGATATCTATGAGTTAATATAACAGACCTTTTCAAAGCTCTTAATTTTTTCAACATGACATTGACTCGAGTGTCCAGATTAAACCAACCGTACGATGTAACAGGCTGTTTGTCAAGTCTGTGCTCAATCTATTGTATGGAAAACATTTATCCCTCGTTCGCCACTGGGGGACGCCACCGGGCTCAGGCACCCGGAGCATTTTCAGAATGATGTACCCCTGTAACCTCGGCCACCAGGATGAGATAACAGCGGTTCGGTTTCTTTATGGTGACGTTTTAGGGACGCGCACAGATATGCGTCTGTTCAGCACGTCCGTGCACGCGCACGTCCACGCCTCACACGCGCAGGGCTTCTTGCCATAAAAAAAGGTACACACACACACACACACACACACACACACACACACACACACACACACACAAAACAAATAAAACAACCGGAGGAAAAGACGTGAAAGGCGCTGACTCGGACGCCACCGCTGACATTTGATTTGACGTTTAAAGGTCTGTGAGTCTGCGTTATACACCATCAAGCTAACTGCGCACATCGCCTCTCCAGCTGGTAAAAGAAATAAGAAAAAATACTCTTAAAACCCACACTGAACCAGTGCAGAAATAATTCCCGGTTCAACTACGACTTAGAACTAAAATTTAATGCGTAAACATCGTTAAAAAAAAAAGAAAGAAAAAAAAAAAGCCCCGGTTCACCTCTGCTTTCCTTCAATGCAGAATGGCTTTTTGCGACAAACGTCATTGACTACTCACCTTTTCAGCAGACAAACCCGTCGGTAGCTTTCCAAACCTGCCACACTCCGTAACGCATCAATGAGTGAGAGCAGTTAGACTTTAAATAAATAGATAAAGCTTCTCTTTATCGCTTCACCGCAGCCACAACGTAGCGACTCAAGGCTGAGAGGCTGCGCACGCATTACGCAGGACCGTCCCTCCCCCTCCCCCCGCCCCCACAGGAAGACCCATCATCATCATCATCATCATCATCATTTTTTATAATCACTATTATTGTCATTTTTTATATACTGTTATTATAACCATATTACACAATATGCAATATAGTAGTAGCAAATATAATAACAACATTATTATTATAATTATTTTTAGTTAGAGATATATTCATACAAGATCATGATCATGTATGAATATATCTCACATATAACAACATTTACATTTGTTGTTATATGTATTTGTTAATACCATTATCATGGGCACAATTTGGTGGGGGATGGGGGGGACAAAGCCCCCCCCACCTTTTCAACGGGGGGGGGGGGGGGCAGAATATGGTATGTCCCCCCCACCTTCTGACATATATGTGTGTGTACTTGAAACATGCTATGCCAGTCTTATGTGCAAAACCATGTCAGAATAGTATCTTTGCTTCTGCAAGTTTGTATTTTTAGCAGCACTGACTTGTTTACACCACCCGTTTCTTGTTTGTCACATTCGGAATTTTCTGGGACTGCATTTGCCCAGATTTGAAACCGAAAATAGTTGCCTCTAGGGACTAGTGTCTACACATAAGTATCAATTAACCATATGCTAATTTACTAAATTCTGAAAGTTAGAAAAGGAAATCAGAAAAGTTATCTGGGACCTCAGAAAGCCCATCTGCAATTATTGCTTGATCTCCAAAATCAGTCTGTGCAAGTGAAATTATGTTCAGTATGAGTGTTGTCATTAGTGCCACTTCAAAAATTAAATTCATAAGTAATTTATCCTAAACTTATGCTCTGTTTTTTCAAACTTATGCAAAAACAAATCTTGAGAAAAAAAATACAGTATGTGATAGTTAATAATTATTAAGAGCCTGTTCTTTCATATTTATGAATACATTTTACCACATTGCAGTTGTTTTTTTAATGAAAACACAACCTATCATTCTTTTTGAGTTCTACACATGTGGTGATACCTTATTTACACCAGGATGTTAATAAAATCAATGCTGGCTATTCTCAGAATAAAGTACTTATATCCACAGTTTCAAATTGCATAAGTCAAATGGTGTCCACTTTATGGTCTTCTCAAAACATTAAAATTACTGTTCTGGATGCTCAGAATGCATCTGAGCTTATCTAGAAACCGTTGGCTTCTGGGGGCCTAAAGCGACCCCAGAGCCCCGGCCTATGGGGTTCAGCCCTGCGGGCCTCGTACTTTGTCCCCCCCCCCCAATTTCTAGTTCTAAATTTTGCCCTTGCCATTATTGTAGGGTTTAACTATGCTATTATACTTTATACGTTAATTACCGGTTTTGTTTATCTTGTTATCTAGCTAGGTACGGTTGGCTAATTTAACGGTAGCTCTGCTAACGATAGTTAGCTTATTTTCATTGTTTACATTTTTATTTTACATGGTGTAGATTTTTAATGATTCTTCAGTTTATGGGTTCTTTAATAGATATCAACATATAGTACCTAGTTTGAGGTTTCCATTTGATAGCATACAAATTATGTATTTTGTCTTCCTATAGTAAGCTAACAGGGTTTACTTTAGATAGATACCTAAAACATATTACATCATAGCTTCTGTTTATAATAAAATAACCATATTTATAGCTTAGCCTATTAGCTATAATTTAATTTTACTACTACTATACGTACAGTCTTCTCCTGTATTAATATTTAGGTTTTAGAAGCTAACTCCTACAATATTATATAGTAATCATATTTCTTGTATATGTTGTTTATTTTCCTTATTATGTAAATATCACTTATATACATGAATTCTATTTTCTTATTATATGTCTTATTATATTATAAGCTTATAGTTAGGGCTGAACCATCCCTTAGTTATGCTGCTATAAACTTAGACTGCTGGGGGGTTCCCATGATGCACTGAGTGTTTCTTTCTCTTTTTGCTCTGTATGCACCACTCTGCATTTAATCATTAGTGATTGATCTCTGCTCTCTTCCACAGCATGTCTTTTTCCTGGTTCTCTCCCTCAGCCCCAACCAGTCCCAGCAGAAGACTACCCCTCCCTGAGCCTGGTTCTGCTGGAGGTTTCTTCCTGTTAAAAGGGAGTTTTTCCTTCCCACTGTCGCCAAGTGCTTGCTCACAGGGGGTCGTTTTGACCGTTGGGGTTTTTACGTAATTATTGTATGGCCTTGCCTTACAATATAAAGCACCTTGGGGCAACTGTTTGTTGTGATTTGGCGCTATATAAATAAAATTGATTGATTGATTGATATGTCTTATGATATATTATTATGATATGTCCTTTTTCGTGAGCCACTTGGGTCAGTAGGGAGAGGTTCCACGGGATAAAAAAGCTTTTCAACCTACCATCCCTGGTTCTCAAGACCAGGCACCTAAGTGCCTAAGTATTCTACTCTTCTATTTTACTCTTCCTTTTATTAGATATTTAGATATACGTACCTTAGTATACACTAGTAGAGTTCTACCTTAGAATTGGAATATACACTCAACAAAAATATAAACGCAACACTTTTGGTTTTGTTCCCATTTTGTATGAGATGAACTCAAAGATCTAAAACTTTTTCCACATACACAATATCACCATTTCCCTCAATTATTGTTCACAAACCAGTCTAAATCTGTGATAGTGAGCACTTCTCCTTTGCTGAGATAATCCATCCCACCTCACAGGTGTGCCATATCAAGATGCTGATTAGACACCATGATTAGTGCACAGGTGTGCCTTAGACTGCCCACAATAAAAGGCCACTCTGAAAGGTGCAGTTTTGTTTCATTGGGGGGGGATACCAGACATACTTTACTGAATTTTCATGACTTAATAATTACTCACAGTTAGTAACATTATAGTTAAAGTTACACAATGGGAAAATGTATGTGGAGAGTGCATGTAGTCAAGAATCCCTAGCCATTAGTATCACTGCCATCTGAAAAATAAATCTTGGGCCTGTTGGTCTTTGTGGCGTCATAATCCCATATTTTGACTGGGAAAGAGGTTCAAACGAATGAAAGAGATCAAATATTTTCAATCAGATCACCTTCAAATTGAAATCAACTCCCCGAATACAAGGCCCATCTCTGCGCAAAATTTTATCAAAAGCTGAACTCTTTCTTTTGGGTTATCTTGTACACAGTCAGTCAGACCGACAAAAAGACAGATGGGGCGGTAATCTGATAACCTCTGTCCCTGTTGGCTGGTAGAGAGAATTTATCATTCATTCATTGTTATACCTTAAATTCTGTGAGTCTACTTGTTCTACTTTCAGCTGATATATCAGCCTTTGGAAAGTAATTGTCATTTTAGACACAGCAACAAAAGTTCGTCACACTGAAATATGTTTATTTTTGGCAATACTGGCCATAGGCCTTCTTTATACATGTGCTTTCTCATGTAGGCACGTCATACATAAAGTTAGCCATTTAATAATGTGAACCGTGAATGCAATTCAACCACTTTTAGCTTATGACAAGCTAAAAGTGGACGCTCTCGTTATGGCCGAACAACTTTCCAGTTTCTGGGTATTCTGTGTTAGTACGCGTGCTTGATGAATTCCTGCGCAAAAATTAGTTCCCAGATAATTGTGATATATTCCTGTGAGATAATAAGT
Organism: Thalassophryne amazonica; assembly: GCF_902500255.1. Lineage (NCBI taxonomy): Eukaryota > Metazoa > Chordata > Actinopteri > Batrachoidiformes > Batrachoididae > Thalassophryne > Thalassophryne amazonica. Next base: position 96,808,554 of record NC_047112.1, on the reverse strand, counting down.
ATATCTCATCTAAATTAAAATTTACCAGTAATAAAATTATGAAGATAACTGAAGTTTTAAGAGTGGCCATAATAAATATTTAAGAAACTTATATGAGCATTGTAAACATTGACACAATGGAGTTTGATGCGGAAAGAGTTCAGAAAGATACCATTTATAGTTGGCGATGAAAGACTTGGGTGTTATCTTCGTGTTATTTCAGAACAAGAAGCTACACTGAAAGAGATCTATCTGGGAAGAGACACATTTTGTGTGTTGTTGCTCCAACGAGAGCGGCACGATGAGCAGGGTGGCGAAAGTAGTCCGGCGAGCTCAGTATGTGGGTGCGAGCTATCCCACAATGCCAAAATAGCAGAGATGTCGGTCCAGTGAGAGCGGCACCCTGAGCAGGGTGGATTCAACCTTCATGCTAATGCTAATTAGCATGTTTGTGAGCTGTTAGTTGCTAATTTGTTGAGTCATTCATGGTGACTTTATATTTCGTCACCTTTTGTGAGGTTAACTTCCCTAAATTGGCTGTGCATGTTGGGCTACCAGGAAACACCAAATGATAATGTGAAGCATGAAGTGTGTTAATGAACACATGAAGTGCGCTTTGACTGACTTTGGACAGGTGGCTTTGGCTGTCTGTGTGTCTTGACTTTTTTGTGTCCTTGTGTATCTCCTGGAGGGACACAGCCGTGCCGGGCCCTCAGACTTTAAATGCTTTACGTGTAATAAAATATGGGAATCAAGGGTTGGACTCAAAGCCATTATCATGGGATATGATGGATTACCAGCACTACCAGTACTCTATCTGATCAAAATAAATAGCATGAATCAACGCTAACAGCACCTATCATATGTAGCCAGTGTAGCATACCTAGCACTGTTGGTGTAGCTAATAAAACAGTGTTACTTCACAATCCATTTAGGATGTACTTTAAGGGGTTATGTTATAGACCATTTCAGCAAGCTCATATAGGTCAGCCAGTATCTTGAAAACATATATTCCTGGGTTTTGGCAAAACGTTGGCATGTTACCTTGTAAAATGAAGTTAGTGATTGAATAGACAAATGAGTCATCAATCCACTCCAGTGTGTTAACATGACAACAGAAAAAAAAAAAAGAAATATCATTGTGCAAATCTTGAGATTAAATGCGAATATAATGAGGACAAACAGATTAAATTTTTCTTAATTTTGATGCACCAGATCAAGACAAAAAGCAACTTTGTTTTGCTTATATTATATACCATCTACATGTCTACCACCTGCTGGAGATGTTTGGAACTGCTTCAGGAAAATCATGTGCATGTATAGCTCGGAACATTGGAGTTAACTGCTTTTGGATTATCAGCAATGCCACAGAGGTTTTAAATAAACTAAAAAAAATGAAACAAAACAAAAGTAGCTGCACATTTTGATAGTTTTGATTTTTCTACCCTGCATACGAACATCTGACATGACCAACTTATAGATAGTATCAGTGAACTAGTCAGGGAAGCTTTTAGGATTAGAGGCTCTAAATACACCATTATTAGAAGTGATGGCATAACATACTGGTCTAACACAACATTGACACGTGATGATAATATAACTGAGGAAAACCTGATTGAGCATATAGAATTCCTTGTCGATAATATTTATATAGAGGTCGGTAACAGAATTTTCAAACAAACAGTAGGGATACCTATGGGAACAGGCTGTGCTCCACTTTTAGCAAACCTTTTCCTTTTTTTATTATGAATACAAATTTATGAAAGATAAACTTAAAACAGATAGCCAGTTAGCAAAACCCTTTGGCAATACCTTCCATTACACTCATGACTTACTTACTTTAAATAACCCCAATTTTGAGAATGAAATTAAAAACATTTACCCATCAGAATTAGAGCTTAAAAACACTACAGAAAACAGTAGCAAACTTTCATACTTAGATATAGAGTTGAATATATATATAGATAGTTTACAACAGCAGTTTTTGATAAACGGGATGATTTGACTTTCATATTGTAAACTTTCGTTATATGAGTAGTAACATACTTAGTAAACCTACATACGGTGTTTACACCTCCCAACTAGTCAGTCAGTCACAAACTTACTAGCAGATTGGTTAAACAAGAGTTTCTGTATGACAAATTGGTTCTTCAGTTTAAAGGGTTTGTTAATAGATATCCAGAGACACTAAGTTTGGGGTTTCCATTAGAAAGCAATCCATAACCTAGCTAGCAGAGTGAGCTTTAGATAGAAAATGAAAACATATGACATCATAGCTTCTGTTTCTAAAGTAAGATAGCCAGATTTATAGCTTAGCCAACTAGCTATAATTTAGTTTTACAGCAAGTCCACAGACTAGGAAATGCAGACTACAACCTTCTCCTGTATGAATACCGAGGATTTGTTGTTTACTGCCTCGATTGTGTACGACCCCAATTCCAATGAAGTTGGGACGTTGTGTAAAATGTAAATAAAAACAGAATACAATGATTTGGAAATCCTCTTCAACTTATATTCAATTGAATACAGCACAAAGACAAGATATTTAATGTTCAAACTGATAAACTTTATTGTTTTTGTGCAAATATTTGCTCATTTTGAAATGGATGCCTGCAACACATTTCAAAAAGCTGGGACAGTGGTGTGTTTATCACTGTGTTACGTCACCTTTCCTTCTAACAACACTCAATAAGGGTTTGAGAACTGAGGACACTAATTGTTGAAGCTTTGTAGGTTTGCTTGATGTACGACTTCAGTTGTTCAACAGTCCGGGGTCTCCGTTGTCATATTTTGCGCTTCATGCGCAACACACTTTCAATGATCGACAGGTCTGGGCTGCAGGCAGGCCAGTTTAGTACCCGCACTCTTTTACTACGAAGCCACGCTGTTGTAACACGTGCAGAATGTGGCTTGGCATTGTCTTGCTGAAATAAGCAGGGACGTCCCTGAAAAAGACGTTGCTTGGATGGCAGCATGTGTTGCTCCAAAACCTGGGTGTACTTCTCAGCATTGATGGTGCCATCACAGATGTGTAAGTTGCCCATGCCATGGGCAACTTACACACCCCCATATCATCACAGATGCTTGCTTTTGATCTTTGCGCTGGTAACAATCTGGATGGTCTTTTTCCTCTTTTGTCCGGAGGACACAACGTCCATAATTTCCAAAAACAATTTGAAATGTGGACTCATCAGACCACAGCACACTTTTCCACTTTGCGTCTGTCCATTTCAAATAAGCTCGGGCCCAGAGAAGGTGGCTGTGTTTCTGGATGTTGTTGATGTATGGCTTTCACTTTGCATGGTAGAGTTTTAACTTGCACTTGTAGATGTAGCGACAAACTGTGTTAACTGACAATGGTTTTCTGAAGTGTTCCTGAGCCCACCTGGTAAGATTCTTTACATAATCATGTCGGTTTTTAATACAGTGCCACCTGAGGGATTGAAGGTCACAGGCATTCAATGTTGGTTTTCAGCCTTGCCACTTACTTGTAGAAAGTTCTCCAGATTCTCTGAATCTTCTGATTATATTATGGACTGTAGATGATGGAATCCCTACATTTCATGCAATTGAATGTTGAGAAACATTTTTCTTAAACTGTTGGACTATTTTTTGACGCAGTTGTTCACAAAGTGGTGATCCTCGCCCCATGTTTGCTTGTGAACGGCTGAGCCTTTTGGGGATGCTCCTTTTATACCCAATCATGACACTCACCTGTTTACAGTTAGGTGTTCTTTGGGCATTCATCAACTTTTCCAGTCTTTTGTTGCCCCGTCCCAACTTTTTTGAAACGTGTTGTAGGCATCCATTTCAAAATGAGGAAATATTTGCACAAATGCAAAAAAGTCTATCAGTTTGAACATTAAATATCTTGTCTTTGTGGTGTATTCAATTGAATATAGGTTGAAGAGGATTTGCAAATCATTGTATTCTGTTTTTATTTACAGTACATTTCACACAATGTCCCAACTTCACTGGAATTGGGGCTGTACAGTCACTTGTGTATGTATGCATGCTGTCCATTCCATGAGCTGCTTAGGTGGGTAGCAAGAGTTCCAATGGGATAAAAGAGCCTTTTAACCTACCACTCCTGGTTCTCAAGGCCATGTACCTAATTGGCTGAGCCTTTTGTAAAGATATTTAGGTGTGCCTGACTAGGCACTGGGAGGGTTCCCCCTTAGATTTGGGATGTATAATAAGAAGATAAGCCTTACTAAATTTTCATATGCATGATGTAAATTAGGAGGTGTGGTTGGTAGCTTGAAGCAAGCTTGCATATCAGTTTCCTTCATTTCCACAACCTGGTGGCCACCAAGGCCACTGCTGCTTGTTATAATTTGAGGTCAAAAGTATTCATTAGACAATGAATTGTATATATTGAGGTCAGGGGTGCCGCCACGGATTTTGGGCCCCATGAAAAGAAGTCTTACCGGGCCACCCCCCATATTATTTCGCCAGTATTAAAACTGTATTAGAGGCCTCTCTGGGCCCCTGTCAATCATGAGCTCCTAGAATCCTTCTCCTTATTCTCCCCTTTTCGGCACCCCTGATTGGGGTGGGAAGAACCTGTTTCTTTGAATGAAAAAGAAGTGCTACGTTAATGTGTAAATTCTGTCTTCACAGACCTGGCATCTCTCTCCATTTCTCTCCCATGAACTGTTTTGGTATGTCCCACACGGCTGATTGGGTCACTGGGTGTGGCTCATAGGGAGAGCAGGAGTCCATGTGTGGCTCTCTGTTCTATACAAGCAGCGGTGGACTTGTTGGCCATCGACCTAGGCTAGGAAATGAAAGAGACTGACAAACTCATTTCAAGCTACATATAACTTATACCACACCTGCCCCAAAATTCCATCATGTAAGTGATGACAAGCCAGACATTGCCAGCAGGTGGCAGACAGGTCTATGGGATGTTACAAAAGCAATATAAATTGAGTTTTTGGTTGATTTTGTCAATCAAAGTTCACCATCTTCTAATCAGTTTATCCTCATTATATGTCCTTTTAATTTGGTGAGTTAAAGGATTAATGCATTTAATATTCTTGGGTTACCGTGTTAAGAACTGGAGTGGATGAATCATTCACGCACACTGCCTTTTACAGGATACAACCTAGAATTATACAAAAAAGCCTTGGAGCATCACAGGAGTAGCAAAGCAACCATTTAGGACCTAGGTTTTGCATCTAGTGGAAAACGTTTTTACAAGCACAATCACAAAATCATATTTAACCATAAAAGGTAGACACACTGAATTTACATATTATGTTTCTTTAACAGTAGCAACTATCTAGACAAATACAAATATTACTATGAAATATAAAATACTGGTTTCTTGTGCAGGATAACAAGGATCATACACATTGCTCAAAAGAGGAGGCAAAAGCGAGAAAAAAAATGTAGTGAAACAAACTCGTGGCCTGCGATGGCATAATGCAGTCTGCAACCTCACCACCAGATGACACTAAATCCTACACAGTGTAGCTTTAATTTTTAAAAGCTGAAGATGTTTTTGTTTCAGCCTCATTAAGATGACCTTGAGAATAACCCTCACATCTCTAAAATGTCCAAAGCCTCACAAAATAACTGAAGAACAGTTAATCAGCCAGATGACCTCACATTCATAGATATTTTTTTCTGACAGTAGTTAAAGGCGTATTTTATTTTCTGAGTCTCACACAGTGTCAGGCTGCGTTTGCTTTGTGACAGGCTGATGACAGAAGCAGAGAAGAATGGTGTTTGGTGGAGCGGCAGCAGCTGTGGATGTCAGGCTCTGGTGGTGACAGACCCGGGTGAGCAGGATCCCATGGGTGTTCATATCAGTCCCAGCCAGCCTCGGGTTCTGCCTCGGGACCCCGGGGCCTCTCTTTGTTCCGCGGGGAGGCTCTTTAATGCACCATAATGAGCCTCACACTATACCCTGGTGGCACGGTGCAGACTTTGGAGTGGTTGGTGCTCAAGGTCCCTCGCCCACCACACCATCAACACTCAGAAAATATGGACGTATAACTAATTTCTAGACTGCTGTCCACGTAGTGTCCCACACTTTAGTCGATTCAAAGTCAAAGCTTGGAATCAGAGGAACTACTGAATGTTACACACAGTGTAGGTATGTAAAGCCATCACTTGACCCAGCTATCTTAGCTAATTATAGGCCAATCTCCAACCTTCCTTTTCTCTCAAAAATTCTTGAAAGGGTAGTTGTAAAACAGCTAACTGATCACCTGCAGAGGAATGGTCTATTTGAAGAGTTTCAGTCAGGTTTTAGAATTCATCATAGTACAGAAACAGCATTAGTGAAGGTTACAAATGATCTTCTTATGGCCTCGGACAGTGGCCTCATCTCTGTGCTTGTTCTGTTAGACCTCAGTGCTGCTTTTGATACTGTTGACCATAAAATTTTATTACAGAGATTAGAGCATGCCATAGGTATTAAAGGCACTGCGCTGCGGTGGTTTGAATCATATTTGTCTAATAGATTACAATTTGTTCATGTAAATGGGGAATCTTCTTCACAGACTAAAGTTAATTATGGAGTTCCACAAGGTTCTGTGCTAGGACCAATTTTATTCACTTTATACATGCTTCCCTTAGGTAGTATTATTAGACGGTATTGCTTAAATTTTCATTGTTACGCAGATGATACCCAGCTTTATCTATCCATGAAGCCAGAGGACACACACCAATTAGCTAAACTGCAGGATTGTCTTACAGACATAAAGACATGGATGACCTCTAATTTCCTGCTTTTAAACTCAGATAAAACTGAAGTTATTGTACTTGGCCCCACAAATCTTAGAAACATGGTGTCTAACCAGATCGTTACTCTGGATGGCATTACCCTGACCTCTAGTAATACTGTGAGAAATCTTGGAGTCATTTTTGATCAGGATATGTCATTCAAAGCGCATATTAAACAAATATGTAGGACTGCCTTTTTGCATTTACGCAATATCTCTAAAATCAGAAAGGTCTTGTCTCAGAGTGATGCTGAAAAACTAATTCATGCATTTATTTCCTCTAGGCTGGACTATTGTAATTCATTATTATCAGGTTGTCCTAAAAGTTCCCTAAAAAGCCTTCAGTTAATTCAAAATGCTGCAGCTAGAGTACTGACGGGGACTAGAAGGAGAGAGCATATCTCACCCATATTGGCCTCTCTTCATTGGCTTCCTGTTAATTCTAGAATAGAATTTAAAATTCTTCTTCTTACTTATAAGGTTTTGAATAATCAGGTCCCATCTTATCTTAGGGACCTCGTAGTACCATATCACCCCAATAGAGCGCTTCGCTCTCAGACTGCAGGCTTACTTGTAGTTCCTAGGGTTTGTAAGAGTAGAATGGGAGGCAGAGCCTTCAGCTTTCAGGCTCCTCTCCTGTGGAACCAGCTCCCAATTCAGATCAGGGAGACAGACACCCTCTCTACTTTTAAGATTAGGCTTAAAACTTTCCTTTTTGCTAAAGCTTATAGTTAGGGCTGGATCAGGTGACCCTGAACCATCCCTTAGTTATGCTGCTATAGACGTAGACTGCTGGGGGGTTCCCATGATGCACTGTTTCTTTCTCTTTTTGCTCTGTATGCACCACTCTGCATTTAATCATTAGTGATCGATCTCTGCTCCCCTCCACAGCATGTCTTTTTCCTGGTTCTCTCCTTCTCCTTCTTCTTCCTGTTAAAAGGGAGTTTTTCCTTCCCACTGTAGCCAAGTGCTTGCTCACAGGGGGTCGTTTTGACCGTTGGGGTTTTACATAATTATTGTATGGCCTTGCCTTACAATATAAAGCGCCTTGGGGCAACTGTTTGTTGTGATTTGGCGCTATATAAAAAAAATTGATTGATTGATTGATTAAAGTGAAATGTGCTGCTGCAGGTGCTCTCGCAGCCATCTGTCAGTCACACTACATCCTGTATCAGTCAACGCTATTTAAAGTACACGAGAGCACTTCATTTATGACAAAACAGCCAAAGTGCATGATATCAGAAGGCAGAGCAGGTGTACAGTTGAACTGTTCACTGACTTGAAGCCATATATTATTGATACATTTGACTATTTTTAAAAAAATGAATTTATTATTTTGTTCTTCTCTGGGAACCATCACCTTGTCGTGGTGGACAGGTTTGGGTGCCCCTATGAACCTGAGAGCTGTGCTGTCTGGACTCGTGCTCCTAGTAGGGTCTCCCAAGGCAAATTGGTCTGAGGCGAGAGACCAGACTAAGAATGGTTCACAAAGACTCCATGGAAAAACGAGGCACAGGAAATGTGACACGACCCAGAGGAAGCCCGAGGTCCCAGTCTGGAGCCAGGCCTGGACAGAGGGCCCGACAGTGAGCGCCTGGTGGCCAGGCTTGCCGTGGAGCCTGGTCGGGCACAGCCCAAAAGGCAATGTGGACTTTTCATCTCCACCCTGTGGGCTCACAAACTGGAGGGGGAACCATGGGGTCGAGTGCGCTGTCCCATGGGTGGCAGTGAAAGTTGAGGGCCTCAACGGACCAGACCTGGATGGCAGAGGTTAGCTGTGGGGGCGTGGGACATCACCTCGCTGTGGGGGAAGGAGGGTCTTCCGTTTGTTGGTCTCAGGGTCTCAACACTGCTTTTTGCAGATGATGTGGTCCTGTTGGCTTCATCGGCCTGTGACCTCCAACACTCACTGGGTCGGTTCACAGCTGAGTGTGAAGAGGCTGGGATGAGGATCATCACCTCTAAATCTGAGGCCATAGTTCTCAGCAGGAAACTGATGGATTATCTACGGGTAGGGAATGAGGTCTTGCCCCAAGTGAAGGACAAAAAAATGTAGACTAGGTTGAAAAATCCCAGAATTCCCCTTTAACAACCTGGAGGGGATGAACTCATTAACTTTTTTAATCTATCAGTTAAAACACTGTATTTTAAAAGGTACATGCCTAAGCTTTTTCAAAACCCAGTACAAGTTCCATTTTTTTTCTAGGTTTTTCTGACATCTGTAGCAAAAAAAACAAACCCCCCCTCCCCCCTGAATATTTAAAGCCTTTCATTTCCTTTGTCCCTGTTGGTCATAATAAAAGATGACTCACATCAGTCTGGCTTTTCTGTTGAAGGCCTGAACAATATTCTCCTTGTTTTAGAAGTGAACAAACGTGTGTTTAGTGGACTCAGTGGCACAATTAATGCTGCACAGGACAAGGCCTCATATGGCAACACACCACCCGACCAATATGTTTGATTTCATGTGAGTGAAGCAGAGAGAAAAACACACACACACACACACACACACACACACACACACACACACACACACACACACACACACACACACACACACACACACACACACACACACACACACACACACACACAAAATGTAGGGGACACTGGGGCACGGTGAATCACGGGGCACAGTGAATCAGTAGCTCTATCTGCAAAACTACATCTATATTTGTAGCAGTTATGCCATATTTTTATGTATAAAGACATCCCCCTTGCTTATATGTTTTTGGATAAATTAAAGGTAAAACTAAGTGGCAAGAAAAGTCAGTTTATTCCTATCAAAAGTAAATTTTGTGGATGCCAGTGTCTGACAAATTCTACTGTATTTCTTGTCTTTCTGATGCCTGATTCTGTTTTTTCTCTGTTTAAGGTGCAGCTCCATCCAGAGATGGGTGTGGTATTTGTGCTGGAGACCCTCCTGTCCTCTGCACCAACAGCATTTTTTGTATATTCGTTTTGTGAATTGTTCTGTAATTTATGTCTGTAGCATGGCCCAAGCAGAGGGTCACCCCTTTGAATCTGGTCTGCTTGAGGCTTCTTCCTCAGAGAGAGTTTTTCCTTACCACTGTTTGCTCTGGAGGTTAGTAAGGTTAGACCTTACTTGTGTCAAGCGCCTTGAGGCAACTCTGTTGTGATATGGCGCTATATAAATGAAAATAAATTGAACATTGAAATTGAGTCATACATAACACAGCCAACAACTTGCTGTATTAAATCTACAATAGAATGACCTAAACATATGCATAATGTGCAGGGGGAGGTGATAGTCTAGTGGTTAAGGTGTTGGGCTTGAGTCCAGAAGATCATGGGTTCAAATGGAAAATCACTAAGGGCCCTTGTTCAAGGCCTTTAATCCCCTATTGCTCCTGGTGTGTAGTGAGCGCCTTGTATGGCAGCACCCTGACATCGGGGTGAATGTGAGGCATTATTGTAAAGTGCTTTGAGCATCTGATACAGATGAAAAAGCGCTATATAAATGCAGTCCATTTACCATTTAATGTGTTTATGCTGCTACAAAACAACATTTCTGATCCACTGTGCCCTGACTTCCCCTATCTATATTAGTTATTAAAACAAGTAGTGGTGCATGGCTTTGGAAATGAAAGAAACTGACAAACAAAGCTAGAGATGTCCAAATTCTTTCCTTTGAAGGGTCATAAATTAGTCTGAATGAGGCACCATGGGAAAATAGTATGTTGATACTAATGTGTGAATGGCATACATGTAATTAAAATGTAAATTAACAGTCTAAAGCTGAAACAACATTTTAAAAATAAGAAATACACTACATTTTAATCTCCTTAATGGCATTTATTAATTTGCAGAGAAAATGGTCAGTTTTCCAGACTGAGTAAATTAAAAAAGACACGCACATCCAACATGTGTAAAATAGCGTGCTGGAACAAAAATGAGACAAATATTATAGCAAAAATCCACACAACCTGAGCGTTCCTGTGCAAAAAGATTTATTTGGACAGCAGTAATGACGTTTCGGGCGCTGCCCTTCTTCAGACATATAATTAGTGCCATGGCACATCTGTATATGTACTGAGACTAATTACCTTCATCTGACAACATTTTCCATCCAGTATCTCTAAAGAAAAGTTTACCCATCTCACAATTTAATTGTATATGTTGTATCTGTAGCTCAGATTCTGATTATTATTATTAAACTGATGATCTTGTACAACGCTTTCAACAGAGAGAATATAATCCAGTATTGATCACGGTAGCTCGTAGAAGATTTGATATTACCTCTCAAAATGAATGTCTGTATCACAAACAAAAGAAAATTGAGATAACTAGACTGAATTGCATCATACAATATTCACCGTTGAGTAGGGAATTTGAGAGTTTAAAAAACACTGGCATATTATAAAAACGGACCCGCAACTGAAAGATTTAGAAGTTTTCACCTCACCACCTCTTATTGTACACAGACCACCTAGTTTGAATAGTATGTTGGTTCATTCCAATCTGTTTCCTTTAACAAAATCACATTCCTTACCAAAGACACTAGATGGGAACTACAAATATGGTCATTGTACTCAATGCAATTTTACTTTTAGAACAGAAACATTCCAACATCCCAGGATGGGGAAGACTTTTAAAATCAAGGGAGTCATTACATGTGACACCTCTAATGTAATTTACATGTTAAAATGCCCTTGTGGACTGGTTTATATTGGAAAACCTACAAGATCTTTAAAAAACAAGAATTACAGAACACAGATCTAAGATTTGTAACCATGACATGAAAAGTCCTGTGGCAGTTCATTTTTCTGCTAGACAACATTTGAATTTGAATTTATTTATTTATCCGGTACACAGCTGAACAACAACAAAGGCAATAACAAAACATAAAAGAAACAATGTACAAAGAACCCGTGTGGCCGAAAGGGTGAAGGCAGAAGCAAAGCTTATAAGCACCCTCACCTTATACCATTAAAAATAAATAAAGTATATATATATATATATATATATATACACATACATACATTACATTACGCACATTATGTACATTATGTAAGTTCACTCAGGTATCTAGGTATTGAACATGTTCAACTTAACAGTCGAGGTGGTGATGTGAATCATTTGCTTCTCAAAAGAGAAGCGTTTTGGATCTACACATTGAATACACTTTCCCCCAGGGGTTTAAAGAGGATTTTGATCTGAGACCTTTTTATGACATCTTTCTATTGTGAATGTGTTCCCTTGACTTTGCTGCGTATGTGTCTATTTATATATTTACATATACATATGATATTTGAGAAGTGAAATGAGGTTTATAGGATTTACAGAAAGTGTGCAATAATTCTTTAAACAAAATTAGGCAGGTGCAAAATTAGGCAGGGTGGCTGGGCACTCCCTTAGAGATAGGGTGAGGAGCTCGGTCACTCGGGAGGAGCTCGGAGTCGAGCCGCTGCTCCTCCACGTCGAAAGGAGTCAGTTGAGGTGGCTCGGGCATCTTTTCCGGATGCCCCCTGGACGCCTCGCTGGAGAGGTGTTCCGGGCATGTCCCATTGGGAGGAGGCCCCGGGGAAGACCCAGGACACGCTGGAGGGACTACGTCTCTCAGCTGGCTTGGGAACGCCTTGGGGTTCCCACCGGAGGAGCTGGGGGAGGTGTGTGTGGATCGGGAGGTCTGGGCGACTTTGCTTGAGCTGCTGCCCCTGCGACCCGACTCCGGATAAAGCGGAAGATAATGGATGGATGGATGGATAGGCAGGTGCATAAATTTGGGCACCCCAACAGACAAAATACATCAATATTTAGTAGATCCTCCTTTTGCAGAAATAACAGCCTCTAAATGCTTCCTATAGCTTCCAGTGAGAGTCTGGATTCTGGTTGAAGGTATTTTGGACCATTCTTCTTTACAAAACATCTCTTGTTAGTTTAGGAGCATGGACAGCTCGCTTAAAGTCACACCACAGATTTTCAATAATATTCAGGTTTGGGGACTGAGATGGCAATTCCAGAATGTTGTACCTGTTCCTCTGAATGAATGCCTTAGTAGATTTTGAGCAGTGTTTAGGATTGTTGTTTTGCTGAAAGATCCAGCCCCAGCGCAACTTCAGCTTTGTCACTGATTCGTGAACATTGTGCTTAAGAATCTGCTGATATTGACTGGAATCCATGTGACCCTTAACTTTAACAAGATTCTCAGTACCTGCACTGGCCATACAGCCACACAGCATGATGGAACCACCTCCTAATTTTACTGTACATGTAGCAAACAACTCTGTTTGTGGCATGTATGCAGAAAAGGCTTCCCCTGCATTACAGCATCTCTTTGTGCAAAGTGCACTGTATAGTTGAACGATGCACAGAGACACTATTTGCAGCAAGATCATGTTGTAGGTCTTTGGAGCAGGTCTGTGGGTTGACTATGACTTTTCTCACCATCCTTCACTTCAGCTTATCTGGGATTTTTCTTGGCCTGCCACTTCGGGCCTTAACTAGTACTGTGTTCCCCTAAACCATGATGTTGAACAATCTTTGTTTTCAGGTCATTTGAGAGTTGTTTAGAGGCTTCCATGTTGCCACTCATTAGAAGAGATGTAAAGAGGGGAAACATTTGCAAATGGCCACCTTAAATACCCTTTCTCGTGATTGGATTCACCTGTGTAAGGAGGTCAATGGTCAATGAGATTACCAAAACCAATTTTGTGTTCCAAAAATTAGTGCAAAATGTATTCAAATTGATAAAATGACAAGGGTGCCCACATTTATGCACCTGCCTAATTTTGTTTAAATAAGTATTGCACACTTTCTGTAAATATTAGAAACTTCATTTCATTTCTCAAATATCAGTGTGTTCGTCTGCTATAAGATATATTTAACTGAAAATTCTGATCCAGACAACCAATAATTTATAAAGGAAAATCATGAAAATTATCAGGCGTGCCCTGCATACAACTGTTCTACAATTGTGGTTTTGTCATTGTAGGTTTTTTTGGCTGTGGTGCTTACTGCATTGCTCTAAGAAATATTTACAGTGAGGAAAATAAGTATTTAAACACCCTGCGATTTTGCAAGTTCTCCCACTTAGAAATCATGGAGGGGTCTGAAATTTTCATCTTAGGTGCATGTCCACTGTGAGAGACATAATCTAAAAAAAAAAAAAAATCCAGAAATCACAATGTAGGATTTTTTAATAATTTATTTGCATGTTACTGCTGCAAATACGTATTTGAGCACCTGCCAATCAGCAGAAATTCTGGCCCTCAAAGACCTGTTAGTCCAACTCTAAAAAGTCCACCTCCACTCCACTTATTATTCCAAATTAGAAGCACCTATTTGAGGATGTTAGCTGTATAAAGACACCTGTCCATCCCACACAATCAGTAAGACTCCAACTACTAACATGGCTAAGAACAAAGAGCTGTCCAAAGACACCACAGACAAAATTGTAGACCTCCACAAGGCTGGAAAGGGCTATGGGGCAATTGCCAAGCAGCTTGGTGAAAAAAGATCAATTGTTGGAGCAATTATTAGAAAATGGAAGAAGCTAAACATGACTATCAATCTCCCTCAGACCGGGGCTCCATGCAAGATCCCACCTCATGGCATATCAGTGATCCTAAGAAAGGTGAGGAATCAGCCCAGAACTGCATGGGAGGAGCTGGTCAATGACCTGAAGAGAGCTGGCACCACTGTTTCCAAGGTTACCGTGGGTGATACACTAAAGACGTCATGGGTTAAAATCATGCATGGCACGGAAGGTTCCCCTGCTTAAATCAGTACATGTCCAGTCCCGTCTTAAGTTTGCCCAAGGCCCATGACCATTTGGATGATCCAGAGGAGTCATGGGAGAAAGTTATGTGGTCAGGTGAGACCAAAATAGAACTTTTTGGTCTTAATTCCACTTGCAGTGTTTGTAGGAAGAAGAATGGTGAGTACCATCCCAAAAACACCGTACCTACTGTGAAGCATGGGGGTGGAAGCATCATGCTTTGGGGGTGTTTTTTCTGCACATGGGACAGGACGACTGCACTGTATTAAGGAGAGGATGACCGGGGCCATGTATTGCAAGATCTTGGGGAACAACCTCCTTCCCTCAGTTAGAGCATTAAAGATGGGTCGTGGATGGGTCTTCCAACATGACAATGACCCGAAGCACACAGCCAGGATAACCAAGGAGTGGCTCCGTAAGAAGCATATCAAGGTTCTGGAGTGGCCTAGCCAGTCTCCAGACCTAAACCCAATAGAAAATCTTTGGAGGGACCTCAAACTCCATGTTTCTCAGCGACAGCCCAGTAACCTGGCTGATCTAGAGAAGATCTGTGTGGAGGAATGGGCCAAAATCCCTGCTGCAGTGTGTGAAAACCTGGTGAAAATCTACAGGAACTACTGTACCAAATATTAACATTGATTTTCACAGGTGTTCAAATACTTATTTGCCGCAGTAACATACAAATAAATTATTAAAAAATCATACATTGTGATTTCCGGATTTTTTTTTTTTTTTTAGATTATGTCTCTCACAGTGGACATGCAACTAAGATGAAAATTTCAGACCCCTCCATGATTTCTAAGTGGGAGAACTTGCAAAATCGCAGGGTGTTCAAATACTTATTTTCCTCTCTGTATATATGACCAACATTCAGATAACATAATACTGTATGATGGTTCACACCTGATGTTTGTATTTTATTGTTTCAGATAAGATAACCACAAAATGTTTTTATGTTTTTATTTATCAACGGGTTGGTTGTCAGGTGAAAGTAATTAGTCTCAGTACATATAGAGGTGTGCCACTGCACTAATTATATGTCTGAAGAAGGGCGACGCCAAAACATCACTACTGGTGTCCAAATAAAGCTTTGTGCATGGGAGCTCTCAGGTTGTGCATATTTTTACTTTAATATTTGTCTCAGTTTTCCAGATTGGCCAAAAACAAAGGGACTGCACACCAAACAGGGTGTCGGGCCTCACATTGGGTCTGTACTGGTTCAGCGGCAGAGTGAAGGAAAGAAGTCTGCTTTGGCTACACAATCCTTCCCACAGTGTTGTGTATATTTGCATTTTAGAATGTAACCAATGTGAAATAATCAGAAGTCAATTTATTTGTATAGTAAATTACAACAGGCCGTCTCAAGGTGCTTCACAATAGCAGGGTCCAAAAGAGCGGACCCAACTCAGTTGGGCGACCATTCTGGCAACCGAAAAAATATAAAACATCAAAAGAAAGCAACACAAAATGCAAGAGATCTGTTACAATAAACAGCAATGAAATAAAAAACGGATAAAAGGGCACTAAAATGTAACAAGATTTATTTCCGTGTTAACACTCTCACAGATCACATTCACTGTGCACCTTGTTGTCCTTCCACCCTCACTCTGTTTCACTGCTAAATTCAAACAGAATACTTCCTGTGGGGTATTGTTGTGGTTTAGTCCACTAGGAGGATGGTAGGACCCCAAAACTGCAGAGTAGCCAGACACAGGAAGGTTGAGTGAAAAAACAAGGTGTTTAATGTTCCAAACAGGACTGGTGACCAACAGAGGAAGGGACAAGTGAGTGACCAAAAACCCCAAAAGAAAAAAGGAGTCTTTTTTAACATCAAACAGAGGTAACAAAAAAAAAAACAAATGTCACAAAAACTGACAGCAACCAGGGACTTACAACAGGATGATCACAGGAACCCATGGATACACAGCTGGAGCAGGAAACATGTGCAAACACTGGGACATAAACATTAATGACCAGCAAGGAAAAGCAAACAGACGTGACTTAAATAGACACTGATGGATTACACTGATGCAACGCAGGTGCTCTTAATCATGAATGTACCAACAAATACTGAACACAAGAGAGTGACAAACCATTACCTACATAGTCGACTGAAGATAAAGCATGACAGTGACATAATGTTACCAGGGAAACCAGAGACATGGGTGCAACCTGCAAAAACAGAGAACACTGTACAAATCTGAAATGCAATAAGTCCAGAATGGCAGAAACAAACAGAACATAAAAGGAGCTGACAACCCATGAAGAACGGAGCCTTAGGAAGAGAAAGAATAAACCACCACCACACGCAACCCAGAGGCGGAAGCCTGGCGATGTGCGTGTCGAAGGACAGAGCAGGGACAGAGGACAGGTGGCGAGGACAAGATTCAGGATGGTGCATGATGCACCCGCTCAACCCTGACACAAGCAGGTGACAATGAGAGGGACAGGCAGCTTCACACCCACACATCAGGACAAGAAGGAAACACCAATCCACGCACTGTCAGGTCTTACCCCTGCTTGGTCCTCACCCATCATGTTTGTTGTCAGTCTTTTTATTGATTTTCCTTTTGTCTGCTTTTTTGACAGTCTGATTATTTCACTTTTGTCACAGCTGCTTATTTTCTGTTCATCACACCATAGCCACATCTTGAGTTCCATTCTGGTTTAGTTTAGTCTTTGAACCACCGTCTTTGATTTTGGTTCATTACTGTTTTTGTCACAGCTTGTTTTCTGTTCATTACACTTCAGCCACTTATTGAGTTCTGTTCTAGTTTAGTCTTCATCCTTTACTTTCTGGTTATTCAGTCAGTCTTGAGCACATTTGTAAATCAGGTTTTTCTGTACTCTCCTGCCACATGTTGAGTTCTGCTTTAGTTTAGTTTTGATCCACTGTTTTTGATTGCATTTGATTACTTGTCACTAAGTTTATTTGTCAGGTTTACCACATTTGTCTTCAGTTATTATTCATGTCAGTTCTATTCTGGTTTTAGCTTTTGGATTTTCTTGTTCTCCAACCTGATTCTGTTCATGTATAGTTTCTATGCCGTCTTGGATATTTTAGTATCATTTGTCATGTCCATCTTGTCACTGCACTCTGTTGTCTCTGTTCTTATATTTTCACATCCAGTTTCTTTTGGATCACAGTCACGTCCTCAGATCACTCCACTCTCTTGGCCATCACCTTCTCAGCTCAGTTGGCCACGCCCAGTTTTGTATGTCGCCTCCTTGTCCACCTGTCACAGCCTTCTCTTGTCTCACAGCCTCTCCTCTCTTAGTCCATGCCCTCCTCCTGCCTGCACACCACACCTGCTCCATATCACTTCCTAATTAACGCAGTGTATTTAAGCCCTGCATGTTTTCTTTTCCTTTGCTTGCTCGTTGATTTTGTTATCTTCGTCTTGGCCTCTTGTCACAGTTTTTGCTCTCACATTTTTCTCGACCCCACTTGTATTCTGGATCAGGATTTTGTCTTTGCCCTTGTTACGTCGTTTGCTGTGTTATTGAACCCCGCCTGTTTTTTGAGGACGCTCTGCTTATCACCTGCCTGTACCTCTGCAACGCTGACTACCATTCTGTGTACCAGACCCTGCCTGATTTATTGATAAAGCCTTTTTCTTAATCCACCACCTGCCTGTGTGTCTGCATTTTGCTCCCTACCACCTGCTGAGCCCTGGCTACCTGTAAATCATGACACGCACAGTCACTGGACATACCACACATGCATGCAAACAGACCAGAAACAGATGACATGCAGAGAAACACACATGTGCAAGATGTGGGAAAAACCCCGGAAGAGACTGAAGGACCGAGAGGACATACACGTATGGTGTGGGAGGAGCGCCAGAGGAAACACACATTCCCACATACACGACTCACACCCATCCATCCATCTACACATGCCCAGAGCATGCACACATAAGGACAGGGAGGCAGGTGTGAAGGGACACACTCATTTATCCATCCACACACACTCACAAAGCAGACTCTCTTTCTTACACACACACACACACACACACACACACACACACACACACACACACACACACACACACACACACACACACACACACACACACACAGACCAGAGGGGACAAACCCGGACAGGTGGACCCAGAGAGAAATTATACCAAACCCCAGACCCAACCTGACTAGGCTGGAACCTAACAGGACCCCTCCCCCAAGGCTGGCACCTGACAGCCAAAAACACCTACACCAGGTATATTGATATTAATGGTAACGTGTTATTTGAGTTTTAGTATATAACCATTGTAAACGGTCAAGAAAAAAACAGCTTCTTTCTCTGATTTAGTACATTTCTGTGTGGTAACATTCTCTCTCTCTCTCTCAGAGCACATTCACTGTGTACCGTAATTTCTGGACTATTCATCTTATTCAGGAAGTCAGGGAGGCGGCTCCATTTTGTCAAGCAACTTCCGGTTTGCCACTGCGCCGCTGATTAGCTACGTGGGAAAACAGTACGCTAGACGTGTCCAAACATGAGCAGCATTAATTGTTCAGTTCGTAAGTGCCACAACAATTAGAAGAAGAGGAAACCATCACTTTCAGAACAATGTTTTGAACATGGATAAGGAGAGATCTGAGTGCTGTGGACCAGCATTTAACTTGTTCCCTCCTCCATCAAAAGACAAGTATCTCCGGTGCTAGCTAAAGGCGCTGAATTTGAAAAATCTACCCAAACGTCCCTGTCTGCTCTTTTCATTTTGTGGAGAGAAAACCCACACCACTGCATCCTTAGCCAGGAAAATGGTTGGGCTACAACACTCCATTGAAGAAGCCACGGTAGATGCTAGTGAGAAAAACGGGTAAGTTATGTTTGTAGCGTTAGCTGCAATCTAATTTACTCATTTTCTGGCGTTTGATATAACCAAACACTGCATGAAATAACACCATACGTATGTTATACGTAGTCTTGGCATTACGGTGGTACTACTTGTCGGGTCGTATTTGAACTTGATTGAAGGAGATATTGATAGGCTTCGGTGCTTTTATAGTTCCTCATTGCCAAACCGTCCATGCTGAGTGACAACACAAAGTAGTTAAAAATAAGCGAAGTGCAAATCTCAGGCCGCAGGGTGCATTATGGGTACGCTAAATTTTTTGGCTACCAATCCACATGCAAAGACGGCAGAAAGCAGTGAGGAGTGCTATGATGTGGACCATTTCAACCGCTGGAAAGTTAAAACGTTTTTGTAAGCTCCGCGGATTGCCTCTTAACCAGGACTGTGTACGGCAGTACAGAGAAACAGAAAGGATAGCTGGCTGCTCTTGCGTATGCTGCATCAGTACAGAAACTACCGTTGGTGCTGACAAAGGAGGAAGAGAGAGCCGCTGTCGAAAATGACCATTCTTTGTTGATAGTTGGAGACAAACAAATTTCTGACCCCTTGAAGGCAACTGATGGATGGTTAGACGAAGCCCAGGGTCTGAAACTGTGGATATTGCAGAATATTTGCTAAGCAGGGATGAGAACTCGCTTCTCCACCGGCTTCGTAATGACTACAAGGAAGGTGGGTCTCACATATAACCTCTTTGGTGTCACGTTTGTTTTGGTAAGTTGACAGACATACAGTGATATGTGCATGCATGTAGTTCGTTTATAGAACATGTCAATATTACAAGTCCCTGGCAATAATTATGGAATCACTGGCCTCGGAGGATGTTCATTCAGTTGTTTAATTTCGTAGAAAAAAAGCAGATCACAGACATGACACAAAACTAAAGTCATTTCAAATGGCAACTTCCTGGCTTTAAGAAACACTATACGAAATCAGGAAAAAAAAAATTGTGGCAGTCAGTAACGGTTACTTTTTTAGACCAAGCGGAGGGAAAAAAAAAAAATGGAATCCCTCAATTCTGAGGAATAAATCATGGAATCACCCTGTAAATTTTCATCCCCAAAACTAACACCTGCATCAAATCAGATCTGCTCGTTAGTCTGCATCTAAAAAGGAGTGATCACACCTTGGAGAGCTGTTGCACCAAGTGGACTGACATGAATCATGGCTCCAACACGAGAGATGTCAATTGAAACAAAGGAGAGGATTATCAAACTCTTAAAAGAGGGTAAATCATCACGCAGTGTTGCAAAAGATGTTGATTGTTCACAGCTGTGTCTAAACTCTGGACCAAATACAAACAACATGGGAAGGTTGTTAAAGGCAAACATACTGGTAGACCAAGGAAGACATCAAAGCGTCAAGACAGAAAACTTAAAGCAATATGTCTCAAAAATCGAAAATGCACAACAAAACAAATGAAGAACGAATGGGAGGAAACTGGAGTCAATGTCTGTGACCGAACTGTAAGAAACCGCCTAAAGGAAATGGGATTTACATACAGAAAAGCTAAACGAAAGCCATCATTAACACCTAAACAGAAAAAAACAAGGTTACAATGGGCTAAGGAAAAGCAATCGTGGACTGTGGATGACTGGATGAAAGTCATATTCAGTGATGAATCTCGAATCTGCATTGGGCAAGGTGATGATGCTGGAACTTTTGTTTGGTGCCGTTCCAATGAGATTTATAAAGATGACTGCCTGAAGAGAACATGTAAATTTCCACAGTCATTGATAATATGGGGCTGCATGTCAGGTAAAAGCACTGGGGAGATGGCTGTCATTACATCATCAATAAATGCACAAGTTTATGTTGATATTTTGGACACTTTTCTTATCCCATCAATTGAAAGGATGTTTGGGGATGATGAAATCATTTTTCAAGATAATGCATCTTGCCATAGAGCAAAAACTGTGAAAACATTCCTTGCAAAAAGACACATAGGGTCAATGTCATGGCCTGCAAATAGTCCGGATCCAATTGAAAATCTTTGGTGGAAGCTGAAGAAAATGGTCCATGACAAGGCTCCAACCTGCAAAGCTGATCTGGCAACAGCAATCAGAGAAAGTTGGAGCCAGATTGATGAAGAGTACTGTTTGTCACTCATTAAGTCCATGCCTCAGAGACTGCAAGCTGTTATAAAAGCCAGAGGTGGTGCAACAAAATACTAGTGATGTGTTGGAGCATTCTTTTGTTTTTCATGATCCCATAATTTTTTCCTCAGAATTGAGTGATTCCATATTTTTTTTCCCTCTGCTTGGTCTAAAAAAGTAACCGTTACTGACTGCCATAATTTTTTTGCCTGATTTCTTATAGTGTTTCTTAAAGCCAGAAAGTTGCCAATTGAAATGACTTTAGTTTTGTGTCATGTCTGTGATCTGCTTTTTTTCTACAAAATTAAACAACTGAATGAACATCCTCCGAGGCCGGTGATTCCATAATTTGTACAATAGTAAGTGCCATGTCATTCATGGCGCGACATTACAGTCATAAGCCGATGCACGAAAATGGTGCCATCAACTACATTATAATTCAGCATGGTTTCAGGATATTGACAAAATAAATGTGTGCAAGAAACTTACAATTTTAGTCTGTCTTTTACGTCCATCTGGATCTTTCTTTTCTGTGCGGAAATTGTGTAGAATGAACGGAGGTTTACAACCACATTTCTTCTTCTTTCCGTCTTTGGGTGGACTCGGCGGAGTTTTGCAATCGTGTATTTTCAGCCACCTTTCAAGCCTATAAATTCCATTTGAGCATTTGAAAACAGCACAATGCGCACCTGTCATTATTGTATGCATCGCTTAAGGCTTAAAGCCTTTGAAACAATCCCTGTAAGCCTTAACTTTCACAGTTCGCTAATGCTACCGTATACGATATTCAGTGGTAGCGGTGTGAGTTTGGTAGCTGGAATTTTTTACCCCGTTTGACCCCCGCATGCGCAGATGCGTTGAGCACTTTGTTTATAATCGAGGGCCACTTCGTCATGTCATCTCCCCACTCTGCTATGACCTGTAGGTGATCCAGAGTTGTTCCCTTTGAGCTTTTCAAAAAGGTTTTTGGTTTTACCCATGGAATGACTTCCATTTTTCTATACTGAAAACACAGCTCACGGGAAGTCCTAAGACAAAATGGAAATGCCTCTGCTGTAAAAGTAGGTGGGGCTGAATTAGGTGACTAGAGCGCACCTGAAAATTAGCCACACCCACCAATGTTAAAAAGAAAAAAGAAATTGTACATAAATAGGCCGCACTTGTCTATAAGCCACAGTTCTCCATGTTGTAACATGAGATACTTACACAGAAAGATGTTAGAAAGATTTTTTAAACTTTTAATTAAATACGTACCGTAAATGCTTTTCCCCTGAAGTGTTACACCTAAATATTGATGCGCACATCATCTAGCATGTGCACACGTGTCTCTGCTCCACACAGAGAACTGAGTAATTTTAACTTTTTATTTTTCTAACTTTCATCGTGTGCAGCCAGGATCACATTGAGTCTGTGGTAAATGAGATGTTATTGAGGCGCTGTGACTTTTTCGACTTGTTGCGCCAAGTCAGAGATCCGGTTTGGAAAGGAGGAGGGGAGAAGGCTCTGCTCCGCTAACTGATCTGATGGCGCAACTCTGGTGCAAAGTGCTGGAGAGAGTTTTTTCTCCACTAAAACGAACAGGTAAGACCTTATATTTACACTGTGTGTGAATTTACACCGCATGAGGATGCAGCTCCCAGGAAATCGACAGCATCAATCGACATATTTCGACATATGAAAAAGCCTGTAAAAATCCATAAATTAGCCACATCATTGTAAAAGCTGCGGTGTTCAAAGCATGTGAAAAAAGAAGTAGCGGCTTATAATTTGGAAATTATGGTACATTGTTGTTCCACCCTCTCACTTTTTCTTTCACAGCTAAATTTGTGCAGAACCATTTCTGCTGGCTTGTGTGAGGTATGAGCATATTATTGGAGCTTTACAACATAACCATTGATAAACAATCCAAAAATAATGATTTACTTGTCTGATTTAGTGCATTTCTGTGCAGAAAATGTTTCACTGACTGATGAGCACAGCTGCAACTAATGTGTCATCATCAACTCTGCATCCACCAACAGCAGGTAGCAGACACATGATATTACACAGGCAAAGTAGATTTTTTTTTTCTGATCTGGTATAACAAAGTCTACCATGTGCAAATATTCGTCCATATTTTATTCACTGCATTTCAGAGGGTACATGCCTCGACATAAGGGCAGAAGACAGATGCAACATCTTTTACAGGCATTTTAAAGCTGTGAAAACTGAAGCCAACACAAGAAGTGATTCAGAAGGATGAATCTCTGAGGAAGCAAAATGTTTCATTTTAACACCACCTATGGCTTCTGTCAGGCCATCCTGTCTCCAGCATGAATGGAGGTCAGGGTTCATCGTCAGCGTGCACTTTGATGATCACCCACATAGGATGACAAACAGTCCACAGCTTTGTTTACCTTCTTTTTCTCTTGCTCAAACTGATCATGTGACATACGCAGACAGAGAACAAGGCGTTTTTGTCAATGACAGGCTCGCTTGATATGAACCAGAATGACAAAAAGAATTCACACTGACTTTAGAGCTTCACCGTTAGCGTGACATCACGCAGGCACACTCACATGGAAACACTGCTGCTGAGCCCAGGCTCTGCTCTATTAAAATAAACCTGAGAGTTTTCCCCTCACAAAATTTCCAGAACCCCAACACAACCCACATACTGACCAAAAACGTCCCACACAGTGACCTACATTCTGCACTGTGGACGTTATGGCATATTTTAGTTAACCATGTGTCTTAATTTTGGTTTTAAATTATGTACAGTGCATCCAGCAAGTATGCACAGTGCTGCTGTTTCCACAATTTTTGAAATTTTTTTTTCCTCAAAATTCTACACACAATACCCCATAATGACAATGTAATAAATTTTTGCAAATTTATAAATAATAACAACAATAATAATAACTAAGAAAT
Organism: Thalassophryne amazonica; assembly: GCF_902500255.1. Classification (NCBI taxonomy): domain Eukaryota; kingdom Metazoa; phylum Chordata; class Actinopteri; order Batrachoidiformes; family Batrachoididae; genus Thalassophryne; species Thalassophryne amazonica. The sequence continues at coordinate 96,784,232 of NC_047112.1, read as the reverse complement.
CACATGTACATAATTATTCCCAACTTTTGCCATGAAGCTCAAAATTAAACTCAGGTGCCACCCGTTTCCACTGCTCATCCTTGCGATGTTTCCACAGCTTAAGTGAAGTCTACCTGGGGTAAATTCAGTTGACTGGACATGATTTGGAAAGGCACACCCACCTGTCTACATATAAGGTCCCACAGCTGACAATGCATGTCAGAGCACAAAAGAAGCATGAAGTCAAAGGAACTGTCTGTAGACCTCTGAGACAGGATTGGCTTGAGGCACAAATCTGGGGAAGGGTACAGAATCATTTTTGCTGCTGTGAAGGTCCAAATAAGCACAGTGGCCTCCATCATCCATAAATGGAAGAAGTTCGGATCCACCAGGGCTTTTCCTAGAACTGGCTGCCCGTCTAAACTGAACGATTGGGGGAAAAGGGCCTTAGTCAGGGAGGTGACCAAGAACCTGATGGCCACTCTGTCAGAGCTCCAGCATTCTTCTGTGGAGAGAGGAGAACCTTCCAGTAGGACCATCTCTGCCGCAATCCACCAGGCCGGGCCTGTATGGTAGAGTGGCCAGATGGAAGCCACTCCTCACATGGCAGCCCGCCTGGAATTTGCCAAAAGGCACCTGAAGGACTCTCACAGTCATGAGAAACAAAATTCTCTGGTCTGATGAGACAGATTGAACTCTTTGATGTGAATGCCAGGCATGTTTGGAGGAAACCAGGCACCATCGCTACAGTGAAGCATGGTGGTGGCAGCATCATGCTGTGGGGTTGTTTTTCAGCGGCAAGAACTGGGAGACTAGTCAGGATTGAGGGAAAGATGAATGCAGCAATATACAGAGACATCCTGGATGAAAACCTGCTCCAGAGCACTCTTGACCTCAGATTAGGGTGATGGTTCATCTCTCAGCAGGATAATGACCCTAAGCACACAGCCAAGATATCAAAGGAGGGGCTTCAGGACAACTCTGTGAATGTCCATGAGTGGTCCATCCAGAGCCCAGACCTGAATCAGATTGAACATCCCTGGAGAGACCTGAAAATGGCTGTGCACCGACACTCCCCGTCCAACCTGATGGAGCTTGAGAGGTGCTGCAAAGAGGAATGGGCAAAACTGCCCAAAGATAGGTGCACCAAGCTTGTGGCATCATATTCAAGAAGACTTGAGGCTGTAATTGCTGCCAAAGGTGCATCAACAAAGTATTGAGCAAAGGGTGTGAATACTTATGTAAATGTGATTTCTAAGCTTTTTACTGAATTTGCAAAAAAAACAAAAAACTTTCATGTTATCATTATTGGGTGTTGTGAGTACAATTTTGAGGGAAAAATTGAATTAATCCCATTTTGGAATAATTGTTGCAACATAAATCTACCTGATTTTCAGATCTCAGGAACCACTGACAAACACCAGCAAATGATCAACACATCTAATCCAGTTGCTTTTTTCTTAAAGTTGACCTTTGAGCCCAATGAAATATCAGTTTCAGTAACTGTGCAGCAATTCAATATTTTCACATCGATGAGATCAGCATCCACTGCAGATAAATCAATAAAGCCTGTTGGATTTCATTCGTTTTCGCTATACTCATATATTCCAGTTCTGGGATGTGGGGAGCTGGAGTCCATCCCAAAGGTCACTGAGTGAGAGGCAGGGTTCACCCCAGAGAGGACGCCAGTCTATTTAAATATGTACATCAGTTGCGCATGATTAGAATACATCACAGATGTACAGATTTAAATCATGTCTCCATTTTTCAGTGTAATATGCAATCTTCAAGTTATGGTGATGTAATGCACTTACCCAGTGAGTCCAAAAACCTTTGTGGAATCTGGCAGAACGTGCATGGAGGAAATAGTTATCTGACCTGTTGTGCAGTGAATTCTACTGAACAGCGCCCTCTAGTGTAAACCCTCTGTGAATGGCTGAATTTAAAGCTAAAGAGCAGATAAAGTACGATGGAGCTCTGAAGACAACACACACAGGTTGGCTGTTTAGTTGTTAGTTAACTTACTAGTTACAGTGTTTTTACTCAGTTTGCTAAAACGAGTCAGTGGAGAGATGAACATTGTTCCCCATAGCTTTATTAGGTGTATTTTTCCTCCTAAATCAGAAATTTAGAACTCTTCCCAGATGTGCGCCCTCCATATCATACTGTAAAATGTTACAAATCATATAATCATCTAAAATATTACAAATCAAACTTGTGATATTTTAACATGGAATTTAAGATTAGCTGTATATATTGTCATGTAACACAGAAATAAAGGTGTTCTAGATTTGAACACAAACTATTATGAAAAAATATAAAGGGATGACACCTTTTTAAGAGATACAAGAAATAGCCTGACAAAAATTATCTGACCGTTTTCAAACAAAGGAAATGTTCAACCTGTTCTTTTGACCCTTTTTAAACAAAGGAAATGGAAATGTTCAACCTGTTCTTTTGACTGTTTTCAAACAAAGGAAATGTTCTACCTGTTCTTTTGACCCTTTTTAAACAAAGGAAATGGAAATGTTCAACCTGTTCTTTTGACTGTTTTCAAACAAAGGAAATGTTCAACCTGTTCTTTTGACCCTTTTTAAACAAAGGAAATGGAAATGTTCAACCTGTTCTTTTGACTGTTTTCAAACAAAGGAAATGTTCTACCTGTTCTTTTGACCCTTTTTAAACAAAGGAAATGGAAATGTTCTACCTGTTCGTTGCATGTTTTGAGAACATCATGACCACACATCACAACTGAACCATAAAGTCATTTTCAAATCCGTCACATTTATTTTGTCCTTGTTATATAGTTGCTAAGCCGCCAGTGGTGCTTGCGGTTGTCGTTCATAGGATTTCCTATCAGATTTTCACAATGTTTGCTAAAAAATAAATACAAGACAAAGTTTTCAAACAGTTCAAAAATATACAAAGGTTTGAAATTAATGTAAACTTTCAAAACATTTTTACATAAACAAGTTTTTTCAACAAATTCAACAATTATATTATTTACAATTTTACCAAAAAAAAAAAAGCTGATATTTATAAAGGTTGATCTGAAGTCCATGTGGGAAAAAACAAATCATTTAATATCATAAGTTCTTCTTTAGTTTTGCGTTATGACCTTGAATACATTTCAGTCAAGTAAATGAGAAAAATAAATCATCAATGCTGCTAAAATGAACATATTGTAACCTTTGGCAGAAGCATTTACTCCTCCCCTAAGCACATAGTATTTGTCAAGGAAAGTCATACCTTTCTATGTCTCAATATAGTCTCAGATAGCGGTGGATCAGTGACCTTAGGTCGCTGGGACTGGCAATAAAAGACCACTTCACTCATCATGCCATGGACCAGAGCATATGCTACTCCAACTAGCACATCCCAGAAGCTCAGTAAGGAGTGTGGGACGTAACGCACCGTACAGCAAGAGACAACGTCACAAACATCACTTCATCAGTGTTAAAAAAAAAAAAAAAAAAAAAAAGGACTGGAATGAAGGATCACAGTGTGTACCCTGTTTTAGCACAAAGTGAGGATGCTTATCGTACACATAATGTTCGAGCATCATCGCTGCAGTAAAAAAAAGAAAGAAAAAGAACAAAAGAAACAAGTTGCACATAAAACCTCAATTGTAGCTTATTGACGTTTAATAACTCGAGGATCTTGTGTCTGTAACCAGTGTCTCAAATAAGATTTGTCATGTTAGATCGTCTTTATCATCAAAAAATAACTATGTATCTCAAGAAAGTATTCTTAAAAATACTTTGAATTTATTGCATGTACTTTTATCAAAAAGGTTTATTTCAGCGTGTACCAAATCATGGTGCATACTGAGATACCATTCTCAGTATTATTCTGTGTCAGATACAAAAGATAAATACATTTAGATTTTTATCACACAGAAAATATGAAACGATGGCAATGTGCACACTTTGATGGAGACAAAACCAGAGCAGTGCCTGGTCCAAAATAGTCAGAAACGCTGCTCTCAAAATAGTCATCCTCCAAAAAACTACTAAAATGGCTGAGAGCTGAGCTGCCGGCAAACTGCTGTGTCACTACTGTGACCAGCGTGAAGATGTTTCTGGTGTGGAGCAAACTAATGTAAGGCATATTTGATCCTCCTGGACACTTTCCCTGAACCTCTTTCAACGATTCACAAACACACCAAGTCGACAAACCTGAAATGATCATTCTTACACGTTTGTTTCCGTGTCTGACCTCCCTGTTCTTTTACAGCGCACTTATTTCACGACCTCCACCTGTTTGATCACTGCTGAAACCTTCGTGTTAATGCCTGCGGCCTTCTCACCTCTAAAGCTTGTCATGCTGCTGCTTAGCTGGTGTGGTTGCCTGAAGCTGTGGCAGTGGATGAGGGCATGATACGTTTCAAAATATGGAGGACATAAAATCAAAATTATGAGCTGAATTTTTGCTATGACTTGCAAAGTAAAAATTCGGACTTTTAATCATAACTTGAAAAAAAATTAACTTTTTATTTCATAGCTATGGCGTAAAAAGTCAAGATGTTGACTGTGTCTCATGTTTATGATTAAATTAGTATATGACTGCAATGGAAAGAATATTTGCATGAGCTGAAAGACAGATTGCACCATCCAACAAGACAAAATGTTGCTCTCATAATCATTCGTTATTTGTTTGGTATGACACCTAAATAGTTCTGCACCATTTGATATTTTACTTAAAATTAAATAAGCCTTTTTCTTAAACCAGGAAGCTGAAAGCAGCCATGGACACATCACTGAGACAGGAAGAGCCGCTGAAGACCAAGGCAGCTTATGCTGAAGCACACGTTTGCTTTCCTCAATCCAGCAAAACAAACAAACAAACAAACAAAAAGGAACTTGTCCATTTAATCTGACAGCGCTTCTATGTCTTCTAAAGATGTTCCCAAGAACACCGTCTCGACTGGACTTAGCTTCTTCCTATCACAGGCACACCCTTATGAAAATATATTGGAGTCATTCAATGGATCGAAACATATGGAAGTAAAAGGCACCGTAAATACAAACAAAATCAATAATGCCAGTCATACAGCAGACTATTTCTCTACACAATGGGGCTTGTAATGAATGTCACGTGTACAGTCCACCTATCAAATTCAGTTCAGTTCATTTAAATAGTAAATAACAAGAATCTATTTAGGTGCCATATAATACCTTTTAACATTGACTTGCAACATTGAATATTTCACTTTTTAACTCATAATTTTGACTTTAAGTGTATTTTCTTCAATTAGTTAACTAAGTAGAGCTGCTGAGAGGTAAAGCAGAGAGGAGAGGTAAAAGTCCAAGAAAATCAAAGTTTCTGAGATTATGGTATTGCAATATTCACAATATCATCAGCTTTGAAAATGATGTCTAATTACACCTGCATGGAGAAATAGTGTTTCTGGAGTTTGTCCAAATGTGTGAGAACAAAATAACTTAATAACATAGTATAGCTTAAAGTTGGTGAAATGATTGAGGCTTAGCCAAGGACAAAGTTTTCTGATTTTGAGGAAAAACGGCCTGAAATTAAAAGTTAGAGGCCAAGCTCAACTTTTGGACCCCATTTGTATGTAGAGGGCATCTTTAGAATGGCTACTCTTCAGAACCGGTTAAAGCTGCACTTATGGTTGCTATTAATAGTTAATATAAAGTCATATGACAGCTTTCTAATGGTCACATGCCCTTTGATCTTGGGTGACCTTAAAAGGTTAACTGTTTAACTCAAACAGTGTGGACCCATTGTGGATTAAACATAGTGGAAGGGTCGTGTCTTCAAGGACAAAGTGTCAAGGCTTCACAGAACCTTGTATTGAAGCATCACTGAATTGCAAAGAATTCATTTGCATGAATCATGTCAAATATGTAAGGTGCAGGTGTTGCACTCTCTGGGTACACATTCTTATTTATTATCATCTCAGGCTTTGTTGACATGTAAAAATTTGTCACTTCCTGGAAACCTTCCTGTTTTGTTTTTTTTATAATTAACATGTGGCATAACCTCTCATTTACCTCTCAGCGGCTCAGCTCTGACTCTCATCATTCTGATTTAAAGTCAGCATTTTCACTTTTAATCTCAGAATTATCTCAAAATTAACTTACTGCAGCTATTTCTTTTTCATGGTTTATTAGCTTTTTCCTCACTGGAAAAACAGGCTTCCATGGAATTGAAATTTTCAGAATTTTCTGCTTGTAAAATTCTAAAACTTTAACTCTGAATAATTTTACTGCACGAAGATCTCAAACATTGTGATAGTAAGCCAACATTAAAATAATATAGCATATTCTATTGAAAGGACTTTGCAAAATATAAATAAACACATCACAACTGCTGTATTCCAGCAATATTAACTCGAAGTGTTCAAGCGTCACATTTTTTTGTCTTCTCTGTCTCATACAGTGTTAATCGTGGGAGTATCAAAACGACTTTCTATTGGATTATCAAATTGGTGTTGTGGATTGTAGCTTAAGAAAAACATACAAATTTTGTGTCAAATTGCATAGGTATTCACAGAATACACGCAGTAAGTACAGTATATTTTTCTATATTCACAATATAATGAAATATATCAAATTACGAGATTTTTCCAAAATCCTAAAGAACCATGTAACACATCATAACATCAACCAAAAGGCAGAAAGAAGGCAACCGCTTGGATATCTCAAATGGAAATAAAACATAAATCTCAGCATTCACGTGTGGAGCAAACACATTGTTTTAAGAGTCTTTTTGCTGCTTGTTTCCCCTCGCAGGCTGAGCAGGAATGAAGTTATTCTTCTTTCTGACGGCCAGTCATATGGTTTAATTAAGAATGCATATGGATTTAAAAAACAAAACACACAAGATATGCATAAACTATTTTTAAATACAGATAAATTTGTGTAAAATTAGAGCCCCTAAAGGGACATGAAGAAAAAAGGGGAGGGGGAACAAAAAAAACATATTCCAGAGACGGGCGCTGGATATACTTTTGTGAGATCTCGCGATAGTTTTTGTTACAAGATCTTGCAAAAGCTTCCCACATGGTTGATGTAGCCTACTTCCCTTTGGGGTCAGTAGCAAAGGCTCTGACAGTCACATCATTTTTTTTAATATTGGTTGCCATGGGCAACTACCGTTATTCACCTTAAGTTCTGTCAACTTATGATTATAAAAGACTACATTCATTTTCTGCTACCTTATGGTATACTTGTAGCCTCTGTTTCAACTTTTAATTTAAATTATGACTATCAGTCGATTTTTTTGATGTATTTTTGCCCAATTTTTAATTTAGGTCATTCACGTCCGGGTCAGTTCACTGCACTTTGGACAGCTGAAGGAAGCAAGCTTGTGGAATCATGGAGGAGGGTTTGGAAGAGTTCCTGTGTTCTAGAGAGGTCCCATAAGGAGACATAACTTGTAAGAAGAGAGACAAAATGAACTCACTGTAGTTTTGCTAGATCTCGCAACACTATTGTGAGATGTCACAGAAGTATATCCAGTGCCCGTCTCTGGTACTTTTTATTTTGTTCATGTCCCTTTAAGGGCTTCATATAACAAGAAGGAAATTTCTCTGAAGCTCATAATCAGAGGTTTTTGTGATAATTTTGGACTCAGAAACACATCCTGTGTTGGTTGCTCACAGCTCATTCTGGTTCGTTCATGTCTGACCTGATAATCCTCTTCTGACCTGTTGAGCACAATTGGATCCCGTTTTTCAGTCGGAGCCCAGTGATGAGCGGTCGTCATGAGGACTTCCGTCTGAGTTTTCTGTTTCGCCCTCAGAGATGGCTTGCATGGGTGCATTGTACAGTCTGCTGCGGATGCTGTAACGGCTGCTGTTGGCGGGTGGCGGGATCCTGCAGCGGCCTTGCCTGGAGGCAGAAGATGTAGTGAAGGACCTCGGGGAGACGCTCTCAGTGTTAGCTTTTGGATATGGCGAGTTGGAGAGCTGGTCTGGAGTTGATAGGGCCTGGTGCAGTGGAGAAGTGGGCTCCTCAGGTTGTCTGGGCAACTCCATCATGGATTCTCCGAAGGATTTGGGAGCAATGGGGCTCTTGAGGATCTCTGTAGCTGACATGCGGTAGCTGGAGTCTGAGCGACTGCCCTTTTTAAGTAACAGCAGCTTGAACTCCTCATTGGAGGTGCTGGATTTCTTGGCACTTCTGTAGATGGGCCCAGGTACTTTGTGTGAACCTGCTGAGGTGAAGGGGGAGGCTGCAGACATCGGCGAACTCGGTGAGCCTGGAGAGCTCAGTGTGCTGCTGGGAGGGGAGGTCCCCGACGCGGCGCAGAGGCGGCTTCTAACACCCACCTCAGTGGAATCCTTCCTTCCTAAAACTTTCCTCTTGGACCTAAAAATGAAGGAAACCCCTTCAGAAAGTGTGTAAACATGATGAGCAGACAGACAGAAGGTGGCAAATACGTACCTGTGGATCATCGCAAACAGGTCCTCAGTGGTCCGACTTTTAGTGGGTGATAGAAACACACTGTCATCATCTGGCCTGGACTCGTCACTCAGTGACGATACTGAATGGTCACTGGGTGTAGAATCTGTGAACAGAAGTAAGTTTTAACACAGTTACGTCAATACATTTGGATATTGGCAGGTTTTGTTATTTTGGCTATTTTTCACTGCGAGCTAGAGTTGAAAGCAAATGATGAATGTGAGAGTGAAGTGCAGACTAAGATTTATTTTGAGGGTAATTACATCTAAATTTGGTGATTACATCTGAATTATTATTAATTAATGTGTAATTACATCTGAATTTGGAATTCCTGCACTTTTAATGTGTGGCTTGTAACTCTGCAAGGAACCAAAAGTAGCTGGACAGTTGGCCCGGTGCATTCCCAGCACATAAAACAATGAACTGTGTTTGGAGCGTTTTCACACTAACTCATAATGGCCCGGTCATACGGCATACGACGATTCCTGAACGATGGGAAAAAGTAACAAAGTCACAAATAATCGAGAAAAGGTGGATGAATGAGCTTTTGACTTTTCCCATCACCGAATAGCCTGCGACTCAAGAGCGCAAAAGGAACGAAAGAGGAACAAAACAAAACCGAAGTTAATGTTGATCTCCATGCTTTAAACGAAATGCGCCTGGAGCCACTGCTGGAGCAGCGTGTCTCTGCATCCTGCTCTGCGTTCCAAGACTCGGCGCTGGGATGGAGCTCTGTAGCGCCTGAGTCCTGGTGTTTCTGATCACCGATCAAAGCTGTTCACACAGGAATGTCCGCTGAGCTGTGTGGTGGCTGCTGTGTCACTGTATTACGTTTAGAAGCCATATATATTGATTTATAACAGAAAACTGTCAAAAGGGGGGACAAATATAAGTGTAAAGATGATTGAATATATCAGAGCAGCAAATTGATCAGTCCGTGTGAACGCGACTGACTTCCCATGTGCAGTTATTCCACGAGCTGCAGCTGATCCAGAATGTGAATTCTGCCTTCCAGAACAGCTCTTTATATAATCATTTGAATCATCTACCTGTTACCACATGTACAGAAGGGCTGGATTGTCTTTTCTACACTCATATTGTTATATTTAATAAAAAATAAGAAGTGCACGCAGGAGGCGACTGCAGCTGTACTGTCAGAAATTACACGACTTTTTTGTTGTTTCAATTTCAGCAGTTGCTTGTAGAAGGAGCGTGGTATTCATTTTATTTTTAGTAAAATAATTAATTGGATTCACACAAAACATTAATTCTTCCCTATATAAGGTGCCGGAGCCCAGTGAAGTTGACCAGATAAAAAAACCCAAGCAAACAGACTGAGTTTGCCCTGTAGTTTCTGACGGTACATGAACGCAGCGACAGTAGCATGCTCACAAACCAGCTTCTGCACTGTATGAAAACATGCAGCTGGTCAATCGAACTCAAACTAAACGCTAACGTTACAAAAACGAAGCAAACGATAAGAAAAAGTCAAGAACGATAGCAAAACGAAGTATGGACAAATTTAGGTTTTCGGCGGCATTCGTTCAAATTTTTTGAGTTTTAAAGCGCCAGCTGCAGGAATGAAGCTGTGTGAAGGTTATGCCAACAAAAGTCAACGAAAGTCCAGATTTCTTGTTTCGTTTGGGATTCGTTACCCTTCGATAAGTGCCGTGTGACTGGGCCTTGACTAGGTGACAGGGATTCAAACCAAGGATCTACTGGTCACAAGCCCGCCGCTTTAACCTCTTGACCATCACCTCCTTGATACACAATCCAGTTCATTTATGTTACATAATCCCATCCAACCACTTATTCATGGAAAAATGTAAAGAGCAATGAACTTCAATGGGTGTGACTGGAGAGGCAACTATTTCCTGTTGCCTCTCCAGTCACAGCTGAACGGCTGACAGGCACAGAGACAGACTTAGTCCAATGAAAACACGAACTCTGGCCATCAGTTTTTGAGAAGATACACATGAGAGACTGGAGCCTTGACTTCATATGTCTTCTTATCAACGTGTTCCTGTTTGTCTCACTACTGTGATGCTGTGACTGGTGGCAAAAAACAAAAAACAAAACAAAACAAAGAAAAAACAGGAAAAGGTTGTTTTTTTTAATGCCTGTGCCATATTTATTGTCATATTCACACGCTGATCCCACTGTAAATAAAGTGCTCCTATAGGGCAGTGCAGTCTCGTTTGAACCCCTGCGTGATATTGTGGGATTTGACCACTTCTGGGGACAGCCTGCCAGTGCACAACACAAACACAGCATAACTTCACATGAAAACATGGTGTACTGTTTTGTTTTGGCTGCAATCACCGAGCAGTTTCGAAAAGTGCAGGTTTTTTTTTTCGGTTCCCAGTGGAGAAGGGAAGATGAGGCAAATGGGAGAGGTCTCTCTCGCCTGCACAACTGCCTCGACATGTTTGAGCTCTGGGTCATAAACAAACCGCAACACATGTCCACTTTCCACTGCATAGTCACTTTTTCTTTGCATTTTCACTTTTTTTGCCATGCAATAGCCCAAAAACTCAAAGAAAGTGCTGTGTTTCTAATGGGGACATTGAAGGCTGTTCCCGGATGTAGGATTATTGCATCATATTTTAACCCCTTAGCGCCCACCCTCAAATGATATATATATATATATATATATATATATATATGGGCCAAATTGTAACAAATATACTGTATCAACCACAAAAAGGATCTGTACTTCATGTATACATTTACCTTTACTGAAGTAATCCTCTGTTTCCGTTGTGGACTCCTCCTTAATGTCTCGTGGAGAATTTTCAGCTGTTGCATCATATTCCAAATCTTTGCTGGTTTCATTCTGGATTGTAGACATTTGCAGCATGTCTGACTGACAATCACCCACAGTAAGTTTATCAAGACTGTCAGTTCTTTTGGGTGATGTGTGATCAGCAGTGGGAGGACTGGATGTTTTGGAACAAAGTTCTTCATCAGGTGGCTCAGTTGTTAGGGGGTGGAATGGCTCTGACTGCAAGATGATGGCAGCTAATTCTATGCTTGTGTTTCTTTCTTCACTAGAGGTCATGTCAGGGACCTTATGGCTGAGCTGCTGCTCTAATGGTGGATCTGACTCGGGATCTGGAGCGTCTCTGTCCAGCTTGTAGCTGTTATCACTTGGACATACTATATCTGGAGTCTTGTCTTTTGAGCTGCTGTATGGTTCACATGGCTCCGGACACGGTGTGCGATGGTGTTGCAAAGTGGAAGCAAGAAGATTGATTGTTTCTACGGACTGACGACTGGCCTGTGTGCTCACCGAGTCCACGGCGGGACTGTTGAGTGTAACATTTCTCTTGCCATCACCACTTTTGTTATGCTCTTTACTGACGGATCTGAGCTGTACTGAGTGAAGTACTGTCGGTGTGATGGACATCAGCTGGGTATTTAACCCCTCTGAGTTTGGCGACAAAGCACTTTTCTGTTTGCTTTGGTGAAAGTTTTGTATCTGGTTGCTGCACACGGAAACCTTGTCACCACCATGAGGAAGTGCACTTAAGTTGAGATGGGAGGGAGGTATCATCGGCAGTTCAAGGTCTCTCTTTGTTGAGGTGACTCCTTCCCTGCAGGAACGAGAGTGCAGTGAAAGTGACGACTTCCGTTCAGGGACTTTGGGCTTCCTCTTGCCACTTGATGGTGACAGGGGACTAGGGAAGAAGGCGGCTGGGAATGAGGAGGTTGGGGTTTCTGACTGACTGGAGTAGCCACTGGATGGGCTGGCTAAGCCTGCCAGTTTCTCAGGAGATGCCAGCTTGAAATCTCCCTCCACTGATGGAAGGGAGGGAGTGGTGGCTCTGGACCCAGACTGGGATGTCTGAGATTCAGAGCTCTCTTGTGATTTGATGCATTCAATCACAGTTGTTCCTGTCGCCGTGCTTGAGTTTGACAAAGATCTGTAAGGATCACTGGATTTTAAATCATTCAGGAGCCAGAGATCAGCATAGTCCGACTGTACGACCCCCTCATCCTTAAATAAATGTGCATCAGTGGAGCTAAACACACCTATGTCTGGTAGGTCAGCTGAACCTTTAACCTCCCACACCTCAAGTGGCTCTCTAACGTCCACAGGGTTTTGTACATAAGCTGTAGACCGAGCTAAAGCCCGGTGCACTTTCCTCTCTTTGGAGGATAACGCAAGTTGCTGACTACAAGTCATCTTTGGTTCTTTCATGTCAGGGATGTTTCCCTCACTGCATATTTTTCTCAACGATGAATTCCTCTTTGGGGGAGACGGCTTCACCTTTGGTTTTCTCAGTGAGAGGCAACGTCTCCCAAATGTCATATGGCCACTTAGGTCAGACAGGCCACAATCAGAACTAGTAGCTGCATAGTTATAAGAGAAGCTTTTGCTACCTTTAAGACCACAGTCAAAGTGCATAGAGGTGTAGTAGCCTTCAGTGTCTACGGAGTAGTGTGAAACAGTGTCTGCTTTCTCTGACAGAGGCTTGTCAGAGTAGCTGCTCTCACAGGTGGCCATGCTGGTGAAACTGGGGCAGCCCAGGCTGCTCTCGACCTCTCGGCTCCTCTCGGGGCTCTGGGAGCATGGAGGGTCCGGGATTGGGTAACCCCACTCCCCTTCACTAGGAGTGCTGACCCCTGCTTCCTCCAATATGTCCATGGCTGTGGAGGAGAAGGAGCCCGTCCGCTGGGTTCTGAGGCTGTGAAATTTGTCCATTTGGTAGTGTTCCAGGATGTAGCTGCCTTGGTCGTCATTGATGTGAGTTACAGCATTCAAGGACAGCTCGGAGTCACAGTGTGAAGAGCCAGTCAGCGGTGGAGAGGCTGCTGGTGGGATTGTTTCGGAGGTCTGTGAAGGGCAAGTAGAGCTGCTCCCACTCCAGTTCCCACTGGAGGACTGATGGTCTTCCTTATGGTCTATCTGGCTTCCCAGCACCCCTGTGGCTGACACAGAGTGGACGGGGCTACTGAAAGTGTCTGAGCTTGATGAGATCTCACAGCTCCCCATATCAGCTGTCCTGGGCAGCTGGGACCGGCTCCTCTCCATCCAGCCACGTTCTGGACTCTCAGAGTGCTGCTTGTACTTCATGTTACCCAACTGGCAGTTAGGCATTGTCTGGTCATCTGTGCTCTCTTCGTCATCCTTCAGAATTAACTCCCCAGGTCTGTGCAGAAAGTCCTCAGTTTCAAAGGGGGAAAGCCCCTCCTCTTCATCTTCATCAGTGTCACTGCGACTGTTGTCTATCGCACAGCTCCCGTCTCGGGGAAGACTACGGGAGCGCAGTTGTGTTATTACTGAAGCGGCGAACATGGCGTCACTGCTGTCCGCCAGGGAGGAGATGTTCCCCGCAGAGTGGGAGAGAATAAGGGAGGCTCCGTGACTCCTCTGGCCCCTGAGTCTCCTTCGAGATGGTGCTCCTGAGATCAGAAAGTCTTCTGTCTGGCAACCAGAATCTCTGGTGTTCAGCTGACAGACCAGGTCATCATTACAGGGAGTGATATCTGAACTGGCATAAACAATCACAGTCCGTTCTCTGGAACCAGGAGAATGGGAGTCTGTGTGGAAGGAAATGTAATTACCAAACACAGGTGCTAAGTTGGGCATCACAGCTCATAAGCATCACATGTTGAACATGGGTCAAAAAAATGAAACTAGAACTGGAACCTTGGCAAATAGAAAACCACAATTTCTGGTTTGGCGTGCCGTAAAGTAATATACTGTTTCAGTGGAAAAGAGCCTTTTGGCTAAAATGTGCATGTAGCAAGAAGCAAATATACAGTTGTCCATTTGGCTGCTCCCGATTTTTTTTTGAGGGTCACCACAGCGGATACAGCCAGATCCGAATTGGTATTTGGCACAAGTTTTATGCTGGATGCCCTTCCTGATGCAACTCCAGTGTAAGATGGAGAAACACACACAGCCGCTGATGTTCCAAAGAGGTCTCCCATTCAAGTACTAACAAGGTCCCGCACTGCTTAGCTTCTGAGAGCTGACAGGATCAGGCTGCCACAGAGCAGATCGGCTGCATGAAGCAAACATACAGTAATTCTGACATTTTTATCCTCGAGTCAAAACAGACATACCTTTAATATCTGAACATTTACTGTACTTTAAAAGCAGCTGTCACATTTTTGTTATCACATATATTTTGTGACTAAAACTACTCTTACACAGACGGCATGTGTGTGGCACTTAGTGGCCCGTGTAACACACGCCACCCAACTCGCAGTTATCGGTCACAAACGAGACAGGGTTGCCGGTGTCCCGACAAGATGAGCTACCCATTGAGAGGAGCTCCACTGCACAATAGTTCTCTCTACCCGGACTTTAACACCTTCCCACGTCGAATTTAGCAACTGTGCAAGCACATTTCCTTCGCTTTAACACCTCACACGTCGAGTTGAGCTACAACCCCAATTCCAATAAAGTTGGGACGTTGTGTAAAATGTAAATAAATACAGAATACAATGATTTGGAAATCCTCTTCAACCCATATTCAACTGAATACACCACAAAGACAAGATATTTAATGTTCAAACTGATAGACTTTGTTGTTTTTGTGCAAATATTTGGTTATTTTGAAACAGATGTCTGCAACACCTTTCAAAAAAGTTGGGATGGGGCAACAAAAGATTGGGAAAGTTGATGAATGCTCAAAGAACACCAAATTGGAAACAGGTGAGTGTCATGATTGGGTATAAAAGGAGCATCCCCAAAAGGCTCAGCCATTCCCAAGCAAAGATGGGGTGAGGATCACCACTTTGTGAACAACTGCATGAAAAAAATAGTCCAACTGTTTAAGAACAATGTTTCTCAATGTTCAATTGCAAGGAATTTAAGGATTCCATCATCTACAGTCCAGAATATAATCAGAAGATTCAGAGAATCTAGAGAACTTTCTACACCAAAGCGACAAAGCAAAAAACCAACATTGAATGCCTGTGACCTTCAATCCCTCAGGCGGCACTGCATTAAAAACCAACATCATTGTGTAAAAGATCTTACCGCGTGGGCTCAGGAACACTTCAGAAAACCATTGTCAGTTAACAGTTTGTCGCTACATCACAAATGCAAGTTAAAACTCTACCATGCAAAGCAAAAGCCATACATCAACACCATCCAGAAAGGCCACCGCCTTCTCTGTGCCTGAGCTCATTTGAACTGGACAGACCCAAAGTGGAAGTGTGCTGTGGTCTGATGAGTCCACGTTTCAAATTGTTTTTGGAAATCATGGACATCGTGTCCTCCAGACAAAAGGGGAAAAAGACCATCCAGATTGTTACCAGCGCAAAGTTCAAAAGCCAGCATCTGTGATGGTATGGGGGTGTGTTAGTGCCCATGGCACGGGCAACTTACACATCTGTGATGGCACCATCAATGCTGAAAGGTATATCCAGGTTTTGGAGCAACACATGCTGCCATCCAAGCAACGTCTTTTTCAGGGATGTCCCTGCTTATTTCAGCAAGACAATGCCAAGCCACATTGTGCACGTGTTACAACAGCGTGGCTTCATAGTAAAAGAGTGCGGGTACTAGACTGGCCTGCCCAGTCCAGACCTGTCGCCCATTAAAAATGTGTGGCACATTATGAAGCGCAAAATACAACAATGGAGACTCCGGACTGTTGAACAACTGAAGTCGTACATCAAGCAAGAATGGGAAAGAATTCCACCTACAAAGCTTCAACAATTGGTGTCCTCAGTTCCCAAACGCTTATTGAGTGTTGTTAAAAGGAAAGGTGATGTAACACAGTGGTAAACATACCACTGTCCCAGCTTTTTTGAAACGTGTTACAGGCATCCATTTCAAAATGAGCAAATATTTGCACAAAAACAATAAAGTTTACCAGTTTGAACATGAAATATCTTGTCTTTATGGTGTATTCAATTGAATATAGGTTGAAGAGGATTTGCAAATCATTGTATTCTGTTTTTATTTACATCTTTCACAACATCCCAACTTCCTTGGAATTGGGGTTGTACAAAATATATTCATTGTTTTAACAAAATGCAGTTTTGAAAAGTGTACACTGTAAATTACCAATCTGCATAGTAGGCATGGGATGATATTGATTTTTTTTCTGTCATGATTATCTTGGCCATCATAACTGAGATTAACAATAATATCACATTAATTAATAAACATGGTACAAGTTTAAAAAGGTTTTAAAACCTTGGAATCACAACAGCACATATTGTTGTCGGCTAAAACTGATAATTTTATTGTACAGTTTTTCCTATGGGCCAATATAAACTGAACTTATACTAAATATAATAAATTTTCTGTCCAATAAAGTGAAAAGGGCATTGAGGTGCAAATAAGTGAGGATTATCGTGATGAACGATTATCGCAATAATAAAAAATAGCCTCCAGGATAAGAATGCTTATCGTTTTATAGTGAGTACATTTTACACATTACTACAGTTGGATGAACAATTTATACATTTATTTGCCCGTCACATTCAGTGAATGAAACGCGATAACTGCCGATTTATGCAACAAGGACCTCAAACCAACAGGGCAGCTGATCTCGATAGAACACAAGCACTTGCAAGGGTATGACCACTCTTCTTCAGTCATCGGGTCATCACCCTTTACATGCCACGCACACGCGGTCTGTGTGTCTGGAAAGTATCAAGTTGTTCAGAATCTCCAAATCTATGCTGGGGGGTTGAAAAAGTTGCTAAAACCCTGATCAGGGAGCAGAAGATGCTGTGCTACATTTAAACACCACTAAACCCAGTGTAAATGCAGCGGTCACTTGATGCCTACATGCCGGCAGTCGCAGATATTGGTGATGAGTGCCGATGAGTACAGTACGTCAATGGATACCAATAACATGCTTAGCACACACCTTCTGTGTGATCAGGGCTTGACAGTTAGTGTCAGGTTACCTTTTATAAAATAAAGGAGTGTACTTACCTAAATCTTGCTGCAGCTGCCTTGGAACGCCAGCGACAGTCCTCCGTCTCCTCAACTTCCTCCTCCTCTGAAGCAGAGACTGCGAGTAAACCAGCGAGCAGCGCACACTAGCATCTCTGTCAAAGCCAACCCCTGAAACCCAGACGGCACATGTGAGGAATCTTTGTTTCATAGAAAGAGCAGTGATTCCTCTTTTAACTGTCAGGCCCTCTTGTTTAAAAAAAAAAAAAAAAAGAAAGAAAGAAAAAAATAATCAACATTTGACTGAGCTAAATTTGATATTCTACAAATACTGCAACAATGTGGAAGACAGCCATCACTAATTAGCATGACACATCTCAGCGCCGTTGACTCAGAATCAGGGGTTAACATATGTTACTTACTCTGAGTGGTGACATCAGGATGTTTATATGAAAGAAAAGGCACTGCAAATCGCCTGTGCCCTTACCCCTGACGTGCACGGCCCTGAGCGTCTGTGCTCAGTCCTTCCTGCTGCGCTGTTCTTCATCAACGTTATGACTGTCATGTGATGGCAGCTCAGGCTTTTTAGCACCATAGCAATGGAAGCACTTCATTTACAACGTGCATTTTGTGTTATCTGTGACTCCGAGCTGGCACACAGCTCCCCTTTGAGTCAATGTGGGAGAGAATAAGTAACATCGGACAGGCCTTTTCACTATTTAGACACAACTAATTGGCATTCTCATCACGGCGCAGTGCCTCTTTGCAGTCATGGCCACAAAGAAAGTTAACAGTATTTCTAAACAATAATGCATTTAGCAGTGTTTTTGTTTGTGAATTCTTGCAAAATTTTCAGGTTGTTGATAAAGTATAATTAACACCGATCAAAAAATGCCTCTTGAAGAGAAAAAAACATGTATATTGTACTTTTTTTTCTGTATGTGGTAACTCAGTTTTTTAACATAGTGTTTTCTGGGGGTAAGTTTAGCGGAACTCAGTGTAACACACGTGCACTCTGCAGCATGTGCTGTCACTTAACATAAGGACTTCAAAAATTCCAAAAATAAACAAGATGGACACATAAATGTGCGACGGACAACATATTGGATGCTATATGAGCAGACTGGACAACACAAAGCATCAGGCGGCCACAGATGTGAGCGTTTAAATTTTGCAGGAAGCCTTCAGCTTGTGGTGTGTGCCAAAAAGAGTTTTAAATTCTAAAAAATATAACGCAATGCTAACATACCCTTGGCTGTATGAGCATGGTCTTCTTTATAATTTGCAGTTGTTCAATTGGTATCCCAGTGCAAAGTATATATATTTTTAAATTTAACCTTTATTTAACCAGGTTAGTCCCATTGAGGGAGACCTTGGGCTTCATGTAAAAAGACTTGCGTGGATTTCCTACTAAAACACGGTGTACGTCAAAACCCAGAAACTGGTGTAAGCACAAAAATATTCAGATGTATCAAAATGTGCGTAGGCATGAATCCACGCACGTTCCGTTTGTACATCCCACTGAATGTGGATTTGAGCGTGGAACCAAACTCCTCGCTGGCCTCGCCCCCTGGTTTACGTTCGGATCAATTACACAAACACACTATTTAAACAGCAAGCAGCAGCCATCGTGCACCGTGCCAGCCACCAACCAGCGTGATGCGCATCTGCGCATCACATATGATGTGAACATGTGTGCAGTCGATAGCTACGATTACACTGAAACCGGCTCCCACCGTAAATGGCGCTTTAATGTTGGAATAGGATGTACCTGGATGACATTCCACAGCATTCCTCACAGCTGGCTCGGCTCAACGTTGACTGGCACACTCCTGACCCATTGGCCAGCTCCCGCTGGAATGCCCCTGTTTCCAGGAACCCCAGCGTGGTCAGCGCCTGTATAGGCACAGACAACCCGACTCGTTGCCGTACTGCACTCTGGGATGGCCGCAGTTCTGCGCACAACTCCAGTAACAGTGGCCTTGGTAAACAAATCCGGTTTATGAGCCAATTATTGTCATTTGCAACTAAATCCTCACATTCCCTGAATACACGCTCACATCAGATTGCACCATTTGCAAGATCCACTGACGCTAACGCAAAGCGTCACAGAGTATCACCTCGTTTCTACTTAAAACTGACTTTAGAATGACTTAAGAGGTTTTACCTTGTCATCTGATGGTTAACAATCCCATTAATCCATTTGATCGCTTTGGGTGAAGAGACTCTGTCTTAGACGAGTGGCTCACCTCCGAAATGATGCATGTGCAGTGGAGGCAGGGCAGACCAATTTTTAGGGCCCGACCGTTCGGTCTACGACACCGGCCGCTTGGTCCGGCCCGCAAGTTTTTTTTTTCTGGAGGATACTTCGGGCATTATGTACATATTTTTGTGGATTTTAACCAAATACCTTGCTGAGCTGTGAGGTTGGTTTTGTCATAGTTGTGAGGAAGTTTCATTTCCCAGTCTAAAAATAATAATAATAAAAAAATCCGCCTACCCCAATTACTTTATTTTGATGTCAAGGATGATAAACTAATGTGTTTTTTTTTAAATGGGGCCTTAATGAGGATTGTGTGTTAAGGAACAGCAAGAGGAAAGAAAAGCTACACAGAGCTAAAAGCAAAGATATGATCTCCACACACACACACACACACACACACACACACACACACACACACACACACACACACACACACACACACACACACACACACACACACACACACAGTGGTGTCACAGCAAACGGAACAGTGCTGCAGATAACTGAAATAATCTTTCAAATGGTACAAACATCACATTTGGCACAAATACTCCTTCAATATTACTCTTTTGAAAAAGCAGACTATGCATCCCATTTTTTTTACCAATATTGGAGCAACTTTAACTTTGGCGCCCTGTACAAACTGAAATTGACCTTTGTCACCGTTTTTGCTGTTTTTACCCCATAACTTCATAACATTCAGTCAAAGATAGTCCAAACTATACCTTTTTTGAATCTTTATGATGAGATGAATAATGTGGTATACCTTTCAATATGACTGGAGCATTTATAAATTTTGACCCCTGTGTAATTCTTCATTAACCCCTACTTAGCAGCCTATTAAAAAATCAAGAGGATAGTCTGCTTTTTCAAAAAAGTAATGTCTAAGGAGTATTTGTGCCTAATTTGGTGCTTGTACCAGGATCTGAATGATTCCTCTGTAAATAGCATGATATCTGCTGCACTAGAAGAGATGGAGCGCTTCAAATTTACCGGTCACATTAATGGGGATGATGCATGAGGTGATGACTTGTGAGCTGCTTTTCATTCTTTCCTCTGGGGTGGGCAGTGGCAGCGCTTTAGACCAGTTAGTCTGCTTGTCCAGGGTGGAGGGGGTGTTAGGGATGGGAAACTTAGATCGGTGGCCTAGGGCCAGCCCTTCAGTGTCGGGGTCAGTGGGCACAGCCTGTAACAGATGGATATTTTCACGGTTAGGTTATTAATGTTAGACAGCATTACATGAGACAGTACAGCAGAGTTAAACTATAGAACTCAGCTCCAGAGAGAGGTGTGTGTGTGTGTGTGTCATTGATCATTAAAGAAAGTGTTTTTATTCATGCCAAGTAACTGACGCTTACTGTCTGATGACATAGAAAGACAAAATGCATGCCTGTCTAGGAACTACGCTTAAGGCTCACGGTGGATTCTGGTGATATGTAATAGAAATAAAAGCATGCTTCAGAGGACAAGAAGAAGCAAAGTGTGACGCTGTACGGTTCATGCAAAAAATAACAGAGACAGAGTGCATAAAGAAGAAATTAAAACATTAGAAAGAAGTTTTGAAGGTTGACAGTACTGAGCACAGACAGACCCAAATGATTAACCATTCAGCTTAAAAATAAACAGCAACCAGCACGAAAAAAAAAAAAAATGCCCATTTTGTACAACCATAAGTCCAAAATCCAAATATATTCAATTTACAATTATAAAATATAATGCAATGCTAAAATACCTCTGCTGTACGAGCATTGTCTTTTCTAGAATTTGTAGTTGTTTAACAAAGTATTCTCTCTCTCTCTCTGATTATACATTTATTATTTACATTAATTATTAAGATCCTATTGTCTTACTTATAATTTGTATATGTTGAATAAAGCCCCTCTATCAATCAATCATAAACAATATTTACATTTATGAGCTTTTGACAAGAGCAGAAGTTAGCTTTGAGTTAGCGGAAGTTAGCGTGCACATGGACATCTGTGAAATGTCATGTAAATCCTTCCACAGGTGGTATCTGGTTACAAAAACAGCATTTTCAGTTTAGAAGTGTTTATTTCTCACTAGCCTTTACATAATATATGACAAAGAGGTGCTATATCTATTATATTTATACACAAACAAAAACGTCTGCAGTTAGCTACCAGCCTGTGATGTCACAACGCTATTATCCACAAACTGTCTTGTCAATCACTTCAGAGGTGTTACTGGGTTCCAAAAACAGCATTTTTAGTTTTAGTATTGTGCATTTCTTGCTAGTTTTTACAGAATGTATGAGAAACATGTATATAAACACATAAATGAAGCGGGTTTACAGAGACCTGCCACTGACATCACACTGCCACTCTACTCTGATTGGCTGTCAGATCCGCCACTCAAAAAAAAAAAAAGGGGGGGGGGGGACAAAATGAAACAGAATGTGACTTTTAACCACTTAAAATAGGTCCAGGTTAGCCATCTTTGAACTTGTCCAAGGTCTGTGTCACAAGAATGTTTCCTGTGAATTAGAAGACTCTGGCAGAAATCGGACTGGATTTATGCTGAGTATAACAGACAGACGGATGGACGGACAGACGCAAAGGCTTTGCAATACCTGATGGCCATATGACAGCCTCAGGTAAAAACAGATAAAAACAGGAAATCCGAGCACATGTGATCCTGCAAGTTCTTCAAGTTTGACCTTTTTGTTCTTTCTCTACAGGCTTTTTTTTATTATTATGTGGGGCCAAAGGTGCCCAAAGGTTGAGCATTTTTTTAGGGGTTTAGGGGTGTCTTGCTTAAGGGCACTTCAACACACAGTTTGTTGAACACAGTGACTCTTCAGTAAGTGTACAACCTGATCTACTGGATAAAAGAACTAAACTGTCAAAATCCTTTTTTATTTTTTACCCACAAAACGATCCATAAAACTGTCTACAGCTCCGGGGATTTCAGTGACATCATGTTGGTAACAAAGGGAGTTTATCAAGGTCGAAAACAAACATCAGAACTCATCAGAACAGAGCACACACTGTAAAATCAATTCATTTGCTTTTCTTAAATGAGTGTAAAATACTATAAAAAAATATTTGATGTAAAATTGAACAGAAATAAGAAAAATTATCTGAAAGCCGCACCTGGGTCCTGATCAACAACAAAACTAAATCCTCTTAATACAACTGACCATTCCTCAGAATTTCATTTTGCATAATTCTGTTAATGTGCAGACAAATGAAGCGACAGTCACCCTTTCAAACTCACCAACACCACGTCCGTTCTAACTCCATCTTCATGCTAAATGAGTTCATGCGATTAAACGCTTACCTTGACGCTCTGACACAGAGCCACATGTGAAAGTGATTCTCATACCGGACGGGTTCTCACCTCCTCCACCAAACCTCCCACCCTCATCTAAAGCCGGCTCTGAGCTTTTGTGCTCGCTGTTCCCAGCACACCAGTGACACTCGGACAAAATAATGACCACAAAAGAAGCCCGTTTCCAGGGAAACTTCTCTCAACTAGTTAAAAAAAAAGAAGCTAACTCAAAGGATGGCGTTTACAGTTGATTTGTTTTGCAGACAGGCGCGTCGATTTTGTCAGAGTGAGAGAAAGGATGAGTGAGATGAAAGAGTAGAAAATGAGAAGGAACGAGAGAAGAAAAAGAAGAAAAGTTTATAAACAGACAAGAGATGGAGACATGAGGAGAGAAGGCTTAGAAAACAATAAAAAGAGCGACTGCGCTCTGGTGGTGTGCCAAAGCTGATTTCTTTACAGCAACAAAAAACAAACCAAACAGCAGCACGCTGGTTACAGAGCGAGAAAAGTAAGGCCATCAGCTCTTTCAGACGAGTGCAGTGAAGAAGACTTTTAACGAAACAGCAGAACAGAGAATCATGGGTAATCAGAGGCACAGGCTTGAAGAAACAGACCCTGTCATTAGAGAAAAGCCAAGCTGTGACTGTGACTGCAACACACACATATACACACACAGACACTCCTCACATACTGCAGTACCACTATGCCAACGTGTGCGTGAAACTTTAAAGAGCAACTCGCAGGTTAAATGATTCTTTTCTAAAGTCGCACATCTGAGCGAGAAAAATTATAACGTGAAACAAAATGTGTTTTGCAAGTAAAATAACAACAAAAAGACAGAAAATATGAAGACAAGTGACTGTTTTCAGACATGTGCTGAAAATGTAAGTGATGACGTTCACACAAGTTGGTCCTTGGGCCAGACTCCTGAAAGTGGGTGAGTCACCATCACCTCAGGTAGCAAAATGTACCAACCATAATATACTTGGTATATTAGTTAGTGTTTTTGTATAATGTCCATCCCGGGGGGGCAGCGAGAGCCATACAGGGGTCAATGGAGGGTTACAGGAGGGTCAAGTTTAAAACTCCTCCAATCATGTTGACAAGTATCCCACATTATTATCACTTTACGGAGGCGTTGCTAGACTGGTATCGTAGATTTATGTCAACGCTACCTGGCTATACCCGCCCCGCTGTGTGTAAACAAATGATGTCATAGTGCGCGCGCAGCCAAAGAACTGTCCGTAAAGGAAAACATAAAAAGGCGAGAAGTGTGTGTGTTGGTCCCAATATGGATATTCCGGATGATTTTCTCATGGATAGTATGACAATGAACAGCACAGCCAAAGCAGCCAGCTTGATGAGGACGCACTGCCGAATGCGGAGAGCAGCACGCGCCAGCCGACACGACAAAAGTTAAAGTGAGCCAACTGGTTATGTACACGTTACGTGTTGTGTATCTCAGTAAAGTGATAATAATGCAAATAACATGCTGTTGTCGTGCGGTATGCATTTTCAGAGGCCCGACATTCATGGCCAGTCGCCCAAAATGACAGATATTCGCCCTCGTCTAACTCGGTGAATATCTGTCATTTTGGGCGAATGGGCGTGAACTTTGGGCCTCTAAAAATGCATACCACCCTCCAAAAGCATGTTATTGTATTATTATTTGTCTGACCTTAAAGATTCCCAAAAGATACAGTTTGGACTATCTGTGATTGGATGTTATGGCGTTATGGGGTAAAAACTGCAATGTTTAACACATCCATCATCCAGTCTGTCCTGTGCATTTCCATCTCCGTTTGGTTTTCCTCTGCCTCCAAACACGACAGGTGCAGACTTCAACCAACTGGCAGGTCTGCAGAAAAAAAAAATCATCAGAGCCAGCCTACCGTCCATCCAGGACTTAGACTGGTCCAAGACCAGGAAGCGAGCTGGTAACATCTCTGCAGACCCCTCACACCCTGGACACACACACTGTTTAAACTCCTCCCCTCTGGTCGACGTTACAGAGCTCAGTACATCAAAACAACCAGACACAGGAACAGTTTCTTTCCACAGGCCATCACACTGATGAACAATTTAACCTGCCAAAAAACTCATTAATTCATATACCTCATGTACAATTTAACTTCAATCTGTTTGTCTGTTTCTCCTTTGCACACATTTTCAATTGCACATTTTATTCGCACATTTTTACTGTGAATTATTTAGTGTTTAGTGTATATACATTTATACATGCTCGAAACCAAAGTCATATTCTTTGTATTCTTGTTGACACTCAGCAAACAAAGGCTATTCTGATTCTGAAAATGGTGATAAAGGTCAATGCCAATTTGTATAGGGGTCAAAGCATAAAGTTGGTCCAATATGGGTAAAAAGTGGTGCAAATTATTGGATGCCTTAATAGGTTTCTACAAAGGAACAGTTTACACTGTTTGTTATGGTTAGTTGTCTCAGTTTAACATATGTTACAGAAACAATGGACGTTGACTTCGACCATTTGTTGTGGTCTGTTCCCTGTCCGTGTCTGTTGCCTTTGTAATCTGTCCCCTGTCTGTCTTTATGTTAATTGTCATTGAGTTTCAGTCCTGTGTCCATATCTGTTAGTCATGTTTTTCTGTGTTTGGACACTTTAGCCTGTTGTTCTTTGGTTTGTGAGTTTTTACGCTGTGTTTTGGTATTTGGTTTTTTTATGTGTTTGTTTGCTACTCACCCCCAGGGTTCCTTGAGGTTTGTATCACTTTGTGCTTGTCAGTTTCTGTATGTTTGTAGGCATCATTGTCACCGGTCTGTTGCTCACCTGTTCATTTGTGTTCACTATTTATGTACTGCACTGTTCTCCTTTGAGTTGTTGGATTATTCTTTGACATCCCCTGTTTGTATCTATGTGTAAAGTCGTCATGCAGAGTACCTCTTGTCAGTCCCCCGGGTGCCTGCGTTTAGTTTGAGTTCTTTATTACTCCTGTTGTACTACCAGGAACTCCTCCTGTTAGTTGGACTGGACTTCAGCATTCAGTAAATAAATCATATTTGTTTTCCTCTTAAATCCTGTGTGGTTACTGCCTGCATTTTTGGGTTCACGCTGCAATTGAGCACACAACAGCATTACTTTGGGGACTGAGCATTCTTCACAGTCATAACAATTCCAACTCTTAGTTCTTTTAGCTCAAACAATAATTTGCATCACTTTTTACCAAAACTATGGCAACTTTAACTTTTGCCCCTGTACAAACTGAAAATTACCTTTATCACAATTTTCTTCTTGCTGTTTTTACCCCATTATTTCAACAATACCTTTTTGGATTCTCTCTAATCAGACAAGTAACGTGATAACTTTTCAATATGCTTAGAATATTTACCATAAATTCAATTACGTTTTGACCCCTGTGTATTCCTTTACTGAGAAAGAGAGAGGACAGTTCCAAATACAGTGTCATTTTCTATGAAGTTAATCTCTTAAATGTCAACCACTTTGTAAATTAATTTTGTTTTCACACTAAATCATGTTACAAATATTCCATATTTGATACTTGGGTGGGAGTGAGCAGAAACACAAATCAACTTGTCCGCATCAGTTACTCCATATTTTATTCACATGTGGCTAGGCCTGTTGCAATAATGTATATATCGATGTATCCTTCAATATATTACCATTTACATGCACATCTGTTGTCTCCAACATTCCAGCAAGTCATGCTGCTTGTTTTGTCAGATTCTGTGGAGATGTTCAAGTCCAGACTTAAGACGCATCTATTATCCCTTGTGTATAGCTAGCATACTGGCATAGTATGTCATTATGCTTCCTATCCTTTTAAAGTCATTTTATTAGCAACGGAACAGGTCTCGGCCTCAACTTTATATCAATTTTGGGTCTGTGAGTGAAGCTTAGGGCTAGTGGCCAGTGATCACCTTAGTAATTTCTCTGTTTTCCTGTTGATTTACTGCTGATGAATTAGACCTTAGGTGTAGTTTTTTCCTGGCTGACTGATTCTGCGCTTTTTCTCTCTGTCTGAGGTTCAAACGATGGACGGATCCGAAATGAAGGGCCCAGATGGACTGTGGGTGGAAGGCCTGAGATGGGTGCTGCATGCTGCATTTGAAAGTGACACCAGCGCGGGGACAGGCCCACTGACGGCATGGACAAACCCCTGCCTGTGGTGCTGACGCCTGTGTGGACTTCTCATCTTCTTTATATTATTATGTTGTTTGTTTTTCTATTTTCTATTTCTTCAGCTTTGCAAAACTTTGCAAAACCTTGTAACTGTTAGAATGGCTTAAGCAGTGGGTCACCCCTTTTAAAGTTAGACCTTACTTATGTGAAACACCTTGGGACAGTTTGTTGTGATTAGGCGCCGTATATAAATGAAATAAACTGAAACTTAAATAAATTGAAATTGCTGTGGGTTCAGCTTGCTCTGTGCGTGAGGCGCTCTGCCCATACACACACAGAGTGAACAGTGTGACGCAATAAACAGCCGGCCGAGTCGACTGCACAATTATACCAAGAAACTTCCCATCCAGAAACTTTTAAAGAATACATAGACTTGGTTTCAAAGCCCAATTTTGGTGTGGGAATATTTTGGAAGTTAAATGAGCGATCAGAACCCAACATGAACGAGCCGGTATGTTGACTTTGCTTGAAAACAGTGTCAACGAAAACCAGAAATACAACCAACCTGAAAATGCATCTAAACATCACTATCCCATCCAATTTTCCCAACTGGGAACAAAAACTGCAGACAGGCGTGGAGAAGGATGGATTTGCATTATTATGCTACATTATTATATCAGTGGCATAAAATGGTCTGAAAATAACGTTGGCAGTAATATTGTGATATTCAAGGATTATTAACTGACTGCAGGGTCTGTACAGGGAAATATCAGACCGAGGTGTTAAGTACGGACCGAGCAACAGCGAGGTCCACGAGATATACACAGAGGTCTGATATTCCCGTACAGACTGAGCAAGTGAGGTCAATAATTTGTTTATTATATGGCTTTATATATGTAAACACGCAAACACCTGAATATGAAAGCTGCTGATGGCTCGTAGACAGCGGAAGTAAAGCCGTTCGCTTCAGCAGTGGAGGTGAAGTTCAACTCCAAAAACAACTTCACCTCCTCTGCTCACTTCAGAGCTTTGGAGCCGAGCTGAGCAGCAGCTCATCTCAGCTCACCTCTGAACTGATATGAGCAGCGGCTCATCTCAGCTCACCTCTGAGCTGATGGGTGGTGTCCCAACAGAATACCAGAGCAGAGCAGGAACTTGCTAACAGATGATCCGGTCGTTAGCTGGTAAACTTTCAATCTGTGTGTTTTATCAGATGCTGTTTAGATATTTATGTAGTGCGTTCATGTCTGACTTGCTTTTTCTAATTACATGTTTAGCTTCTGGTTTGTAAAGAAAATATGCGTTTCAGTCTGATTGTCATGGAAACTGGTCCGATATGGGAAAATATCCGACCGGTAATCAGCCAATCAGAGCGCGTGTAGCGTCGCAGCCATATAATAATATCAATTATCATGACATTTTCTTTGGCAATATATTGTCCAGGAAAATTTGTTCGTGACATCACTCCAGACGGCAAAACAAGGCTTTCAGTGCAAGACGGAAACAGACTTAACATTAACTAAAATGTTAATAAACGGGTGGAGCAGAATGCTACAGCCTCAGTGGTACGTACTGAAAAGACATGTATTTAAAACAAAATTCATGATGGAAATGACAAGTCAAACAAAGCGGATAGGTGAGAAAACTGTGAAATCAGGTGTTAGGAGGAGGAGCACACAGGAAACAGGAATCAGGAAGCAGGGAGGAGACCCGTACCTTTTTGCTCCAGGGGGAGAAGTGGCAACATTCGGTGGGAGAGGAGGAGCGGGTGTGTTCAAACTATATTACAGGGTAAACACAAAGAAGACAAAAACAAATGACACAAATGATAAAGTTCAACATGGATAATAAAATGACAAACAACATCACCGGGATAAATTGTGTGATGGACTGTAGGAACTGTATGAAATGTGAAATACATCCAGAGTCAGGGAGGAACAGAATATATAAGATGGCATTACATAATCAGGATGAACATGTCACTCTATTGATGTGTTGTCATTAACATGTATTCATGTTTGTTTTAGTGGATTACGTGCAGTAATAAAAAAATAATAAGAAGAATCAATATCTCAGATTAATAGATTTGAAACTGAGTTCTATGCAGCTTTTATGAGTTGCAAAACTGCTTGATTTGATCATAAACTTTACATGTCAACAGCGTCATACCACACAGAAAAGTAGTAAAATTATGCTACTTTGATAGCATTTTAGATTACATGTGCTCGTGGGTAATAAGTAAATATGGTATAATCTTTTTAAAAAGGATGTTTCTTAAACCATTGGTGTCACCAGTTGAGCTGTACGGTTCTGAGACCTGGATGCTAAACAATGACCTAAGATGATTGCTGAATGCTTCTGGAACGTGATCACTGAAGAATACTTTGGTGTCGTTAGGATGTCTTGTGCCACATGATGGGGTCACTTAATGAAAACAGGCCTATAATATACAGTAATGGAATATCAATTGTGACTAGGCATGTGGAGATTAACTGATACGAATCGCTATCTAGATATAAATGTGCCCGATGCGAGTGTATCGATTCATTCAGTGTGCATCACTCACTGTGTGCTTGCATTGATTTTTTTTCCGAGGCACATTGAATGCACCATCACTGCTCTGCGTTTTGTTTTGAACATGGACAGAAGCCAGAAAGCACATTTTTACCGCAACGAGAACAGCTGCAAGCAGTCAGAAGAGATTTTTGACGCATCTAAAACATTTAATTCAGGCGTTTGGAGATATTTTTGCTTTTTTATAAAAAGGATGGGAACCTTGACAAGATGCAGGACATTTGTAAAGAATGCCGTGCTGCGAAAAGTTATCGACAGATTGTAAGCTGAGCTCCAGCAAAACTGGTAAGAAAGTATCTCAAATTACTTTTGCCAAGGCGGTGCACTGTCAATGAGTGTCTCACTTTAAGTCACTCATTGAGAGTGATGTTGTCTCACTGTTTAAGTTCTGATAGTGTGATCATCAGGTTACAAATATGAAGGAACTGATTCCTGTTCCTTAATGTTGAATCTGATACATTTTCTGCTTATAAGGAGTAAAACAAATCTTCTGCCTCTAGTAGAATCAGAACAAGAAGAAGAAGAATACCATAGTATCATACTGAATTGCAGCTTCTTATTTTCTATTTAAATTTTTGGTATAATTTCTTTGCATCATGTTGAATCGCATCGTATTGCACCAAATCACATCATATCGCATTGTGAGGAATTGAACTGCCATCATATACATAATCGCATCGAATCGTGAACAGGGGTGAAGCGTATCGCATCGTATCTCTATATGTAGCGCTGGTAATGTATCGAGATGCGTATCCAATCGTTGTCATTGATGAGATTCACATGCCTAGCTGTGACAATACAGTATGCTGGTTGAATGGTTTGTCTGGTTGGCCGAATGGGTAAGTAGGCAGGTCAAGTCGATTACTTAATCAACTTGATTAATCGATTACTTTGGTGACTCCAGTCTTACTGTATGGTTCTGAAATCTGGTGGCTAACTAATGACTTAAGAAAATGGATGAAAAAGTCATGTATTTTCTGACCCGTGATGTCACTCAGCCTCCCACCCCCTTCACGTCCAAATCGCTCCAAACTGGTCTCCATCGTTTGTGATGAACTGATCCCAACTGCTCAAAACACCAGCTGGAGTCAGTGGTTGCAAAGAAAAGCTGCAGCCTCTTGGCCCTTTCTAGAATGTCTTTGGACACCACTGTGTCAGGAGGTGGATGTAGCAACGTACATCAAAAGCGACGGTCCAAAATCCGACAAGCTAGAGGATAAATCATGTTTCAATTTAAGGCCATAGCGGGGATTGGATGATGCTTCAAAATAATTTAGGCCATATTTACTGTCAAGATGCTGAGGGAAAAAAAACGTTTTAAAATAAGAATGTCAAAAGAAATTAAAACAGCCATGCACAAGCAAACACACGTACAGCACATGAACCATATTACCAAGACAGCAGGATTTTGTCTTTACCTCTGACTGTGCAAGCTGTGTTGAGGCATCTCTAACATGCCTCTCTCGATGCTTAAGAGGAGGGGAGACAAAATGTGTGTTTGGCTTGAAAAGCAGACCATAAATCGATGTAGAACAGTTGCAACTACATATACAGATGTCAAACTAAATTCTTTCCTCCAAATTAATAACATTATTGGGAATGTTTCTGTGAAGGCTCTCAGTTGTCCAGGTGGTTTCCATAGTAGAGAAGCTTGAATCTTCGACTGGACAGACTGTGGAGGCAGACTGCTATTGGCTAGTGACTAAACAATTGCTTTAATTAGCACCTATTGTGCTCTAGTTAGCACCCTCCTAATGACAGGGTAGCTGTCCCTTCTAATGATGGGACTGACGCCTCTCCTGATGGCGTGAATGACTCATTACCATGAACAAAAGACAAAAAGAAACTGCTTTGACCTGAGTACTCCATTGTAAACAGGGGACAAAGCATGTCTCAGACCCCCTCCCCGGTTAAGGCTGGGTTTCAACTGTTTCACATACAATGCCTCCTTCACCCCTCTCTCAGACCATTTCTTCTCTCTGGCTAAGATTTTAACTTCATTGTCCTCAAATGTGTGGTTAGTGTCTTTAAGGTGGAGATGAACTGCAGACTGAGGTCCACTGGTGCCCTCTCTGCAGTGCTGGTATAGCCTTTTGTGTAACGGCTGCTTAGTCTCACCTATGTAGTGTTTGTTACAGTTTTCCTGACATCTGATAGAATACACTACATTGCTCTGTTTGTAACTAGGGATCCTGTCCTTAGGGTGAATTAATTTCTGTCTCAAGGTGTTAACAGGTTTAAAGTAAACTGGGATTTTGTGCTATCTTAATATCCTCTCTAGTTTTCCCCTACTCCTGCTAAATAAGGGAGAGGCACTCCTCTTCTTCTTGTCTCCGTCTCCTGTCTGTCTGGTCTCTTTGTTCTCTGGGTGCAAAAGTCCCAGAGAGTTAGGAGAGGCGTCAGTCCCATCGTCACTAGGGACAGCTACCCTGTCATTAGGAGGGTGTTAACTAGAGCACAATAGGTGCTAATTAAAGCAATTGTTTAGTCACTAGCCAATAGCAGTCTGCCTCTCGGTAGGAGGGGTCTGGTTAGGTTTAAAACTCCAGCTTTTGTGTCTTCTGTTTGTTCTTCTCTACAAAAGTCAAGACAGAAGTCAGACTACCAGAGCAAGAATTTTAGCTGAGGAAGCTTCTGCGATTTGAAGCGAAACATCCTCGCGTCAAGCAACCCAGTCCACTCGAAGATTCAAGCTTGTGTATTATTGGAAATGACTAGCAGTGAACATGTGGATTCAATCAAATACTTCAGATGCAAAATAAAGACACAATCAACTGCTCACTAGTTGACAGAGATTAAAAGACAATCAGACTCTTTATGATCCACAGCATCAAAGGACATTTCAAACATGTCAGGATGAAAGAAGAGGATGGAGCAGGTCATCTCACCGTTCTCAAGTGACCGCCTTTTTTCCGCTGCCTCTGCAGGAGGTCTGCTGACGGATACATGGGCATTGGAGGCACGGCTGAGATGGAGATGGTCACTCTCCGCTCCCTGCTGCCCGACTCTCTCTGTTGGTCATCTGCCACCGGAAGAGCGGACGAGGGAACTGAGAGGTGAAACACACCTTGAACACTCCACAGACTACCAACACTACAAACATGTGCACACTCTACATTAGAGCAGAATTAAATACAATATGCCTGTTATGAAAACTACCTTTATGATAGTGAATGCTGTAATCAATGGGATATGGACTTTTTTACTGTGATGAAAAAGAACTTACGCTGCATTCAGAACCCTCGGAAACTCGGACAGATCCAACATAAAACAATCCCTTCTTCTGGATAAACTGTGTTCATGAGATTACCTCGGAGACAAATATGGATGAACTCTTTAGCCTGTCACAGTAGAGCTAGGCTAACGTTATCGTATGGGCTAAAGTAAATCGTCAAAGATGTTTTTGCTAACAAATGGTGTTGCTAACTTAAGTAACTGTACAGTACATAGAATGTGAATATATTACATATAGCAGTAATGTCTTGTTAAAAATTCGTTTTAAAGATGCATTTTTAACACTGATGCCTCACTAGTTGCAAACACAGCTGCCATGGCTGTGACGTTAACTGGGATATCTTAGGTTGCTCCATTTCTGAGAGGAACTTCCAGCTCCATTTCTGAGTGGAACTTCCAGCCCGACTGAGCGTTCAAGGCATTTTTCCCCGAGGCAGAGGTCAGAATCTCCGACCTTCCAGATGTTTTGAACACAGTATTTAAAAACCAGTAGTGGGCACAGTTCATCCTATCACCTAACAGCTAATTAGCAAAGCTTTTTCATGACTGTATTAGCTTTTCAACTGACTTTGAAAATGAATAATGGATTGACTAGCGTCCACTAAATGTAGTTCTGCTAACTTTAGTTTGGGTAACAGTTTTTTGAAAAACAAATATTTGCAAGCGTAAATAATGTTTGCAATCAATAAAATTCATTATATACCTGTTTGCTCCAATTGAAGGTCATGGGGGGGGGGGGGGGGGGCTGGAGCCTATCCCAGCAGTTATAGGGCATGAGGCAGGATACACCCTGGACAGGATGCCAGTCTGTCACAGTCTGTGACATTTTCCATTTGGTATGCTTTTGTATTTTGGATCAAGGATGAATGCTGCTAAAATAGAAAGTTGATGGGACTAATGTTTTTGGAGAAATTAGCAATTTTAGCTAACCATTAAAGAATGGGCATTGTGCTGCTATGTACTATGGGAGTTTGGGGTTTTAAATGTTGTTTTTGTGGTACATGTTAAATAGTATGGTTAGTGTTATTGATGTGTTGGATTTCTGTAGTTCAATTGGTTTATTCAATTTAGTTAAGTGTCATGCTGCTGTTACCATGAGTGAGTTAAGTGTCATGCTGCCAGTACCATGATTGAAAAGTGGATTGTTTCATGCCTTCCGCCACAGTCTCTGTCTGTGCATGTTTAAAACTGGTAGCACCTGCTTGTGGCAGAATGTGGAAAAGAAAAAAGCTCTGCGTATTTTGGGTCAAGGATAAACGCTGCCAAAATTTAATGTTAATAGTAATATTTTTGGAGAAGCTATGGATATCAGCTTACAACACTGAACAATGGATGTTGCTAACTACATTGTTATTATATATTATATTAGTTATTATTTTAGAAATTTTGGATATTTATTGCACCGCTCCCTGGAACCAGATTCATTACCTGTTACTGAAAAAAAAAATAACGCTGTTAATAATTGCACTTATTTCAATGGCGTTATTCCCATCTGTGATTAAAACAAATGAACAAATAAATAAATAAAAACAAGTCCAGTCATCTCCCCCAAACACAACCGAGTGAAATTATTTTTTATTCTCGTCTTCACATTGTGTGTTAATGTTGCATGAAGTTTCATTAAAATCAACCAAATAGTTTAAGAGGAGATGCATTTACTCGTGCACATGCACAAATGGACAGACACGCAGGGTGATTCCTACACAACTCCCCAAATTTTAGGTTCTGGATTATCATTATTAATCCTTATCATTTCTCATATAAAGATAAATTAGTAATACCTTTATGACACGCAGTCAGCCAAAACTGAACAACCTTCAAAATGTTATTTATTGCAGAACATCCAGGCTGTAGTTTAACAATATGCTCACTAGAGGGCACCAGAGTTAAAGGATGTGAAACAGAAACTGGAGACCTTGAGAGGAGGAAGACTTGTGCCCCAGGAGCATTGTGATGACAGGTAAAGGAAAAATACACAAAATGTGAAGAACTGGCTGCAAAAAGGAGAGAGAAACTAAACTTTGGAGCAGTGTGTATGATTTTTCGGCCTGTGGGCAGACCGCAGACATGTGGCGGCTCACCTCTGTCTGGGCCCCACAGGCTGATGTTGGCATGGCCGAGCAGCTCTTGAACACATGCCGGCCGTGTGGACGGATGGAAGACATTCTTCTGCTGGTGCCAGGGAGCCTGGTAATGTGCTGTCAGCTTACTCTCCACGTCGAGGTTAGACACCGCTGTCAGAGAGAGGGAGGAGGAGGGCGCAAGGTCAGCAGCCGAAGCACACAAACCCTTGACCAGTTTCTGCTGAAACTAAGAAGTATGTAAGAACTCAGAATGTGTTGATATGCTGCCGTGAAGCTGTGTGTGTGTGCATTTGGTGGGGGGAATATCATCCACATGATTTTGCACTTTTACTTTTTTAAATGTAATTTAAATTTCATAAGGTACTTTAAGAATGTAGCCACATTTTCAGTTGAGCTACATGAACTTCAACTGGCATCGTCACCATCTGTTGATGTTGCCAACACCCTTAAACTTGCAGAACATGGTTCTAATAAACAGTAAATTCAGTGGATGGCTGTTTTCCTCGCAGGGGAGTCTACTGGGATTCCACAGCTACTGTGAGGCATCAGAAGGTCAGATCTGGTACCATGGGCTGAAGCTACGAGTTAACACATCCACTGTGTCATGGAACCACGCCAGGTCCTAGATGGCAACCACTGCCAGCTGGTCCATCCCCACATCTCGAAAGGAACATCTACCTACCACAGCCAGGTGAAATGTGTGTGCCCTTGGCCTTCATGAGCTGTTGGGGTCCTCAACCCTGAAGGCCCCGTCATACCTTGACGATTTAGTAAGCGTATGCCAACGTATAAAAAAAACGCCACTAAGTTAAGGATATGTTTTTTATAAGTTAAGAGCAAGTTGAAGCACAATGAAACACACTGAAACTCACTGATGTACGTCCTGATACGCTAAGCTCCTCAAAAAATTTGGGGCATGCTGAAAATTTTCAGCACATGCAGCGTGACTCATACGTCCTGCACATGCTGGACATAAGTTGTAGGTAAGTTATGTGATTGTTGGCACATGTTTCTTTTAATTTACTCATAAGTCTAAATCCGTCCATTAATACTGTCCACTGATTGTCTGAAAGCTGCAGTCCATATTCAGAATGACGGTTTCATTCACACACAGAAAAATATCAAGTCTGACCTGTTCATATCAGTCCAATTCACCATCACAGACAGACATGAATCCACATAAAGCTCCTGGTTTTTGAAAATGACCTCGGACAATCGTGGCTGGAAACATAGCGTGTTTCCATAGCGTGTGTTTTTTTTCTGCTGTAGGAGCGTTTCTCATGCCGGTGCTGCGCTCTGAACACACAGAAGTGCTGTAATGATTTAAACTTTTAAAGCGCAGTCGCTGTGGTGTGACCATCAGATGACCTGATCGATCGATCAGGGTGATCATGCCTGATTAATGCGCTGTTTAAACATTGAAAGTGCCGTGGCTGTCGGTGATCACTGCACCGACAGATCACACAGCACTTCATTCACATCACACCTGATCACGGTCGACTGGCGCTTTAAAAGTTTAAATTATCACAGTGTTTCATTATTTAGGTCTGTGATGACCCGATTAGGAGATGATCAGATCTGATCAGGTATGCTGATCAGGAAGCAGCCGCTTGGCGCTTTCAACATTTAAAGAGACAGCCCTCCATTCATTCAGGGCAGCGATTCCCCACAGCCAGTCCACTCATCAGCATTCTGTACACAATGAAAATGGGCCACCAAGATAAAAAATGAAAATAAAAAATAAAATGTTAAATTATTCTGTTTCTGATGCGCACCACACAGTGCAGTACCGACCAGAACCACTGGGTGGAAACAGGGCTGTCGGCAGATGCTGGATAATCATCAAGGTGTGACAGCTGCATTCATCTATTAGACGTACGGGAGCATGTGCCAGTGTTCTTAATATGGCAGGCATACGCTGGCTAAATCATCAAAGTGTGACAGGGCCTTGAGGCACCTGGGAGCTGGATCTCACAAAGAAATGTGCCACATGGCCAATATGTCATTGCTAATGTTTTCTCACTATGCAAGTGCCTCAACCAAGTCTCCTTAAGTATCATTTTGTTTGATGAGACATCAGTCAGGTGGTACTCAAGGGTTCTCAGAAGACCCTGAGTACCAAAGACATCCAGTTGTTGCCTTAGGTCACCGGTATGGGTCCAAATATCACAATCACACAGTAAGATAGGAAGCACCAGAACCCTAAAGACTTGGACCTTCATTCTCCTGCAAAGATATCAGTATCTTCAAACATCTCTGTCCAGCAACCTCATGACTCCATTAAGTTTCTCACTGGTGTCTCTCAATGTCAAAGACCAAGGATGCAGAAACATGAATGTCACTGACTAGATGTATCTACAATTTGGACACTTTCACCACATACAAGTACACTTCTCATGGCTTAGTCCAGAACATCCACAGAAGGAAAGGTTTGAATTTCCACTCACAGACAGGTGCACCACCTTCTACGAATGTAACCAGACCTTTGCAGAAAATGTTGATTAGTAAGACAGCTATGGTTTTCACCCACAAGTTCCAGATCAGGCTTTCATTCTGAATCATTTCATTAATACTCATTGATATTCATAAAGGACACCCTGTCTGTTAAAACAAATCTGTTAAGTCATTCCATATAGAAGTGACTGAACCCAAAATCATCAGCAGGGGTGAGGATCTATAATATCATATGTAATCATATGTACAGATTAAGTACTGTATGTCACCAGAACTACACACCAAAAGGGCAAAAGCAATCCCCTCAGTCAGATGTAAAGAACCTCTTAAAAAAATTATGACAATCTATTCTAGGCCCAGAAGTGGATTTGGCTGATCTTGAACTGTAGTGAGATCATGACAGATTCAAGTTATTCTGAGCACTTTTACCAGCGACTAAGGCCAAATTGGGGAAACATCCCCACTGGTAAATTAATCCTTGAAGAAAATTCTAAAATTTGTTTCTACAAAGACACAACATTGGGAACTTGTGTCCAGATGAAGCCAGATACAGAAGAGGCCAACCAGATCTGGCTGAATTGAAGCCTGTTCCCTAAAGCTATGCTATTAGCTAATCAACAGGTATTCGTGCTACATGATAGTCTAACTTTCATCTTCCAAACAGTGACTTGTACCTGGAATGATATCACAGCTCCTCAGGTTACAGAGGAACAGATCAAAAATAACAAATGAATGAAAAATTTTGCAAGAACAAACTTATACAACCCCAAGTCAGAAAAAACGTTGGGCTAATATGAAACAAACAAACCCAAAACAAAACACACTTCTGTGATGACAACTTTGACATAGTAAAGTACAAGAGGCAATTGAGAAGTTTTGAGCCTGACCCGAAGAAGTATGTCGTGGTTCTCCATCTTTTGTATTTGGAAAAACCAACATTTTCTCAGCATTGTACCCAGTGAGTCAAAACTTCACAGATTCCTGAGAAATGTTGGTTTCTCAGAATTGAAAAGATGGAGAACCATGACCTACTTTTTATGGGTGAGACTCCCCTCGTACACTGAGATTTTAGAACAACATATGCTGTCTTCAAGATGACATCTTTTCCAAGGACGTCCATACATTTTTCAGCATTCATTCATTCATTCATTTTCTATATCCGCTTACTCCAATTGAGAGTCACGTTGGAGCTGGAGCCGATCCCAGCATAGGGTGTGGAGCGGGGTACACCCCGGACAGAACGACAGTCTATCACATGGCTGCGCGCACACACACACACGCCTACAGGATATTTAGTGTTGCCAAATATCTAACCTGGATGCCTTTGGAATTGGGAGGATGCCGGAGCACCTTGAGAGAACCCAGGCAAACATGGGGAGAACATGGAAACCCTACACAGAAAGAACCGGGTGGGAAGTAATCCCATAATCTTCTTACTGTTAGGTAACAGTGCTAACCAGCACGTGCCTGTGCCACCATGACAATGCAAAACCATATTCTGCACATATTACAGAGGCATGTCTGTGGAAGAAGTGCATATGGATACTGGACTGACTTGCTTGGGGTTCTGAGCTGTCCCCAATAGAGAATGTGTGGAGAATTTTGAAACGATAAATTCATCGTTGACCCTGTATTGTTGCAAACCATAAAATGTGTCTGCACGAAGAATGGGACAAAGTAACACCTGAAACGCTAACTTGAACATCAAAATGTATTTTAAGTGATGTGAGAAGGAATGGCAACATTACAAAGTGGTAAATTGGATTGGAGGATATCAAGCAGATCACTAATGAAATCAAAGCTTAAAAAACACTGATTCATCACTCAGCTTCAAGTGCTGCAATCATGTCCATCAAGTCAAGGTCAATAAACTCTCTCGCCAAATAAGGCATTTAATCCACTGGTCTTCACAACTCTACCAACACTCAGTCCATTGAACAGTGCAAGAACCAGAACACATCCCCGAAGAACAAGAATTCACTTGGAAAAACTGGAAGATTCTGAATCCTACTCTGCACAGCACTCATGGTAAGAGTGTGTAGCCAGGTTATGATGTCCAGCAACTTCTTGGGGATCTCACAAATTCTCAGGATGTCCCACAGAGCAGTCTTATCAACCAAAGCAAACATTAACAAGCTGCAAGGAAGCACTGTTGATATTCATGCTTGCATTCAATGAGTACTTGCAGAGGTAGTTGATGGTTGACCTCTTGGGTGTGACACCAGATTTGGGTGTGAAATGTTATTCTTGAGAAAGAGTTAAAATGTTTTTACGCACACAGTGTAAAATCCATCCCCTTTTTGCAGGCTGCACTGGTTTCTATCAAACAGACAGACACACACACATGCATAAAGGGAAGCATCGTCATAGATTTAGAACAATATCAAACAATCACTGTGTGTGATACACATGTTTAGAAAGATGACAATTATGAGGACAAACAATGGTTTTGATTGAGCAGACAAAAATATGCCTTCTTCTGAGTTTGTCTTTGACCTGGAAGTGACAGTGAAACACAGACCGACTTATTATGACTCACTAATCAGCCACATGTGAGGAGCAGAAATCACATAGCAGTACACACAGACCCTGGCAGCCACCGTCAGTTGCATTTTCCTCTCTGCACTCACACTGCTGCATTTATCAATTGATTTTACAGTTGAGATATGAAACTGAATCAT
Source organism: Thalassophryne amazonica (assembly GCF_902500255.1). Taxonomy (NCBI): domain Eukaryota; kingdom Metazoa; phylum Chordata; class Actinopteri; order Batrachoidiformes; family Batrachoididae; genus Thalassophryne; species Thalassophryne amazonica. Next base: position 96,744,251 of record NC_047112.1, on the reverse strand, counting down.
CAGACTGTTTTTTAAAGGAACAAATAGCAAATCCAGAGAAAAGCAACACATCTGTTCTGATTTCCATCAAATACCGCAGAAGGATCTAAAACTCCCTGCCGTGACCCCGCTGACCTTAAAACAGGCCCTGTGCTTTATCCCCACATTAACAGTGTAAATGCAGGAAGCACACACAAGAAAACAAAGCAGCTCTGACTTTTTGTTTTGTGCTGCTTCGTAGTGAAAATAATTTACATGCTCGATCCAACAGCTCATTCCAGTATTTCAAATCCAGTACACCACAATGATGTCTCCTGTATGACGGTGTGAGATATGAGCCCCATGCTTGTCACTTCCCTGCTGGGATATGACCTTTTTGACCTCAGCTGTGACACATCCTCCAACAGATTCCAGCAAACTGAAAGTACAACAATGAGCAGGCAGGAGAATGTTGTCTCCGTCTCGCTCCATTCACCTGTCCACTTCCACCAGGCTACAATTGGAGCCATAAATATTTGGGCATTGATAAAATTATTATTGTTTTAGTTCTCTCGCACAGCATATCAGAGCAGATGGCCCATTATGTGAGCTCAAGCATTTACATTAATTTAGAATCTGTTGCTTGTAACTATTAGTAGAAAGCAGAAAAAGCTGCTTTGGTCATTGGAGGCAGGCGCTCTAATCAGTAAACTAAAACCCAAAGACCCCGGTGTCTGTGGCCATAGTAGGGCTGGGCGATATGACCTAAAATTCGTATCACAGCATAAACTGAATTCCTTCACCGTAACTAACACACACACACACACACACACACACACATATATATATATATATATATATATATATATATATATATATATATATATATATATATATATATATATATATATATATATATATATATACATATATATATACACACACACACACACACAAACTTAAGTGTAAAAATTATAATGGAACTGTTTCTGAATGGGTTATATAGTCCTTTAGCAAATCTAAACTGATAGATAAAATAAATAAACAACAACAAAAACAAAGATAATGTAATTTTGAGAACATTTATTGTGCAAATCTTAAAACACAGCACGGTATGGTGCAAAATAGTGCAAATGAACACAAATACAATTTTTATAACACAGAATGCAAAAACAAATTGTAAATTTCAAAAACATGAACAAATGTACCAAAAAGAAACAGTTTTATACAACTACTTACATTAAAATGCAGGAAATGCTTCAGGTGTTTTTTTTTTTGTTTTTTTTTTGCACAACACAGCAAAATCACCAGTGTTAAATTAACACTGACAGTGTACATATGGTCCCACTCTAGGACAGAGTGGGACCATATGGTTCAGAGTAAGACCTCTCTGACTTGTGTTGGACATGTAATTTTGGACATTGGAATGACATCACACTTTGTCATTCCTGCTTCTTTCCAACTGGTGCCAGTGTTAGTACTTTTGTCTGCCAGTGGTGGCGTTTTGTCCAGAAAGTCCTCAGTGTCCACCCCACGTGGGTTGGTGATCCTGATTGGCTTAGGTCATGCCTTTCTGAGAAACATTTTAAAAAAGCTTGAAGTCTATCCTTTCTGCTCATATATAACTGAAAACGCATTTTACTTTCAACTCAAATATGGTGTGGTAGACAGCAAAAAAAAAAAAAAAAAAAAAAAAATTGTGGACCTGATTCTAAATGGCATTTCAAATTCATTATTTCTGTATGTATAAAAGAAGCTTTTTTTGTGTTTTTTTTTTTTTTGTCCGTTTGTTTTTTGCAAAAGGACAGCTGTATGGTCCATTTGGGAAAAGCCTTGAATGGGCACAGCAGCAATCAGCTGTTGCTCGACTGGAATTAAAAGAAAACACATGGTGTCACTGACCTGTTTTCACCTTCCTCTTTCACTCACAGCCATATTCAGCTGAACGAGCCTTGTGTCCATATATGAGAATAATAAGACTTTCGGCAAAAACCACTTCACTATTTATCATACGTCAGTCGTGGAGCAGCATTCATGGTTTCATCTCTGATATCTTTATGGAGACGACGCGTCATGACTGATCTCATTCACCCTCCCTGAGAATCTCCCTGTGAACTTTCCGGGTGAGGTGAAATCTGCACCCTTACAGAGTCTATAAATTTCTCCTCCTCCTCCTTCTCACTATGAGGCCTGTCAGCGGCCCCACAGGCACAGAGAAGTGCGGATAAAAGTTTGAATCCTCAGACTACCCCTGCCTTGTAATTTACTCAGTACTGGCCCAGACAGGAGCCAAGCCAAACCACTCACACCCACACATACCTGCAGTTTGCCCACGGCCTGAGAAAACACAGCCACAGATGGCCGTTATAAGGTCACACTTAGATAAGAAAAATTGCTTCTAAAAAGAGCAGGTCTAAAATATTAATTTTTAAGCTGCCTGTTAAGAGCGAACTGGTTTAGGTGAGTTGACAGCATTCAAAACAAAACAAATGACAATCACGCAAACACCCTCTACTGACTGTAGCCTTTAAATATGACACTCAGATTCAGGAGGTCTAAGTCTCCTCTCAAGCAACCCTTATGCTGGGTTCACAACGGACGCCATGCGAAGCTACAAATTCACGTCCCTCGCCTGGCGATGGACGCGCCACCATCGCCCGGTGTGTCGCTCTGCTTTCGCTGCAAAAATTCGCCCCAATGCGTCATCAAATAGGAGTTTCCATTCTGCTCACCGTCAAGTTGCGAGTTGCCGTGCTCTATTTGTCCTGTCGCTGGGTTCTAACAGCCTCATGAGATGTTCCCAATTCAGGGAGTTTCAGCATTTGCTGCAGGAGCTGCGTGTGGATGACGGCCGCTTTCAATGGTACTTCCGCCTCCTCAGGACCCAGTTTGAGGACCTCCTGTCCCGTTCGCACGCGCACATGTGAACAATAAAAAAAATAAAAAAAAAAGGCTGCTGCTGCAGTTCCTCGCTCTCCCCTCCAACTCTGTCATAATTGTGTTAATAAACCAGTCACCATTTGTTTTATTATACATCTGTGTTGTTAATAAAATTATCTTCACGGATGATTCGTTCACACACGCACGTGAAAAAAACTGGCTGTTGCTGCTGCAGCTCGCTCTCCCCTCAAACTCTGTCATAATTGTGAAATAAAGGACAAAAGGGACATAAGTCCTGCTTGCAGGCTGGCTGCTAGAAACAGGACATGTCCACATCAAGTATACGAGGTCTGTGATAAAAGTAACGGACCTTATTATTTTTTTCAAAAACCATATGGATTTGAATCACGTGTGATTACATCAGACATGCTTGAACCCTCGTGGGCATGCGAGAGTTTTTTCACACCTGTCGGTTACGTCATTCGCCTGTGGGCAGTCTTTGAGTGAGGAGTGGCCCACCCGCTCGTCGATTTTTTCATTGTTTAGGAATGGCTCAGAGACTGCTGCTTTGTTTGATAAAAAATTTTTCAAAACCTGTAAGGCACAACTGAGTGGACACCATTCGATAAATTCAGCTGGTTTTCGGTAAAAATTTTAACGGCTGATGAGAGATTTTGGTCTGGTAGTGTCGCTTTAAGGACGGCCCACGGTGCATGACGGCGATCTGCGCTTCGAGGCGGCAGCGTCTCGCCTTTTCAAGTTGAAAACTTCCACATTTCAGGCTCTGTTGACCCAGTAAGTCACCAGAGGACAGAGAACTTTCAGAAGAAGTCGGCATGAGGAGTTTATTCGGACATTCCATTAACGGACATTTTGTAATGAAAGAACGTGCGGGCAGAGTCGCATGTCGGGCCGGACCCAACCGCGGGGGGTCGCGACAGGAAAAACCTCCGTTGGAACATGCCCAAGCTGTTAAACAATTTCTCAGTTACTCACTTGTTGAAAGCCATCAAAAGCCGCCTGAATTTTACAAATGGTTTTCAACATGGAGGTGTTTTTCCTGTCGCGGCGCACACAGATTCGCCGAGTCATCACGGAAATGACTCGGTGAATTTGCGCGCACGTTTCATTACAAAATGTCTTTAAATAGTGGAATGTCCGCATAAAGTCCTCATGCCGGCCTGTTCTGAATCTTCTCTGTTCTCTCACGATGTCCTGGGTGAATTAAGCCTTAAATTAGAATGTTTTCAGGTCGAAACAGGCCGACAACAGCGCCTGGAAGCGCTGTGCGACGTCCCGCACCATGGGAAGTCCTTACAGCGACAGAAACACCCCATAATCTCTCATCAGCCGTTAAACTTTTCACCGAAAACCAGCTTAATTTCTCGAATAGTGTCCACTCAGATATTCCTCACAGGTCCAGAAAAAATGTTGATAAAGCAACACGCGCCGTCCGCAGCGGTTATTCAGACAAAGAGATTCCGACGGGCGGGGTGGAGCACTCCTCACTCAAGGCCTGCCCACAGGCGAATGACATCACCGACGCGTGAAAAAACTCACGCATGCGCACGAGGGTTCAAGCTTGTCTGACGTAAAAACATATGAATCAAATCCATTTATTTTTTGAAAAAGATAAAAAGGACCGCTTTTTTCATCACAGACCTCGTAAACTCCAGACATCTCCATGTCACTACATATCCAGTCCCTAATTGGTCATTGTGGTGCGACAAGATGAAAAAGTTCAGATTCTTCAACTTGGAGAAGAGGGCGACGCGACATGATGCAACGCGATATTGCGTCACAAATACGGCAATCGCTCAAAATCGCTTTATTCACATCTATCACGTCGCATTGCGTGGCTTGGACTTTTGTGGCGCCACAACGCGTCCTTCCATAGGGATTACATGGCAACCTCTCGCCGTCGCTCGCGTGGTGTCCGGTGTGAATGCAGCATTAGGCTAGTATCTCACTGGGCTGTGACAACCTGCGAATGGCATCCACAAGGAAATTCGCACAGTACGGCATGAGTTTTGCAGCCATTCACTGGCACTTCATCTCAGTCATGTGGTGGCGACTGAGATGCAGCACTCCACCTTTATTGTTTTATTCTAGGGTTGAAATGATTAATTCATTCACTAACGATTAATATTGTAGTACATATGCCAGACCTGTGTGTGGCACTGTAACATCCCCAGAAAAAAAAAACAGAAGAAGACTAGAGGATGCACATAAGCCGTGTAAGCGCTAATCAGTTTAGCACAAAAGCTACAGCTTTGTCACACGACACACAGAGTAAAATAAAGCCTTTCAGGAGAAAGAGGATCCACACTGATCTTCTGAGACAGACTGACTGACATTTAAAGTGAAGCAGTGCTTCTGTCTGTTTTTTTTTTTTAAATACTGTTTTGTCCGCTGGCTGCTCTCCACTCTACGGTGTGAGGGGCTCAGCACTCCCCTCACACTGGGTGAGTCACAGCTCCGTCCCCGGCCACACTGAGAAAAAGTCTCTGGAAGAAGTCCACTCTTTCTTCTGTGTTTTGCTCAGACTCGCACTGAGTGTTTCACGTTTAAATTTTCGCAGATTTGGGCAACACACAACACTTCACACTAAATTTGACAATCTGCGTGATGTGAAGTACTTTTCTTCTGATTATTCAAATATTCAACAGAATAATCAATAGAATAGTCGATTATTAAAATAATCGATAGTTGCAGCCCTATTTTATTTGATTTTTTTACTGGCCTGCTTCCAGAGGCTCACAGAGCTCGTGCACACATCAAGCACTGGTTTGGGCAATGGTTCAAGCGCATCACGGTGCTTGGCAAGTAGAGGACTGTATATTCATTTGTGGGAGAACAGTCACCAGCTGGGACAATAATACTGATGTATAGCACCTCCTGGACATCTTCTGCACGTCTGTGAGAAGCTTTCCAAACATTTCTCGTGTTTAAAATGATTATTAATTATTATATTTAACTTAACTATTTTCAGTGCTTTTTCTGGCTAAAGTCAGGGGAATTTTCACAGCCTCTTTCACATAATAACACTGTAATAGTCCACATCCGTCCTGAGCACTGTGTGCTCAAACGAGTCGTTGTGTCAGCTATGCCAGCGGCGCTGAACATCTGTGAGAGTGCCGCACACAGCATTTGCCTGCAAATCCTTGTGCCTGCAAAGATCAGGCAAGTGGTGCTCAACTTTTGCGTGTGCACTGCGTGCCATCTCAGTGGCTCTCGTGGAGTTTGTGTTAACTGCTCAAGATCTGTTGCCATATTTTCGCCACCACTCTGGATGGCATTCAGCGGACAGTCGGCTGTCATGGATGAACGTGTCCGGAGAGGACCAATTCAGTGAGATTCCACATGAGAAAGTTAGCGCCTTTTAAAACAATGTTGTGTCTCCGTCTCCTCTACACCAGTCATGCATCAGTGAGATACTACCCTTACCTGGGCGGGCAAAGACATGTGACTCCTCTGTAATTGATAGACGCTCTCTGGTCCTTATTTTAAAGACAGGAACCACCATCCCATTTTGCCAATCAAGAAGTCCAAAGAAGGTGATTGATGGAATTTACCACTGCAGTTGGTGTTGGGCTTGAATTCCACCATAACAATTTGTCACATGGACGAGCACAATGATTACATCATATAGAGAGAAGAGCAGACAAATTTCAGCACACGTGGTGCCCAGTTACTTCCTTTAGGCTACTTTCTCACAGAGCAGGGAATGCTAACAAACGTTGCAATTTTTGGATCAGGGTTCACCTGTCATGAGCGACATTTAACGACAATCAGTAACATGATGCGCCAATGTTTGCGAAAGTGTTTGCGACTAACAATGGACAAACATTAGAGACTATTACAATATATTAGCCACAGTGTTTGTGATGATTGGCACCTATTTGCCACTGTCTGGGAATGTCTGGGACCTTTTGCCAAGTCCTGGTAAAATAGGTGCAAGTCATGTGAATCAATCCCTCCCCAGCTTTCAGATTTCTCCTGACCACTGTGGAAGACAGAGAACAGAAGACTCGTCTCAGAAGACTTGCCTATAAGAAGATAGAAGATATAGTAGAAAATGAATTGCGAGAATATGGAAAGGAATTTCATATCAGGAAGAAGTCCTCTATATGCTGCTGCCCTTGAGGAAGAATTGCTTTGTCTGGCTGCTTCTGCAGTTATCCAGCTGCAGAAGTGAAAGAAAAAAGAAGACAAAGAAGAAAGAAAGAAGAGAAGGTATACTGTTTTGTTAAGCGTGTGGCTGTGAACCACAAAGAACTTTAACAACACGTGTTACAGTCAAGTGGCAACACTCAAGGTCGTATTTTGTCCCCAACCGGGAAGTGCAGTTCCTTGACTGGCCACTTGTGGCTGGCTCCAAAACAGAGCACATTCCCGTAGAAGCTCTTTAAAAAAAATATTAATAATTCTTATACTTTTCACACTTCAAACAAACATACACAGCATACCCCCCCCCACAGAGACTCATAAATAAATAAATAAATAAGTAAATAAATGAATGAATGAATAAAAAGAGGAAAAAAAAGGGGTCACAATTAGAGATGGGTATTGAGAACCGGTTCCTTTCGGGTATCGTTAAGAAATGATTCGATCCACCGACATCAATAAGCTTTGTGCTTAACGATTCTGTTATCGGTCCTTCAGAGTGGCTGTTGTTTTGGGGGGTGTTTGTCAGGAAAATGATAATTTCTCTACATTGATTACAGAGCCTGCAGCGGGTCCATAATCAACTTTTCTGCATTGCGGCTTTGCTTTGAACCTTGAACCAATCGAAGCAGTGGTTCGAAAATTGAAGCAATGCTTCGATCTATTGCTTCATTTAGTTTTCTCTGGGCCCCTCCCCAATCGGACCGGGAGTGACATGTTTAGCCGCATGTTCTCCCTGAACTGCTGGCTGTCTGAGTGGTGTCCAAAAAATGAGGTGGGCTTCATAGATAATTGGCAAAGCTTCTGGGGAAAACCTGGTCTTGTTAGGAGAGACGGCATCCATCCCACTTTGGATGGAGCAGCTCTCATTTCTAGAAATCTGGCCAATTTTCTTAAATCCTCCAAACTGTGACTATCCAGGGTTGGGACCAGGAAGCAGGGTTGTAGTCTTACACACCTCTCTGCAGCTTCTCTCCCCCTGCCATCCCCTCATTACCCCATCCCCGTAGAGACGGTGCCTGCTCCCAGACCACCAATAACCAGTAAAAATCTATTTAAGCATAAAAATTCAAAAAGAAAAAATAATATAGCACCTTCAACTGCACCACAGACTAAAACAGTTAAATGTGGTTTATTAAACATTAGGTGTCTCTCTTCTAAGTCCCTGTTAGTAAATTATATATAATAATTGATCAACATATTGATTTATTCTGCCTTACAGAAACCTGGTTACAGCAGGATGAATATGTTAGTTTAAATGAGTCAACACCCCCGAGTCACACTAACTGCCAGAACGCTCGTAGCACGGGCCGAGGCGGAGGATTAGCAGCAATCTTCCACTCCAGCTTATTAATTAATCAAAAACCCAGACAGAGCTTTAATTCATTTGAAAGCTTGACTCTTAGTCTTGTCCATCCAAATTGGAAGTCCCAAAAACCAGTTTTATTTGTTGTTATCTATCGTCCACCTGGTCCTTACTGTGAGTTTCTCTGTGAATTTTCGGACCTTTTGTCTGACTTAGTGCTTAGCTCAGATAAGATAATTATAGTGGGCGATTTTAACATCCACACAGATACTGAGAATGACAGCCTCAACACTGCATTTAATCTATTGTTAGACTCGACTGGCTTTGCTCAAAATGTAAATGAGTCCACCCACCACTTTAATCATACCTTAGATCTTATTCTGACTTATGATATGGAAATTGAAGACTTAACAGTATTCCCTGAAAACCCCCTTCTGTCTGATCATTTCTTAATAACATTTACATTTACTCTGATGGACTACCCAGCAGTGGGGAATAAGTTTCATTACAGTTGAAGTCTTTCAGAAAGCGCTGTAACTAGGTTTAAGGATATGATTCCTTCTTTATGTTCTCCAATGCCATATACCAACACAGGGCAGAGTAGCTACCTAAACTCTGTGAGTGAGATAGATTATCTCGTCAATAGTTTTATATCCTCTTTGCGGACAACTTTGGATGCTGTAGCTCCTCTGAAAAAGAGAGCCTTAAATCAGAAGTGCCTGACTCCGTGGTATAACTCACAAACTCGCAGCTTAAAGCAGATAACCCGTAAGTTGGAGAGGAAATGGCGTCTCACTAATTTAGAAGATCTTCACTTAGCCTGGAAAAAGAGTCTGTTGCTCTATAAAAAAAGCCCTCCGTAAAGCTAGGACATCTTACTACTCATCACTAATTGAAGAAAATAAGAACAACCCCAGGTTTCTTTTCAGCACTGTAGCCAGGCTGACAAAGAGTCAGAGCTCTATTGAGCTGAGTATTCCTTTAACTTTAACTAGTAATGACTTCATGACTTTGTTTGCTAATAAAATTTTAACTATTAGAGAAAAAATTACTCATAACCATCCCAAAGACATATCGTTCTCTTTGGCTGCTTTCAGTGATGCCGGTATTTGGTTAGACTCTTTCTCTCCGATTGTTCTGTCTGAGTTATTTTCATTAGTTACTTCCTCCAAACCATCAACATGTCTATTAGACCCCATTCCTACGAGGCTGCTCAAGGAAGCCCTACCATTAATTAATGCTTCGGTCTTAAATATGATCATTCTATCTTTATTAGTTGGCTATGTACCACAGGCTTTTAAGGTGGCAGTAATTAAAACATTACTTAAAAAGCCATCACTTGACCCAGCTATCTTAGCTAATTATAGGCCAATCTCCAACCTTCCTTTTCTCTCAAATATTCTTGAAAGGGTAGTTGTAAAACAGCTAACTGATCATCTGCAGAGGAATGGTCTATTTGAAGAGCTTCAGTCAGGGTTTAGAATTCATCATAGTACAGAAACAGCATTAGTGAAGGTTACAAATGATCTTATGGCCTCAGACAGTGGACTCATCTCTGTGCTTGTTCTGTTAGACCTCAGTGCTGCTTTTGATACTGTTGACCATAACATTTTATTACAGAGATTAGAGCATGCCATAGGTATTAAAGGCACTGCGCTGTAGTGGTTTGAATCATATTTATCTAATAGATTACAATTTGTTCATGTAAATGGGGAATCTTCTTCACAGACTACGGCTAATTATGGAGTTCCACAAGGTTCTGTGCTAGGACCAATTTTATTCACTTTATACATGCTTCCCTTAGGCAGTATTATTAGACAGCATTGCTTAAATTTTCATTGTTACGCAGATGATAACCAGCTTTATCTATCCATGAAGCCAGAGGACACACACCAATTAGCTAAACTGCAGGATTGTCTTACAGACATAAAGACATGGATGACCTCTAATTTCCTGCTTTTAAACTCAGATAAAACTGAAGTTATTGTACTTGGCCCCACAAATCTTAGAAACATGGTGTCTAACCAGATCCTTACTCTGGATGGCATTACCCTGACCTCTAGTAATTCTGTGAGAAATCTTGGAGTCATTTTTGATCAGGATATGTCATTCAATGCGCATATTAAACAAATATGTAGGACTGCTTTTTTGCATTTGCGCAATATCTCTAAAATTAGAAAGGTCTTGTCTCAGAGTGATGCTGAAAAACTAATTCATGCATTTATTTCCTCTAGGCTGGACTACTGTAATTCATTATTATCAGGTTGTCCTAAAAGTTCCCTGAAAAGCCTTCAGTTAATTCAAAATGATGCAGCTAGAGTACTGACAGTGACTAGAAGGAGAGAGCATATTTCACCCATATTGGCTGCTCTTCATTGGCTTCCTGTTAATTCTAGAATAGAATTTAAAATGCTTCTTCTTACTTATAAGGTTTTGAATAATCAGGTCCCATCTTATCTTAGGGACCTCATAGTACCATATTACCCCAATAGAGCACTTCGCTCTCAGACTGCAGGCTTACTTGTAGTTCCTAGGGTTTTTAAGAGTAGAATGGGAGGTAGAGCCTTCAGCTTTCAGGCTCCTCTCCTGTGGAACCAGCTCCCAATTCGGATCAGGGAGACAGACACCCTCTCTACTTTTAAGATTAGGCTTAAAACTTTCCTTTTTGCTAAAGTTTATAGTTAGGGCTGGATCAGGTGACCCTGAACCATCCCTTAGTTATGCTGCTTTAGACTTAGACTGCTGGGGGGTTCCCATGATGCACTGAGTGTTTCTTTCTCTTTTTGCTCTGTATGCACCACTCTGCAGTGACTGATCTCTGCTCCCCTCCACAGCATGTCTTTTTCCTGGTTCTCTCCCTCAGCCCCAACCAGTCCCAGCAGAAGACTGCCCCTCCCTGAGCCTGGTTCTGCTGGAGGTTTCTTCCTGTTAAAAGGGAGTTTTTGTTGTGTGGGCCGCTGAAGAGGAGGTACTGCTGGCCCACCACCACCAGTCGGCGCCCTGCTTGGAGTGCGGACTTCAAGCATGAGAGGGCGCCGAGACAACAGAGAGTGACAGCTGTCACTCATTTACACCAGCTGTCAGCAATCACCACCGTCCCTACAAAAGCCGGATTATTACTCCACCTCCTCGCCGAGAAATCAGCTACCGTCTAAGGTAACCTTCTCTGCTGTGATTTTGTTGTATCTAACTTTGTTCTGTGTGCAGCCGTGTTCCTGCGGGCTCTGTCTGAAGCTGGATTGGCGGATAGTGGGAGGGCGACGTTCTTCGCCTCTCACTCCATCCAGGGACGAGACTAACAGGAGCTGCACGGGTGAAATTGTTTCTGGAGGTGGAGGTTTTGTTGTAAAAGTGTAGGAACACGGACCCACAACAGGGGCGCAAATGAACGGACAATGGAGGAAGTCAAATAATAACACTTTACTGTTGTGAAGAAGCACAACCAACACGGCGAATTACAATTATAGATAAATAGTCAATTCACAAAAAATGTGTCATGTGGGCCGGCTCGAAGATAAGAGACGTCCGTCTAAAGCAGAACCGGAACCACACGATTTCCTCCGCCACCGAACCCCGGGAATACTGGAGCCGCCAAGTCCCGAACACCCAGGTGGCCACTGCCTCCGCTTGTCGGATCTGGTACTGCTGGCGAGGAACAAAAACAGTTAGATGTGGGTGCGCGTGCACCTGGCAACACGTACGGTGGGAAGACCACCACCACCTCTCGTCGAAAAAAGAGACAGAGTATCTGCTGTCCAAACACACACAAGCAACAGATATTTCTGTTATAAACACAGTCAGCTGAGAATGTTACCTCCTTGGTAGAGCGATATCTCGGCAAAGAAGTGGAGATGACGTCTTGCAGATATACCGCTGCGGATCAGCTGATTGATAACAGCTGTCGTAGGTGACAGCTGTCACCCCGGCTGCTCCTGTGAGGTGGCAGCGCCCTCTGGTGCCTGGAGCCCGCACTCCAGGCAGGGTGCCCTCTGGTGGTGGTGGGCCAGCAGTACCTCCTCTTCAGCGGCCCACACAACAGGTTTTCCCTCCTTGAAGATCTGTAGGTGAAGGAGTACTGGGTGTGTGGATACACACTCACCATCAACTGTTTTTCATCTTCTGCCAGCAGTACCAGGGTCTGCAACAGAAGACGGTGACCACCTGGGGACTCAGGACTTGGCGGCTCCGGTGTTCTTCAGGCTGGAAGCTGTGTGGGTCCCAGCTCTTCGATCGCCAGAGGTCTCCTATCTTCGAGCCTGCCCGCACGTCACCTTGTGTTTAATTGGCATTATATCTTTGTCTGTATTCAGTTGTGCGTTTCACAACATTAAATTGTTACTCTTTGTCTTATCCATTGTCCGTTCATTTGCGCCCCCTGTTGCGGGTCCGTGTTACGACACCTTCCCAACAGTTTTTCCTTCCCACTGTCACCAAGTGCTTGCTCACAGGGGGTCGTTTTGACCGTTGGGGTTTTTCCGTAATTATTGTATGGCTTTGCCTTACAATATAAAGCACCTTGGGGCAACTGTTTGTTGTGATTTGGCGCTATATAAATAAAACTGATTTGATTTGATTTATTCTTTCTTTCTTTCGCTTAATTTTCCCCCGCTAAAACCCTAAAGAGCATACGTCTGTGAGTATTATTTACCTTTTCTATGTTAAACCGACCTGTTATGGTCTTCTGAAACAGTTGAGAGATGTATTTTATAACTTAAAAACGTGAGTGATGCTAACACATTAGCATGTCTATGGCATTTTCAATGTTAAAAGTTAGCATTAAGCAGTTGCAGCTGTCATAATGTTCGGGTGAATTGTTTTCAAATTGTAACATTTCTTAAATTTATTTTTGTTTATATATTAATAATCTAATGATTATTATATACAATTTTAGAGAAAGAGACAAAAAGAACCTGAATAGAAACAGAACAGAAAATATAAAAGCAACTAATAATGAACATAAATAAATAAATAAATAAATACATACATACAGAAATAAATAAGTGTTTCCTGTGAACACCTAGTGACTCTTACACCTCCATTTCATCCCTGTCTTATTTAAGTTTAATGACAGTTTGTTTCGGTCAAACCATATTTTCACTGTGTTAATTTCTTCAGTGATTTCCTCCAGAACTATCTGCCAAGATAGAAAACTGCTGCAACCTAGTAAGAGCAGAATACTACTGGAATGAATTTGAATAAGGAAAGTTGTGTTTTTTTCCTCACTAAATGGATGCTGCACTCACTGCAGTTTATTGTCTGGAATAGTCCCAGATTGAATTTCAGAGGTTCTAGAATTGAAACATTTTCGTGCACGTGGTGTTGGGGGATAATTTTGGGTTTCAGCTTTTTTTGTTTTTCACCATTTTCATCCCTGAATATGTCAATCGTGAGTCACTTTTGTGCGGATTAAAGTTACTAACTGGGACTCCTGTCTTGTTGCGAGAAAGAAACGAGAATCGTCCTCCGTTCTGTTCACACAGCTCCAAACGCTGCGCGGCTCTCTGCCGAGTCAAGTTAGAACGATAGAGTCCAGTCAGAATTAATAACTTCAAAGCGAAACACTGTTTTGTTTATTTTTATTTATGTCCAGAGATCAAGGATACAGTGACCAATTTCATATTTATTTACTTTAAGACTCAATGAAATACATAGAAAATCTGTAAAGCCTACTTTTAGTACAAAATTCATGAGGTATCGATAAGCGAATAGATAAGGAATCGGATCGATAAGCAGAATCGATAATGGCATCGATATCGATAAAATCTTATCAATACCCATCCCTAGTCACAATCTAAGCAGGGTCTTCTTAGCATTATTCTGTGATTGCTTTTAAATATAACAGTATTGTACACACACAAATCCATGGAAATTGAAAGAGCAATTGCTACTAAATAAGCAGAGAACATCACTTATTGATCGCAAGGGATCAATAAAGTTCGATCTAATCTAATCTAAAAGGACCCCAGGTCAGAGAAAAGTCCCTGCTTCTTTTGCTTATCTTATATCTGAGCCTTTCCAAAGGCAACCACTTCAACCACTGTAGAAATTATGGGGATTTATTTGCCTTCCAGTTAAAAATAATCAGTCTGTGAGCAAGTAACGAAGCAAATACCAAAGCATTCGCCTGTAAATTTGAAATCTTACAATTCAGGGGAGCTATGCCAAAAATGGCTGCATGGAAATCAGGAGTTATGGTGTTTTTACACATATGAGAGAGTATGTTGACAATACTGCTCCAGTGACTACATAGAGAGGGGCAGGCCCAAAACATGTCCCACTGAGACTGGGCTGTTAACACACCTCAGGCAGGCAGAGTTTGTAGTAAGAAAAATTCTAGGAAGTTTGTCCCTTGAGTAAAGGAGATGACGAAGTACCTTAAATTGAATTAATCCATGACATACACACAACGAAGATGTGTGTATATAAGACACTGTCGTGCCACGCCTCCTCTGAAAGCACCACACCCAAATCACTCTCTCATCTAGTTTTAGTTTGTTTCCCAGGATATCTGACTTAAACACCTTATCAGAGTATATGTTACCAAGACATGTTTCTTCTCAAAAATGTCATCTAATTGGCTTTTAGGTGCAGGTAAAGAAATGAGGGAAACACTCTTTTCGTGAAACTACTTATTTGAAGGTGCTGCATAAACTGTTCTCTCCTGAGTGTCTCAAATAAAGAGAATGTGCCATTTGTAAACACGTCACTGAAAAACACCCATCCTTTTCTATGCCAATGCTGAAATCCATTATCCAACACAGACGAAGGAAAGAAGTAATTATTTGCTACAGGAAAAAAACTGCCCTGTTTTAATCCAAAATTCCTCCTTAACTGCAGCCAAATTTGAAGTGTCTCTTTAACCACTGGGTTTATTATTTCTATCTTATGACTATATGGTAGTGGGGAGGTGAGTATAGTTAGTGGGTTGCATAATAATACCATTTCCACCCATTCTATGCCCTGTTTATTTTCATATATAATACCCAATGTAAAAACTTTTACAATATTTGCAGCCTAGTAACTAAACGTAAAGCTTGGCAGTCCGAGACCCCCCACCTCCTTAGGCACCTTTAAACATATTTTCTTCATTGTGGGGTTTGAACTGTTCCAAATAAACACTTCAGTTAATCTTTCTAACTGTTGAAATGTTATCTTTGGAATGAATACTGGGATCATCTGAAAAAGATAGAGAAATCAGGGTAAAACCGTCATTCTTCACAATGTTGATTCAGCCTACTAAAGAAATTTGCAATGCCGACCACTTTTTAAAATCTTGAGTCGTCCTGTCTAGTAATGTGTTAAAGTTATTATTGAACAAACCTCCTATCGAATGAGTAATTTTGATTCCTAAATATGTAAACTCATTTCTTTTCAGTTTAAATGGAAAAATAGGACAGTTGTCCATGCCATTAACTGGAAAGAACAAGGACTTTGAATAATTTAATTTATAAACTGACAGATGACCAAAATCATCCAGATCACCACCCCCCAGTGATACCTTTAATGCTGTCCTCTAACGTAATGGAGTCAATCGTGGTTGTGCCTGTTTGGAGTATTTTATTACAAACACCTGGAATAATATGTCTTGTTGTGTGGTGAAATAGATTATATAAGACATCCCTGAGAGAAACTCTCATCTTATTTAACATTGTATGCTAACGGTGTTAGCAGTTTTAGCAGATGTCAGCATTTCCATTTAATGCACGATTAGAGGAAATACGCAGCTGATGACTTTTGCTGTCCACACCAACATAAACCATTATGAGAGCCACCGTGCAGTCCCAAAAAATATGATTTAATTAACACCTGAACGGAGGTCAGCTGTTAGCTTGTGCTTGTACTTGTTCAGCCAAGCTTGAACCTTCGTGCGCATGCGTGAGTTTTTTCATGCCTGTCAGTTGCGTCATTCGCCTGTGAGCACGCTTTGTGTGAGCAGTGGTCCACCCCTCTCGTCGAATCTCTTGCGAATAAAATGTCTGAACGATTTGGAGCTTTGCTGCATCAAATTTTTCCAGAAACTGTGAGAGACCTCCAGGTGGACACCATTTGGAAAATTCAGATGGCTTTCAGGGACGATTTTATAGGGATTACACAGATTAAGGAGTGCTCCAGCCGGTTTAAAGACCGCCCACAGCAGCTGAGAGCACGATCGACAGGCTGAAACCCCGCTGAAACAACCAGATCATTTCCAACGTGAAGGCTTTGTTGATCCGGGACGTCGTCTGACTTCAACAAAAATGGCAGACATGCCAGTACATGTCCTGTGAAGCTTCATCACGGCGTTGCTTTGCACCATGCGGTGACGCGCGGAATTCCTCCGCACGTCTGTCTCAATGTGCTGAAAAAGTGCAGATGTCCACGTCTTCCGCAATTCCTGTGGAAGTCAGACGATGTCCCGGATCAACACAGCGTCCAGTGTGGAAATGAATGGCACATTTCACTGTTACAGGAGTTTTTCTCATGGAAAGAGGAGCGGAGGAATTCCACGCGTCGCGGTGGAGCCCCATGGCGCAAAGCAACGCCGTGATGAAGCCTCACAGGACATGTACTGGCATGTCCAGCTCATGCACAATTTCTCGGATAGTCACATGACTGAAAAGCCACCAAAAGCCATCTGAAAGCCGTCCCGTGAGACCAACACGGAGGTGCTTTTGTCCCGCGCCATGAGCGGCTCCGGGGCGCATCCCTCCGCTTCTCTTTCCATGAAAAAAACTCCTGTAACAGTGGAATGTGCCAAAAAAGTCTTGATGTCCACGTCTTCTGCCATTTTTGTGGAAGTCAGACGACGTCCCGGATCAACAAAGGCTTCACGTTGGAAATGATCTGGTTGTTTCAGTGGGGTTGCAATCATACGTGATTCAAATCCATATGGTTTTTGCAAAAAATAAAAAGGTTGGTTGCTTTTCTAACAGACCTTGTATATATATATATATATATATATATATATATATATATATATATATATATATATGTATAGTCTATGGTTACAGCCATCTAGAAATGCTTACAACAACTTTACAAACGGCTGCAACTGTGTGCAGAAAAATAAGCTTGCTAAGAAATTTTGAACATGCTCAAAATTTATTTGCAAAAAGAAATACTCTTCATGACCCTAAAAACTGTTTGTAAACTGCTTTGCAACCATTTACAAACTTTGATGAAACCCCAAAACCGTTTGTCAGCATTAGAGATGGGTATCGAGAACCGGTTCCTTTCGGGTATTGTTAAGAAATGGTTCGATCCACCGACATCAATAACCTTTTTGCGTAACGATTCCCTTATCGGTCCTTCAGAGTGGCTGTTCTTTTTGGGGCCGTTTGTCAGGAAAATTATCATTTCTCTACATTGACTGCAGACCCTGCAGTGGGTCTGTAATCAACTTTTCTGCAACGTGGCTTTGCTTTGAACCTTTGAACCAATCAAAGCAGTGATTCGCAGATGAAAGCAGTGCTTCGACTTGCTGCTTCATTGATTCATTGTTTTATTTCGCTTTATCTTAATTTTCCCCGCTAAAACCCGAAAGAGCATATGTCTGTGAGTAATATTTATCCTTTTTATGTTAAACCAACCTAGTATGGTCTTCTGCAACAGTTGATAGATGTATTTTATAACTTAAAAGTAGGACCAATGCTAAAGCATTAGCATGTCTATGGCATTTTCAATGTTAAAGTTAGCATTAAGCTGTTCACATCTCAGCATGTTTGTGTGCATGTTTTCTGTATAGAGGGTTTTCAATCACGTGACTGATTTGCTGCAGGACAGGTGCCGTCTCCATTCTGGATTACAAGGAGGCTGGCGCGTGATAAAAATGAAGAGAATGTACGGTTATTACGATGCTTTAAATCCTCGAGATAAAGCTATTTATCATGATAGATGTGTAACAGTTGGTTCAGTGGATCCGTATCTTATACCAGATAGTGAATTTAGTGGTGATGTAACGAACTGGCCGACAGTGTCACATTGCGATATTGTGAACTAGGAAGCTGCTGACCAGGTCAGCCTCACCGGCCTCCTGCAGAGCATCACAGCGGAGCTCTGAAAGTGGAGGTCGTCTTGAAGTCCTGAGCGATTTCTCTCACCAGGCGCTAGAAGGGCAGCTTGTGGATCAGCAGCTCGATGCTCGAGGACCACAATGTAAATAACCATCCGTATTGGAAGCGTTCTTGTGTTATCCTCAGCGGTATTTTTATGTATTCTTATATAATTTTATTGCCAAATAAAATAAAATAAAATTCTGGGAGCAGTAGATTTCTGGTAGTGGCGGATCTCTCTCAGCGCTGCAGTGCTGTGAGGCTTCTTCACACCGACGTTGAAGCTTCTGCAATTGTTCGCCAAATGCACGTAGCGTATCACAGCGGCCACCGCGTCATAATCCAGAATGGCTGCGGGACACAAAATGACGTGACCGATACGTCACATGAAAACCCTCTATAATAATTAATGGCTCAGCATTCGTTTTCGTAAAAGAGTCAAAGTGTATTTTTTGTATTTTTATTCATATATTAATAATAATAGCAACAACAATAATAGTAATAATAAGTCATAATAACTAATAATGCTACAATATAATTTTAGAGGAAGTGACAAAAAGAACCTGATGAAACAAAACACAACACAAAAGCTAAAACCAACTAACAATGAAAATAAATAAATACATATAGAAATAAATGTTTCCTGTGAACACCTAGTGACTCTCACACCTCCACTTCATCCCTGTTTTATTTAAGTTTAATGACAATTTGTTTCAGTCAAACCATATTTTCAATGTGTTAATTTCTTCAGTGATTTTCTCCTGAACTATCTGCCAAGCTAGAAAACTGCTGCATCCCAGTAAGAGCAGAATACTACTGGAATGAATTTGAATAAGGAAAGTTGTTTTTTGTCACTAAATGGATGCTGCACTCACTGCAATTTATTGTCTGGAATAGTCCCAGATTGCATTTCAGAGCTTCTAGAATTCAAACATTTTCGTGTGGGTGGTGTTGGGGGGTAATTTTGGATTACAGCTTTTTTGTTTTTTACCACTTTCATCCCTGAATATGTCAATCATGAGTCACTTTTGTGCGGATTAAAGTCACTAACTGGGACTCCTGTCTCCTAGCCTTTTTGCTTAACGATTTCCTTATCGCCCCTTCAGTTCACATTACGCCAGAGCGGCTGTTGTTTTTGACGGTGTTTATCAGGAAAATGATCATTTATCTACATTGATCTATTTTACTTGTTCTCTGTTTCGCTGCTTTTCGGAAGCGGCAGGTCCCCAATTTCTTCATTAACTCCTCTCAAAGCCATTTAAAAATGTCAATTGTGAGTCACCTTTGTGCATATTAAAGTTACTAACTGGGACTCGTGTTGTTGCGGGCAAGAAATGAGAATCGTCCTCCGTTCTGTTCACACAGCTCCAAACGCTGCTCAGCTCTCTGATGTGTCAAGTTAGAGTTCAGTCGGAATTAATAACTTCAAAGCAAAATGATAAGGAATCAATAAGGAATCGGATCAATAAGCGGAATCGATATTGATAAAATCTTATCAATACCCATCCCTAGTCAGCATTCACCGCTCCGTGAGTTACGGGCTTTAGGAAAACCTCCTGGGAGAGAAACCATGCTATGCTTGGCTAAAAGGAAGGAAACTGTGTCAATTCCTGGCTTCTACTACCATGTTTTCTGGTACCAGCATGTGCCGCTGGCCCCAGTGGCAGCCAATAAAGAGTCTCCAATAATTGGCAGACAAATGGGAGATACAACAGAAATAAGAAGGTGGAGTGTGGTGTATTCCCCCATCCTGTATGGTGTTTGTGTGTATTCCATTATAGACCAATCCTCACAAAAAGTGTCAAGTTAAACGCTGAAAGCCTTCTGAAGTTATTTGATGGAAACCAAATCCAAGATGGCTGTCATAGCCACCTACTTGGATTATAGATGGCACATATTATTGAAATGAACATTTCTCTCAGAGACATCAACTCTGACAACATGTTTCAGGTCACACAGTGAAAGTTATCTGACAAAAATGAAATGTTAACAGATACTGATTACACTGATTACACCAACGACACCAATCTTGGTAAGTCAGATGCATTAAAAACAAACAAACCAAACAAAAAGAAAGCCAGTTAAGTTAGAGTCTTTCTCCCACACAAGTCAATTCCTTACTCCTTCCATGATTTTAGACCTCAAGATTTTAACTCAGATCCTTGGCTTTAGAGTCTAGAGTGCTCACATTACACCATGAAACCACTGAATTATAGGAGGAAATTCTTAAAAACAAGCAGGAAATGGGCATGTGTTTCATATGATGAGCTCCCATATTTAACATCCGCTGGATAGACAGTCCACAGTTACACCAACGACCGGACATGACAGACTGGTCAGTGTCAGCCAAAAAGCTGGGTGGAGTTCACACTCTAAAAACAAGCACGCAAGTTCCCCCAGCATTAGCTGAAGAGAAGCGCACTCTCATCTCATCATCATGCAAACAAAATGCAGATGATCACTGTGGTCCAAAATGTGCAGAGAAAATGAAGTACACATATCCAAATAACTTATACAGTACCTCGGGATGTGCGTGCAACACAGCATCCAAAATCCATAACAGAAAGGTGCAGCTTGAGCTCAGTGTGTGTCTCACACTCTTTGCATTGTAAGATGTTCCTCGAGTCCTTATAGAAAAGTCCCCCGACTCCACAGCCGCCGTGACCTAAAGCCCCACTGGAACATCTGCTCACCCACCCCCCATTCCTGTTCTCACTCCAGCCCCTTAACGCTGGGTACAGATGGCCCAGCTGAGCCCAGCTGACTCGGGATACCACTAATCTGTTTATGATGTGCTACAGGAGAGAGGCAGTGTTAAAGTAAACCGCTGAAACAACACACGCTGTCATGGAATCACGGAGCATTTGTAGAGGAATGCCAAAAGATCCAGAAGTCAACCTTAGCTAAAAACATTACAGCATTTAAATACCGGTATGTCACTGACACAAAAAATCTAATCCAACAATGTGTTGGAAACAAAACAGTGGAAGAAATAAATGAACACAACTTTCATACAATGTAACTAAAGAATAAGCGAATGCTGATGGTCTGAAGGATCAGTGAGTTCTAAATGCTTCCGTGGAACCATATCAGGTGTTTTTTTTTGTTTTGTTTTGTTTTCCAAAATTCAAACTTTGGGTTATACAAATGATGCCATGAAAAAGAAACTAAATGAGCTGAAAGCATAGAATATTGAAAGGAAAAACACGAAACAAAAACCCAGCATGCTTGAAAAAATAAAAATCATACCAATGATCATTCAATAGTAAAATGATTGTCAATACCAAAGTAAACACAGCTGCATATTCTTATAAAATGCAATATCACCAAAAAAGAAATGACAGGGGTCGAAATACATTTTTTAACCTACTTGCACTGGAGCTAGTAACAAAAAATTACTTGCGTCAAAAAAAAAAAAAAAAGCTACTTGCACAACCAAAAGTCACTCTTATATCAACCTTAAAACTCCTCCTCTGAACACGTGCGCACATGAGTGAATCGTCCGTGAAGATTATTTTATTTATTAACTAAACAGATGTGTAATAAAACAAATGGTGACTGGTTTATAACACAATTATGACAGCGTTTCAGGGGGCAGAGAGAGAGAGAGAGAGAGAGAGAGAGAGAGAGAGAGAGAGAGAGAGAGAGAGAGAGAGGAACTACGGAGCCCTGGAAGTGTCACTGCAAAATGTTTTGCATGTGGAGAGAATGTGCGCTCATTTTATTATATTGTGTGCACGTTTTATGATATTGTGCACTCGTTTCATTATATTGTGCACTCGTTTTATGATATTGTGCACTCATTTTATGATATTGTTTGCTCATGTTTTATGATATTATGTGCTCGTTTCATGATATTGTGCGCTCGTTTCATGATATTGTGCGCTCGTTTCATGCTCAATTAAAGGAAAACGTGCGCACAAATGATCATAACCAGAAAAAAAAAAAATCACTTTAAGTGACCTCTCCCGGTTCCGTAAAGGAACCGGAGCGGCCGCCAGTTTTTTTTTTTTTTCACTAATCGTCCGTGAAGATAATTTTATTAACTACACAGATGTATAATAAAACAAATGGTGACTGGTTTATAACACAATGATGACAGTTTGAGGGCAGAGAGAGAGAGAGAGAGACAAACCGCAGCCAGTTTTTTTTCTTTTCTTTGTTTACATGCGCGCGCGTGAACACAACAAATAGAGCACAGCAACTCACTCCGTGTGTGAGAGTCATAAAACGCAGGGAAGATGAAGACAACACACTGGAAATTGTTTTTTTTTTCCTTATTTATTCCTTTATTGGTTCATTTACTGGTGCTTATAGTTGATAAAACTTGGATAAAGTTACTTGCACCAGTGCAAGTGCAGTATAAAATTACATGCACCGCTCGAATAATATGTGCACAAACTAGCACATGCATGTACTATTTCGAGCCCTGAATGATGTAGTTTTATCACATAAAATAAATAAAAAATTTTAGCTGGCAGAAAGTGGTCACACATTTTACTTATTGATGATTATTTATAAACATTAATACATTTAAAAGGTTTTTAGACACACAAAATATGTCAAAACATGCTATGTTAATAGATGTTTCCTTTTCACTTTGTAATTGTTATTGGTAAGGTCAGCCAAAAGACCAAATGGTCAAACTGTGTTGTCTTTAAAGGCCGACAGTCTATCACTCCCTAACAATTCTCCTTCAACTGCCATGAAAAACTTGTTTCATGGTTTTAGTTTATGTCAGATTCTAAAGACGACCCATTTCTGTAGAAGGCACACAGTGATACAAGATCATAATAAGCTTGTCTAGTGACACTGTAGCAGGTCACATACCCAGTGGGTGTCATTACATTATTGCCATAAAACATCCTCAGTCTCAAAAATATCGTTCATGGATGCACCTGCACTGTTTCATTCTTTAAACATTTTATGATCAGGGTGCCAAAGAGAACACTGTTGTATGATTTATTAAGATGGATGGAGCAACTTTATGCATTTAGTGTATAGTTGCTGGGGTTTAGTCTTGTGGCCTATAATGATGACAAATTTTCACTGAGGCAGTGAAAATTTGGGCAAAATCCTCTGATGCTGATATTCTTGTCCTGTCTGAGACTTGGCTAAATAAATCCATCACTAACATTGTTATTGCAATTAACGGTTGCTATATTTTTTGCTCTGACTATCCCAAAAAATGTACTGGTGCTGCCATCTATATAAAAAAATGTCATCCGTATCACTCAGTAAACAATCTGATTGAACTGAATAAGAGATTTAAGCATTTCTGTGAGCAAACATTTTTTTATGATATAACGGATTTTGACTGGAGCAGAATCTCTCTTATTTAATGAGAGAGATGGAACCTGGATAATTCCAGGAGACTAGCCTGGAATTATTTGTTATGATGCCTTCATTTAAATCAATAAGCACACTCCCTTTTGTAAATTTAGAGTTAAAACCGAAACAATCCATGGTTTACCCCAGAGTTGTCCAGTTTACTAAAAGAAAGGGACCTCGCCTGGGCTAAAGCCAGAAAAAACAAAACTGAAGCTGACTGGCTGATTTTTAGGCAGCTGAAACTGTTTTACCTCTTCTATTAGAAAGGCTAAATCTGATTTTTACCTACCAAAATGACTACTAACCTTAATGACCCCAAGAAATTTTCAGTAATAGGTAATAAAGGTAATAAAATCTTCATATAGGACTGTAACCACAAATGAATTGCGGCCTGCATTGTGAAAGATTTCTGAACTTTTGACAAATTGGATATTTTAAATTGTTTTAATGAACATTTTATGTCATCAGGTTTCTTATGTGAATCTTCTCATGAAAACTTAAGACAGCGTAACGACCAGGGGGCTCACGCTCACTGACCCAAATCAACTCTGCTTCTCATTCATTCAGTTTCACTCTTCTTAATGTGAGAGATTTTCATAGGGTTTTACAGCAATTAGATCTTAACAAATCAGCTGGTCCTGACATGCTTGAACCCCATTTATTAAGCTTGCAGTAGACTTTTTAGTGGAACCTCTAACATATATTTTTAATCTTACACTTTCCCATAATGTCATTCACATCATCTGGAAATCAACCTATATTCTCCCTCTAATAAAAGGAGGGGACCCCTCAATTCTTAGCAGCTACAGGCCAATATCTTAATTATACATTTTCGCCAAAGTCCTTGAAACACTTGTCAGTGAACAACTTAAAGAATTTTTAGATACAAATATTGTTTTATCTCCATATCAGTCTGGTTTTAGAAAACAGCATAGCACAATAACAGCTACTATTAAAGTTGTAAATGAGATTATCAAAGCACAGGACTGCAGGAAATATTGTGCAGCTCTTTTTGTTGATTTGTCAAAAGCCTTTGACACGGTAGACCATGTCACCTTGACAGAAAGACAATAATGGCTTATCTGAGCATGGTTCAGGCTGGTTTTCCAACTACTTATCAGCTAGATCTCAATGTATTCAAATTGCTGAGTCTTCCTTTGCCTTCCTCCCTGTGTCAAAGAGTGTGCCCCAAGGTCCCACTCTGGGGCCACTGTTGTTTTCAATATATGTAAACAATCTTTGTGACAATTTATCGAATGCTGCTTACCATTTCCATGCAGACGATAGTCATCTATTTTTCTTCCTCCTCAGTAACCAAAACTCTGGAACACCTGCAGTCTGCCTTTGATGTTCAGAGCCACTTAACTCATCTCAAACTAGTGTTGAATGGAGGGAAATCTAAATTAATGTTGTTTTCAAATGGCAAAGAACAATCATCTAATCTTCCTAAGATTTCAATGACTCAAGGGGTTGAAACTGAAATAGTCACATCATACAAGCATTTAGGTATCAGCACTGATTAGAATTCATCTTTAAAAACACACATTGGATACCTTGTCTCCAAGCTGAGGGTCAAATGGGGGGTTTCTTTAAGAACAGATCCAATTTGTCCCTCAAGACAAAACAGTACTTGATATCAGCAAAAAAAATTTTTAACCTGGTAAAATAAAGGATGTATATCCTTTACCATGCAGTCTCACTCAACCACAGCTGATATAACACACCTGGTTGTCATGAGACAATGAAATCTGACAAGCACATGCGATATACAAAATACTTGGCTGCCAATGGCATTTCAAATGCAAAATGGTTATTTCAAACACCTGAAGACAAGGCATTAGGTTGTGAGTACATGAGACAAATAGAGGTCCTACTTTAATAATGCGCACAGCTACATAAAGTCTGGCTCTTAACACTGAATTAATTAATGTGTGTCTATGAAGGTTCTCATTCGTGCATGTAGGGAACACCTACAAGATGGCTCTACAGCAACTAGACTGCTTGCTGATCTTCATTATATTTCGCCACTCAGTAAGTTGCCGTTTTGTTTTTAAGAAGTCACATGGACTTCCTTCTGAGTCATCTAATTCCAAGAGTCAGTTGATCACAACATCACACATCTGTTTATGTCCATGGCTGACGAATCAGCACAAACGTGTCTGTCAGGACTTCAGCTGAGAAACATTAGACCTGTTTCCACCACAGGAACTGGTGAGCCATTTTAGGGGCACAGACAGCTTTGTGAATGTCTCCAATGCAGGGACTGGCCTGAACAGTGAGTTTATGGAATCTTTATTCGGGACTAGGAAAGTCCCTCCTGCAAGCTAAGTACTTTTGACGAGCCCTGTAGTACCGCTGAGCAAGTCTCGATGCTGACTGTTTGAACGCATTCACGGGAAGGCAACAACAGTACCAATCAACATTTGTGTAGCTAAACAGAAATGAGCAAAATAACCACTATGGAGGAGGTTCAATGAGATTTCAAAGCCTTGAGGAGGAAAGCAAAAATATATGTCAATGGACCTGGATACCCACAGAATTCACATCAGGAAATGGTGCAGAGAGAAAAGTTGTACCAGGACTGGAAACGTCCAAACCTACCGTGAAAAAGTGCCAAGAGAAAAGAAAAAAGTTAAAGGAGGACTACAAGCTTCTGAGCGTCTGCAACAATAAAAGAGCTTCACACCAAAAAACCAGTGGAATATTGCACCACAGCAATCCATGTGCCGGAGACATAGGGACTCACAGCAGGAGCAGGGGGCAGAATTTCTGACTATTTCCCCAGTAAATTCTGGCATCTGTCAGGGATCCACTCTGGCTTTTACACTGTTCAATGTGAGCCAGTGGATTACTAGAATTTGTCAGCAAAGAATGGTTTACAGACCTGTTTTGTTTTTTTGTTGTTGTTTTTTTTTGGATGATGCTGTGATCTTTGCTGAATCAGGGATGTCCCGATTGGAGCACTTGAGAAGCCGAGTGACGTGTAAGTTTTTCAATACCTTCCTGGACTCAGCCATCAAAAGTGTATCTTTAGGGTCCTGTTGTGTTGGTCCACTTGAGTTGCGTAAAGAGTCATCTTCCTCTTCTTATTGTCCTTCCTCATTGAGCTTGACAAGCTCAATGTTGTTGTTGAGCTTGATGTTGGTCAGCTTGAACAAGGCAATGAAGACCCAGTCTAGAACAGAAGAGTCTTCTACAGTGTGGGCATGGCAGGGACAATTCTTCCTGGGTGGAGCCTAACGTCTCTTTCCGTTGTAGTCTTCTCTCCTCTGCATGCTTTTGTACTGAGCCCTTGAAAGTTGTTGCTGCCACAACTGAGATCTGTCTCCTTTGCTTTTGGTCTTTGGCCAGAGGCTCCAGCTGCTGAGGGGGAATTCCTGCCAATGACATGTTTCTCTTAATCACATTTTTGTACCACCTTAATGGTCTCCCTCTGTGTTGTGATCCAAGAAGTTCACCATACAAGAGAAGCTTTGGCAGAAGCTTACTGTCCATTTAGACCAACGGTCCAGTCCATTTGTTTTGCTGGTACAGGATGAGGGTCTCAAGATTTGAAGACTAATCACTGACCTAAAGCAAACAAAAGATGCCTTCAGTAGTGGATCCTGAGGTACTTTTGGAATGATTCTGTCAAACAAATGGTTATTTAGAAAGACTCAGATGAGAAGTATCTTGCATCACAAGGGAACAAAAGCTTTATATCTTGGACATGTTTTGGCCAGTGTTGAAGACCTCATGTTTCACTTGGCTGCAACAGATACCTGTATACTCTTTTTGCAAAGTGGGCTGGCTGCTATCCAACCCAAGCTGGTTCTGTAGTGTGGTGGGTGGCAAAAGTGGTACGAGTGCACACTCCCAGACTTGATCTGCAAAGGTTAGACCCACTGTGATGCTGAAATAGAGATTCGTGCCTTTGTGCCCACAAGAATTGGTGACTATAAGGTTTCATTTTCTAGTTTGACATAAAAGAATAATAAGATGTTTTCAGATGATTCAGAATACAGCTGCTAGAGTTTTTATCTACAACCAGTCATTTTGAGCAGATCATCTGTGTTGGCCTCTCTTCACTGTCTTCCTGTGAAGATGAAACCTTATTTTGAAATTTTGCTGTAGACGTATAAAATTGTTAATGGTTTTGCACAATCATATGCGATGGAACTTAAACATTATCTGCCAACCTATACTTTGTGATCTCATGACACCTGGCTGACTTCCTAACACCTAATCCTGTGGTTAGGAAGAGCTCATCAGGCTATACACAGCTCGTCTGTCATGCTGTTATCTTGTAGAACACCCTGCCTGTGGGTGTTAGGGGTCCACTTCTGTCAAAACATTTTAGGTCAAGGTGATCTCTGCAAATATACTGTATACCTTTGTCTTGCTTTTTTGAAGTAACTTGGTGCCTTATGGAAACACAAACACCTTCTTTCTTACAGAAATATACCTAATTCATATAGTACATGCTGAGATGAGACAAATTTTCCCGAAGACCTTCCTTCTTTTTGCCATTCAGATGCCCCCATCCCACCTGGAGCTATGATAATACAGTACTCTTGGAGGGCGGTATGTATTTTCAGAGTCCTTCCGTCCATGCCCAGACCGATAGTCATTTTGGGCGACCCATTGATATCGGCACGACAACTGCATGTTATTTGCATTATTATCACTTACTGAGATACACAACACGTGGAATCACATTAACAATATTTAATGTCATTTCAAAAAGCACAACACCCAGCAAACGCGTACATAAAAAGCTGGCTCACTTTAACTTTTGTCGTGTTGGCTGGTACCGTGCTGCACTTCAAATTCGCCAGGGCGTCCTCAACAAGCTGGCTGCTTTGGCTGCTGTTCATTGTCGTAGTATCCATGATAAAATCATCTGGAATATCCATACTGGGACCAACACACACTTCTCGCCTTTTCATGTTCTGGGCCTTTCACACTGAACGCGTTGGAAGCGTCAGAGGTGTCAAGAATCGGTCTAAAAAGCATTATTTTCAATGAGACGCATTGCTTTTTAGAGGCATCAGAAGCGTCGTGTCAAAAGCTGAGCTAAAGCGACGCTTCTGACGGGAGCGCGCATTGCCGCTTGTCGGCAGGCTGACATGGTCAAAGTTCAACCCAATCCAACTTTCGACGCTCTGAACTGTGATGTAGCTTTGCACTGTCCAATAGGAATGACGCGTCTGGACGCTTATCCTTGCAGGTCGGCCCGCTGTCGTGGTTCGATCGATATCCCACCAAGTCGCCGCTTCTCCCAGCAGGGTGATGGAAGAATTGTTCAACTGCTGTTTTTTTTTAAAGCTTTTTTGTGGTTCAGGCAACGCAAATTCAAGATGGCGATCGCTCAACTTTTTTCGGGTTGTGGAAACAGCCAGAGTGTGGCGTAGCAATTTCCGCCCCCTTGACGCTTCCAAAGCGAAGCAACTGACGTCACAACACGTTGGAAAGCTTTGACGCATCGGCCTGACGCGTTCAGTGTGAAAGGCCCATTATCGTCTATGGAGAGTTCTTGGGTTGCGCATGCTATGATGTCATCACTTTATGCACATCAGCCGGGTATCCCAATACCTGCCCGTGGTATGGACAGGTAGCGTAGCGTTTGAATCTTTGAATAGGTAGCGTTTGAATCTTTGAATAATGTGGGATATTGCAGCAGCAGGGCCATGTAACCTCTGGCTGGAATGTACTCTTGGGAACTGAGATGCCTGTGGTGAGCTAAATAAACTACTGCTGATGCTGTCACCTGCCTCAGGTACCACAGCTAACGGCTGCTAAGCTATAACCACACCAATGCACCCTGAAGTACCGCACCATCCCTCAGCGACACTCATTTCATTACCTGCTTCAACCTGCTTTTTTGTGTTTGACTATGACATCAGCACAGCAAATGGAAAATGGACTGACTTTCTGTAGCGCTTTTCCATGTCATGTTCAAAGCGCTTTACAATGATGTGCCACATTCATCCATTCACACACTCCGATGTCCGGGTGCTGCCATGCAAGGCACTAAACTCCACATTGGGAGCATCTTGGGGATTAAGGATCACAACCAAGAGACCTCAGTGACTTTCATATCAGACAGAACTGAACTGAGGATCTTCTGGTCCCAAGCCCACCTCACTAATGCTAGTGTCTGAAATCAGAACTGCAGCACACTGAAGAGTAGTTGTGTTTTGTGGTTTGAGGTCATAACGTAAGTATCCGTTGGCAGTGATACAAGACCACACATGAAAGCAACTCTGGTGGGGAAAACAAGTCGTATTTGTACTTCATGTGTAACACTGGTCTTCACTCAGATTGTGGAACTGTGCCTGGACCACCAAACTATCTGCCAGCATGTGTGCTGGGAAGTCCAGCAGAGGTTGAAAGTATGCACTGAGAGAGAATGGAGAAGAGTGGAAAACCTAACAGACGCTCTTATTTCCATTTTAGAGAATGAGCAAAAGCATCATCTCACCATATGCACAATACAGTCTGAATAATTATGAATAAACCGTTATGTAGTACAAATACTTTGAGTAGTTTCAGCTCCCTAATTTACGAACTAGGGATGGGTATTAATAAGATTTTACCGACATCGATGCCATTATCGATTCCACTTATCGATCCGATTCCTTATCAATACCTCTTCTGAATTTTCTGTGTCCTAAAAATAGGCTTTACAGGTTTTCTATGTCAACAACATTTTGTTGAGTCTTAAAGTAAATAAATATGAAATTGGTCACTGGATCCTTGATCTCTGGACATAAATAAAATCTGTACATGGCGGATCCTAGATCTCAGGACATGAATAGAAGTAAACAAGAAAAAATGCTTTTGGTCTGCTGTAGTTTGTTGTTTGTATTACGTTTGGAAAGAGGTGTCATTTGATTTAAAACAGCGATTCACTTTGAAGTTATTAATTCTGACCAGACTCTGTCTTTCTAACTTAACTCGACAGAGAGCCGCGCAGCGTTTGGAGCTGTGCAAATGGAACGGAGGACGATTCTCGTTTCTTGCCCGCAACAAGACAAGAGTCCCAGTTAGTAACTTTGATATGCACAAAGGTGACTCACGATTGACATCTTTAAATGGCTTTGAGAGGGGTTAATGAAGAAACTGCGGACCTGCCGCTTCCAAAAAGCAGCGAACCAGAGAATAAGTAAAGTAGCAGTTGGTCCGCAATCAACGTAGATAAATGATCATTTTTCAGATAAACACTGTCAAAGACAACAGCCGCTCTGGTGTAATGTGAACTGAAGGGCCGATAAGGGAATCGTTAAGCAAAAAGGCTATTGATGTCATTGGATCGAATCATTTCTTTACGATTCTTAAAAAGAACCGGTTTTCGATACCTAACCATAGTACCAACACTCACCGTCAGTGTTGCCACAGTCACTTTGAAAACTTACTTTATTTGTTAATTTATACGGTTAACTTATACAGTTATTTTATCCAGTTACTTCATTAGCAGCTGCAGACAATTTGTCGGCAGCTGCTACTAAAGTAACTGTATAAAGATGTTAATGAAGTAACTGTATAAAGTAACTTCTCAAAGTAACTGTGGCAACACTGCTCACTGTACTAAACATTTAACTTTGAGATGAGTAAATTTCACTATATTCCGCAGAGCCCAGGAAAAACATTTCTGAAGATCCAAGCTTGTTGATCATGAAACATTTCCCAGTTGTATTACAGAAAAAAATAAATTATCAGTTCATCTGTTTTGTTTTAAGCAGACATTCTCACTGCATGTTACTGTACTCACTGTAAAATTATTTTGGATAAAATTTGCAGGAAGGACATTCATGAAGCCCATAGAGCAGCTGCAAATGAAGAGCAGCGTGCTGGTTTCCTCAGCTACTTTCTTAGTACCACAATAAAATCCAACAGGCTTTCAGACTTTCCATTTTCAAAAATCCACAACGGCAAACATCAATGAGAAGTCACGCTGCTGACTAGATCTCACACTCTGAGGAGAAAGAGCAGTGGTTCAGAGGTTTAGAGAAACATGAAAGAGGGAACTGCTGGTTAAGATGTGTGACGTTCGGAAACGCTTTACAACTCTTGGAGCACACGGAATGTGATGAGAGCAAGTGTTATGTTTATAGCAGCGTAACAAGGAGATAATTTTGTAAGCAAGTCATAACATATTTATGTGACATCCACAATTAACTTGGGATGTTTGCCACCACCCGAGAAAAGACTTTAATGGCCATGGATGGGAGTGGTTACAAAAGTAAAAACACATTTAGTCACATGTTGCATTTGTTCTGCTTCAGGCCTTTTCCACACGGATACAAAACGACATTTGTTTTCAAATACTGTTCCATAAATACGGTAACATTTTAAGATTTATCTGCGTCCACACGAAAACACTCAAATCAACCAAAAAGCTGTAGTACATATCCCAGGCCTGTAGGTGGTGCTGTATGTTGTGTGAGTGCGCACATGTGCATTTTTACATCATTCACTGGACTTTTTATGGCTTGAAAACAAGAGAGAGAGCGAGCGAAAAGCTACCAGCTGAAAACAAGAAAATTTTAAACAATTCATTTTCCACACTTCAGTTTCTTATCACACATGTGCATTTCTCCCTCACTGAAGCAGATGGCGTCAACTAAATCAGCAGAAAAATGACCATTGGATAATTTTCTATGGCTGAAAAACAACACAGCCATAAAAAACAGAAAACAAACAGTTTTGTTTTTTAACCATTGGAGGGACTGAAAGAAAGTCACGCAACTGTTGTCCGGTTCAGAAAACTCCCGTTTGTCCTCTTCCGACCGGACCAGAACAGCACATGGAAAATCTTTGGATTTTACAAAGACCAGAGTGCCACGTTCAAAAACTCTGGATTATATATACAAAGACCGGAGTGTCACACGGAGAAACTTTGGATTTTACAAATCATGGAAAAAAAGAGAACAGATGGTGAGTCCACATAGACTTTCATGTACCCATTAATATGTTAACACATTCCAAATGAAATAAAATAAAATAAAAACTAAGTTTACTTTAGGTTAATTTTATTCATGTCCTCTGTGACGAGAGATACAGGCTTTGGGTCATGATTGCTAAAATTTAAGCGTTTGTTTTTCCATAGTAAAAAGAATAAAAATGTACAAAAAAAGCATCCGGCTTCGGATTCTGGATCAAGTTTCACTTTATATAATCTTTGAAGGATTATATCAAAACTACTTCACGGATTCTCTGGATCAATTTTTCTCTTTATATACGCTTTAAAGCATTACGTCAAAACTACTTAATGAATTCTCACCAAATTTGCACCGCAGATAGATATTATGGCATGGAAGACTCCACTGAATTTTGGAGATGAACCAGATCCGGCTTCGGATTCTGGATCAAGTTTCACTTTATATAATCTTTGAAGGATTATATCAAAACTACTTCACGGATTCTCACCAAATTTTCAACACGGATACATATTAGGCCATGGAAGACTCCATAAAATTTTGGAAGTGATCCGGGTCCAAATGAGGATTCTGGATCAACATTTCTCTTTATATGCGCTTTGAAGGATTACGTCAAAACTACTTCACAGATTCTCACCAAAGTTTCACTACAGATAGATATTAGGGCATGGAAGACGCCACTGAATTTTGGAGGTGATCCAGATCCAGATCCAGATCTGGATTCTTGATCAAGATTCACATTATATAGGCTTTGAAGGATTACATCAAAACTACTTCATGGATTCTCACCACATTTTCTCCACAGATGCATATTAGGCCATGGAAGACTCCATTAAATTTTGGAGGTGATCTGGATCTGAATCCAGATTCTGGATCAAGATTACCCTTTATATAGACATAAGGATTATGTCAAAACTACTTCACAGATTTTGACAAAATTTTTAACACATATACATATTAGGCCATAGAAGACTCCATAATTTTGGAGAATGTCTGGATCCGGATCCAGATTCTGGATCAAGATTTCACTTTATATAGGCTTTGAGGGATTTCTTCAAAACTACTTCACAGATTCTCACCAAATTTGCACGACAGATAGACATTAGGGCATGGAAGACTCCATTAAATTTTGGAGGTGATCCAGATTGGTGGACGTCAAAAATCTCTGATTGCTTTTGTTGGGAGAATAAGTCACACCTGTCTATAATGGACAGGAAGTCCACTCTGTGTGCTGTTACTTAGAATGAGGACTTTTGGACACAACACACTGGATGTTATTTTACACAGTTTGGACAAAAGGAGTAGTCATATGGGCACGGATAAAGACATGAACACTGGATTTGTGCATGACGCCCTCAGCCTGTGGTGTGTACCAAAAGGACTTTCAAATTCTAAAAATAAGCCAGATAGAAAAATAAACACACTGGTCAAAAATATTGGATGTTATTTGATGCAGATGACCGCTACATTCAAAACATGAGTACATTTGATTATTTATCAGCCCTTTAATTTTGGATTTTTATGCACTGTTGTTGTGTACTTTTATTATTGGTGTTTATTCTTTTATTGTTTTTTATTTTGTTTAGTGTGTGGCTAAGTGGTTAGTGCACTTGGTTTCAGTGTGGAAGGTTCCCAGTTCAAATCCCATCCCTGCCACATTTCTCCATGTAATGTGGAGTTGCGTTAGTCAGATCATCCAGTGTAAAACAAACTCAGGTCTGCTGTGACGACCCTGACTGCCCATAAGGGAGCACCCGAATGGACTTACTTTAATTTGTTTAGTGTGTTGATTCCTGGGAAAGCCCTAATAATGACCGTAAGAGCAGCTTTAGTTTACACATTAAAGTCAAACAGATGAATAAATGTTTGAGCTTGAGTTTTACTCGCCATGTCAACAGCATAGCAACGTGTCCTCAAAACTACAGCAGTCCGAACGGGCCTCCCAGCATGCCGGGGGATTCCTGATATTATGCAACGCAGTTAATCATGAGCTGCAGCTTGAATGAGAAAGGAGGAGTTAGAACTGCGGCTCCAAGTTCAATGTAATTCACACTTGATTAATTACACACTTTATCTCTTATCTGATGAAGACGGTGACAAAATTATCTGTGATTTACCATAAGCACACATGCCTCAATGACAAACATATTCTGTTGTTATGTCTACAAACAGAAAGAATGTATCATCTGGAGCTGTGAGTAAACGCTCAAAGGGGTTTTTTTCTCTGAAAGCTTTCGGTTTGTCCGGCTTGTACATCCTGACTCCTTGTTGGATAACCATCTGGTAGATGACTTTCACTTGCTGAGTGATGAAAAGGAACGCCTCGGCAGAAACAGATAAAGACATTCCGCGGATGTTAGCATGGCGACGTTACAGGCTAGTCTAGCTAGCTGCAAACTCTGTCTCGTTTGTGTGAAAATAGAACCTCTTTGTCATATATTATATAAAAGCTAGGGAGAAATAAACAATTCTAAAACGGAAAACGCTGTTTTTGGAACCTGGTAACACCTCTAGAGTGGTTTACTTGACATTTCGTGGATGTCAATGTGTACGCTAACTTCCGCTAATTGAAAGCTCATGTATGCGCACATGCACGCCCGCCTGCAGGTGCCATTAAAATGTCAATACAGTGGTCCCTCGCTATAACGCGGTTCACTTTCGCCCTCGCAGTTTCGCTGATTTTTTTAAGTGCAATTTTGCATTCTTTTTTTTCTTTTACAGCGCATTGTGTTCTGCGTCCTTATCAGGCGGGCCGGTTGCAGCACCGGTCGGCATCACCGCGATTGTTCTCACTGCCTCCGATGCGCTTACTGAGTCTGCGGGCTCGGTAAACGCAGCAGTGGGCCACTCGCACCGCCCTCCTGTCTGCTGTGTGGAGCTGCGCAAAATCTGGCAACAGGTCCAGAGACTACGCTCGCTGTTTTGATGCGGATGTTGACCGCAGCAGCAGAGCTCCGTGGCCACCGAGAGAGGACTTGGCTTCTTTGCGGGTCCCGTATCCGTACCTCCGGAGGCAGTGAGCGAAGGGAGAGTTCTGCGTGTGTCTGTTTATTATCTTCTCACCAAGAAGAAAAAAGAGAGTGTTTACACAGGAGAGAAAAGTAAGAAAATGTTAATGCCTGTTTGAGAAAAGTGTATAAAGTGTGTAGTGAGGGGTTTTACAGCCTTAAAACATCTATAATAATTGCAAAAAATAGCGCTGACTACTTTGCGGATTTCGTTTATCGCGGGTTATTTTTAGAACGTAACTCCCGCGATAAACGAGGGACCACTGTATTGTATATGATTGATTGATTGAGAGGAGCTGTTGTGAAAGTGTAGGGACACGGAACCACAACAGGGGGCGCAAATGAATGGACAATGGAATAAGCCAAAATATAACAATTTAATGTTGTGAATGTGCACAACAGAGCAACAGACAACACAATAGAGATCAACAGTCAATTAGTCACAGTGTCGTGTGGGCAGGCTCGAGGATAGAGACGCCCGTCCAGAAAAGAGCCGGATCCCACACGCCTTCCACTTCCACCAGATCTGAAGCACCCTGGAGCCACCAAGCGCTGGGTCCCCAGGTGGCAACTGCCTCCGGCTGTCAGATCGGGTACTGCTGGCAGGAAGAACAGACAGGTGAGGGTGGGTGCTTGAACACCCAGCAAACAGTTCAGAACAATTAGATTTCTCCTTTTGTGGGAGAATCTCCACCTCCGACACAAAACACAGATACGTGCAGAGACCGACTGTTACTTGTCTGGTTTGGAAAGAGGAGTGAAGTCCGTCACTCTTCTACGTCCAAAACCCAGCTCCCAGCTGACTGAAGATAACAGGTACTCCAGCAAAGGTTTCAAAAGACAATGATAAGTGCGTTCAGCACAGACACGCCTGAGAGTTTTACCTGATCGGTAGACGATTTCTCGGCAGTGAGGTGAAGATGCTGCCCGGCTCTTATGGAGATGTGGTTGATGAAGATGAGTGACAGCTGGTGTTGTTGATGAGTGACAGCTGCCACTCCCGGTTGCTCCGGCGCCCTCTCGTGCCTGAAGCCCGCACTTCAGGCAGGGCGCCCTCTGGTGGTGGGCCAGCAGTACCTCCTCTTCAGCGGCCCACACAACAGGACCCCCCGCTCAACGGGCGCCTCCTGGCACCCGACCAGGCTTGTCCGGGTGACGGGTGTAGAAGTCGGCCAGGAGGGCCGGGTCCAGGATGAAGCTTGTCTTCACCCAGGAGCGCTCTTCGGGTCCATAACCCTCCCAGTCCACCAGATACTGGAACCCCCGGCCCTTACAACGGACGTCTAGGAGCTGGAGAACTGTCCATGCGGGCTCCCCGTCGATGATCCGGGCAGGAGGCAGCGCCGGTCCGGGGGTACAGAGGGAAGAGGTGTGGTGAGGCTTGATCCGGGAGACATGGAAATCAGGATGTATCCGCAGTGAAGCTGGCAGCCTCAGCTTCACAGCGGCAGGATTGAGGACCTTGATGATGGAGAAGGGGCCGATGTACCGGTCCTTCAGTTTCTGTGAGTCTACCCGTAATGGAATGTCCTTCGTCGATAGCCAAACCTCCTGCCAGGGCTGGTATGCAGGGGCTGGGGATTGCCGGTGGTCTGCATGGGCCTTGGCCCTCGTCCGGGCTTTGAGCAGGGCAGAGCGGGCAGAGCGCCACACCCGACGGCACCTCCTCAGATGGGCCTGGACCGAGGGCACCCCGACCTCTCCCTCCACAAGCGGAAACAATGGGGGCTGGTACCCCAAACACACCTCAAACAGGGAGAGGCCGGTGGCAGATGAAACTTGGCTGTTGTGTGTGTAGTCGATCCAGGCCAGACGGTTGCTCCAGGCCGTCGGGTGCGCCGAGGTCACACAGCGAAGGGCCTGTTCCAATTCCTGGTTGGCCCGCTCTACCTGTCCGTTGGTCTGGGGATGGTACCCGGACGAGAGGCTCACGGTGGCCCCCAGTTCCCTACAGAAACTCCTCCAGACTTGCGAGGAGAACTGGGGACCACGGTCAGAGACGACATCGGATGGAATCCCATGCAGACGTACTCCTGGGCCGTCGGGAGCTTCGGGAGGGCCACGAAGTGGGCTGCCTTGGAGAACCGGTCCACTATCGTGAGGATGGTGGTCATGCCCTGGGACGGCGGGAGGCCCGTGACGAAGTCCAGGCCGATGTGGGACCAGGGGCGGTGGGGCACAGGTAACGGCTGGATGAGACCCTGTGCCCGTTGGTGGTCTGCCTTTCCCCTGGCACAGGTGGTGCAGGCCTGGACATACTCCCGGACGTCGGCTTCCATAGACGCCCACCAGAAGCGCTGCCAGACAACTGCCACGGTTCTTCGCACCCCTGGGTGACAGGAGAGCTTGGACCCGTGACAGAAGTCCAGGACAGCAGCTCTGGCCTCTGGTGGGACGTAGAGTCTGTTCTTTGGGCCAGTCCCTGGGTCCGGGTTCCGTGTCAGGGCCTCCCGGACGGTCTTCTCCACGTCCCAGGTGAGGGCTGCCACGATAGTGGACTTGGGGATGATAGGTTCCGGTGGATCTGACAGCTCGACCTTGACTTCCTCTTCATGGACCCGGGACAGGGCGTCGGATCACTGGTTTTTGGTCCCGGGGCGGTAGGTAATCCGGAAGTCAAAACGCCCGAAGAACAGTGACCAGCGGGCTTGCCTGGGATTCAGACGCTTCGCGGCCCGGATGTACTCCAGGTTCCGATGGTCCGTGAAAACCGTGAAGGGCTCCGTAGCTCCCTCCAATAGGTGTCTCCACTCCTCAAGAGCCTCTTTCACCGCTAGGAGTTCCCGATTCCCGACGTCGTAGTTCCGCTCTGCCGGGGTCAACCTACGGGAAAAATAGGCACAAGGATGGAGAACCTTATCGGACTCTCCGCTCTGGGACAACACAGCTCCTATCCCTGAGTCAGAGGCATCCACTTCAACAACAAACTGGCGATTGGGATCGGGCTGCACCAGAATGGGTGCAGACGAGAACCGACGTTTCAACTCCCTAAACACGGCTTCGCACCGGTCCGACCAGGTGAAGGGGACTT
Organism: Thalassophryne amazonica; assembly: GCF_902500255.1. NCBI lineage: Eukaryota > Metazoa > Chordata > Actinopteri > Batrachoidiformes > Batrachoididae > Thalassophryne > Thalassophryne amazonica. The sequence continues at coordinate 96,705,618 of NC_047112.1, read as the reverse complement.
TAGCGGAGGTCAGGGCTGTCAGGGGGCTAACTACCTGGCTATAGCCCTTAATGAACCTCCTGTAGAAATTTGCGAAGCCGAGGAACTGTTGCAGCTTCCTACAGCTTGTCGGTTGGGGCCAATGTCTCACCGTCGCTACCTTGGCCGGATCGGGTGCGACAGAGTTGGAGGAGATGATGAACCCCAGGAAGGACAAAGAAGTACGGTGGAACTCGCACTTCTCGCCCTTCACAAACAGTCGGTTCTCCAACAACCGCTGCAGGACCTGACGTACATGCTGCACATGAGTCTCAGGATCCGGGGAGAAGATGAGGATGTCGTCCAGATATACGAAGACGAACCGGTGCAGGAAGTCCCGCAAGACATCATTAACCAATGCCTGGAACGTCGCGGGCGCATTGGTGAGGCCGAACGGCATGACCAGGTACTCAAAGTGACCTAACGGGGTGTTAAATGCCGTCTTCCACTCGTCTCCCTTCCGGATCCGAACAAGGTGATACCCGTTCCTAAGATCTAATTTGGTGAAGATTTGGGCTCCATGCAGGGGCGTGAACACGGAATCTAACAGGGGCAGCGGGTATCGATTACGAACCGTGACTTCGTTCAGCCCTCTGTAGTCTATGCATGGATGGAGTCCGCCGTCCTTTTTGCCCACGAAAAAGAAACCTGCACCCATCGGGGAGGTGGAGTTCCGGATCAACCCGGCAGCTAAGGAGTCCCGGATGTAGGTCTCCATTGATTCGCACTCAGGACGATAGAGGTTGTACAGCCTGCTGGACGGGTACTAAGTGCCTGGGATCTAATCAATGGCACAATCGTACGGACGGTGCGGGGTAAGAGTGAGTGCCAGACCTTTGCTGAAGATGTCAGCAAGATCATGGTACTCCTCAGGCACCGCTGACAGATTGGGGGGGACTTTAACCTCCTCATTAGCTGTCACACCGGGTGGAACCGAGGATCCTAAACATTCCCAGTGTTGGAGCGTGAAGGGTAAGATCCCCAATCAGGATCGTCACTGGGATGCGTGCAGATCTACGGGATCTCTCCGCGTGTATGTTATGGCCCACCCTTAACCCAGTCTCTAAGGGCGGGCGTTGAAGTTTAACTGCTTGGGGCAGTTCCTTTGTATGTGCTCCTGAGAGCCACAGAAAAAACATTCTCCGCGAGCCAGCCTCCGTTGTCTGTCATTTGATTTTACTTTAGCCCTGCTCGTGTCCATAGCTTCCTCAGCAGGGGGAGCTGTAACTCCACGGAGCTCTCCGACTGTGGAGCGTGCGGACGGCGGCACCCTTTCGGACCCGGAAGGAAGAGGGACAGCTCGCGCCCGGCCATGCCCTTCGCCCCGCTCCCAACGGTGTTCTTCTAACCGGTTGTCTAACCGTATAACCAGGTCGACAAGCCCGTCAAAATCCCGCGGCTCATCCTTAGCCAGCAGGTGCTCCTTCAGGACCGGAGACAGTCCGTTTACGAAGGCGGCGCGGAGTGCAACGTTATTCCAACCGGACCTCACAGCCTCGATGCGGAAGTCGACTGCATACTCGGCTGCACTCCGACGTCCCTGTCTCATTGACAGCAGCACGGTCGAAGCGGTCTCGCCTCTATTGGGATGATCAAACACCTGGTTAAACTCCCTCACAAACCCAGTATATGTCGTTAGGAGCCGTGAATTTTGCTCCCAGAGCGCCGTAGCCCAGGCGCGTGCCTCTCCTCGAAGCAAATTAATGACATAAGCCACCCGGCTAGCATCTGATGCGTACATGACGGGACATTGTGCAAAGATGAGCAAACACTGCATTAAGAAGTCTGCACACGTCTCGACACAACCTCCGTACGGTTCCGGTGGGCTTATGTATGCTTCAGGGGATGGGGGGGGTTCGTTGAATTACCACTGGAATATCTGTATTTTGTGCTCGGCCAGCGGGAGGAAGTGCTGCAGCAGCGCCCTGCGTGCGCGCTTCCACCTGGGCGGTGAGAGCCTCCATCCTCTCATTGAGTATGACGTTCTGCTCGGTTAGTAAATCCAACCGAGCAGTGAAGGCGGTTAAGATGTGCTGCAGCTCACTTAACACGCCTCCTGCCGACGCCTGTGCACCCTGTGTTTCCATTGGCGGTTCAAGTGATGGTTGACGCCCCTCGGGATCCATGACGCTGGCCGAGAAATCCTGTTGTGAAAGTGTAGGGACACGGACCCACAACACAGGGCGCAAATGAACGGACAATGGAATAAGCCAAAATATAACAATTTAATGTTGTGAATGTGCACAACAGAGCAACAGACAACACAATAGAGATCAACAGTCAATTAGTCACGGTGTCGTGTGGGCAGGCTCGAGGATAGAAGACGCCCGTCCAGAAAAGAGCCGGATCCCACACGCCTTCCACTTCCACTGGATCTGAAGCACCCCGGAGCCACCAAGCGCTGGGTCCCCAGGTGGCCACTGCCTCCGGCTGTCAGATCGGGTACTGCTGGCAGGAAGAACAGACAGGTGATGGTGGGTGCTTGAACACCCAGCAAACAGTTCAGAACAATTAGATTTCTCCTTTTGTGGGAGAATCTCCACCTCCGACACAAAACACAGAAACGTGCAGAGACCGACTGTTACTTCTCTGGTTTGGAAAGAGGAGTGAAGTCCGTCACTCTTCTACGTCCAAAACCCAGCTCCCAGCTGACTGAAGATAACAGGTACTCCAGCAAAGGTTTCAAAAGACAATGATAAGTGCGTTCAGCACAGACACGCCTGAGAGTTTTACCTGATCGGTAGACGATTTCTCGGCAGTGAGGTGAAGATGCTGCCCGGCTCTTATGGAGATGTGGTTGATGAAGATGAGTGACAGCTGGTGTTGTTGATGAGTGACAGCTGCCACTCCCGGTTGCTCCAGCGCCCTCTCGTGCCTGAAGCCCGCACTTCAGGCAGGGCGCCCTCTGGTGGTGGGCCAGCAGTACCTCCTCTTCAGCGGCCCACACAACAGGAGCTTTATTGAACATGTACAAATTGTACGCAAGACAACAGCATCTTAATAATTAATGTAAATAACAATAAATGTATAGTTACTTACCAATAACATACCAATGAAACAACTGTAAATCATAAAGAAGACAATGCTCATATGGCCGAGGGTATTTCAGCACTGCGCTATTATTATTGTGTACACCCAGCTGGGTCAGCCGGGGTCAATGCCTGCATTCAGGAACCTTTTACCTCTTGACCTCTAAACACCTCATTATTAGCTCTGCACACAAACTGGGAGGTCGGCTCACATCAGTACACACGGGACTGAATCAACATCTGATTGGTTACTCATTGACTGCTCCTTAACCTCACTTCTGTCATAGTAATTACTGGCTACACACACTGAAGATTAAAAATGCCACAGCCTCTCATTTACTTCATGAATTCTGGTGACAATACACTTCGTGGTATTACAACTTCTGCCCTGAGAAAACTGGTCTCGGACAAAAAAGCCATTGTTAAACACCTAGTTATGGGTGTTAACAAAAGCAGCAAACGTCGACAAAAAAGTCTCTCCTCGCTCAAACACTTAAACGTCCCTCAACCCTTAAATCAGCATGAAGTTCATTTTACAGCACAGCCTCTCGCATCACATCGTTTAACGGTCTTTGAGGTCACAGCTGACTCCGATTGGACTGTAATGGCTCTCCCGCTGAGCTTGGCCCCGAGTCCCTGCTTTCGTTGGACCTTTGAAGTCCTCGGCGTCTGCACTAGAGGAAGGGGTGTGTCTGTGCCGGTCCCCGCTCAACGCAGCTCTCCCGTTTACTGTACCCTCGAGGTGCACCTGGGCTATTAGTCTCACAAATAAAAATGTGTGCCCTTTGACCTTTTGCTTAGCCCACCTTCCCGTCTTGCAGGCACCTCAGAGAGAGAGAGAGAGAGAGAGAGAGAGAGAGAGAGAGAGAGACGTTTCTGGCCTTACTGGAAGTACGGGTAGTGTGAGCCACGAGGTGAGGGATAATGAAAACCTTGAAGTCAGAAGAAGGGAAAAGGTAACGTGAGCAGCCTTGACATAGTTTGCTTTGTGCTTGCCGCATGCTTACGGGAACACGGCTGCTTTTTAAATGTGTGAAACAAAAGTGTTTTCTCTGCCGCCAGACAGCATGAGCTGATGAGGGATGAATTTACCTTTCCATGGGTGTAAAGCCAAGAATATCATGAAGAAAAATAACACAGGAGATTAATCTTTCATCAGGCAGATTTTTTTTCCACCTCTAAACCAACATGCTCGAGTGAACTTATTCTTCCCACGTCATTCATAGACTCAAATACCATCAACAAACTGCAGATGTTACGTAATGTCACGCGAAACTGACTCTTTGGTATTCAAATTGCGCTGTCAAGTTGTACTGCAAAGACACTGGGCCCTATCTTGATGACCTACAACGTACAGTCTACAGCACATAGCGCAAGTCCATGTGAGGCATGTCGAACCTCACTCTGTAATTGTTATCTACGCCACGTAGAACCTGATGAAGAAGAAAGACACAGTGTGCAAAGGGGGCTGTAATTAGTCACCTAATCAGTCATACACGTTTTGGGCATGCCATGAAATAAACCACTCAAACGACAATAGTAATTACTATCAATACTTTCATTTGTATTGCACTTTCCAACCAACCCACAATCTCCCACACTAAAAAATGAAGGCAAAGTGCAAGTGGCAAATCTTGCAGTTTGTTGAACTTGACATGTTTCCACCTGGGTACAAAAACGTTTTGGAAATTATAGCTAGTTTCCCTCTTCAAGACAATTCTACAGGAGTAATGCTTTTTTCTTCTTTTTAATAAATAATCAGTTTAAGATGCTGTAAGCCATAACGTTCTGAACAATTAGGTGTGGTCACTTTGAATGCCACCTGTGTCCCAGAGTTAAGCCTCACTAGCAGCGGCTGCTAGCTGCTGTGGATGTGACCGAGTGGAGTCAACTGTTTGTCCTTTTTGAGCATTTTATTACAAATATCTGAGATGATATGCCATGTCGTGAGGGTAATTGTATGTCTGGGCCATCAAAGAAGTCTGCATTCCAGTATTTTCATTAAGGGAAATTTAAGAATTATTTAATTTATATGTTAGCACCAGGTTAGCACTAGTTGGCAGGTAACTTGATGACATTCAGTTCACTTTTTGTGCCATGGTTACAAAGACAAAAACATTGGTCATATAGTTCAGTACGTACAGTAAGTTTGCCAGCATCTGGGGTGAATACAGCAATCATGCTCATGTATAGAAAACAATCACACCAAAAATCTTGACGGGACATGGTCTTGGCCTGATTTCAAACAAACTGTGGAGCAGTTCATTTGTAGTGAGAACACCAACAGACCAAATAATCAAACCATCCATCAATTGTCTAAACCCACTCCTTCATCCTTTAACGATCCATTTTTTAAGACATTTTAAAGACATTTTTGCACATATCACAACTACTACTACTGACAATCCATCCACCCATTTTCTAGACCCGCTTACTCCAATTGAGGCTCACGATGGGCTGGAGTCTCTCCCAGCACACAGGGATAGACTATCACAGCACTTCACTTTTTCTGCATTTTGTTATGTTACAGCCTTATTCCAAAATGGACAAAATTAATTTATTTTTTTCCCCCACAAAATTCTACTCACAACACCCCATAATGACAATGACCCTTCTAAACATGTACTGGTCATTCTGAACAGATTGAGTATCTTGGAAAATCTGTAGCTGCTGCAGTTTAGAAAAAACAGCTGTGTTTGAAGAAACACTCAGGAATAAAAAGGGTGTGGTGATTTTCGGGCTGTTGGTCGCAGATAGAGATTTTGGCATACTATATCCAAAGTTGTTCATTGGGGTTATATAAGTCTAGAACAGTTGAGTTATCATCTCTTAAATGATGTGCATACATGTCTAAGCTATGTCCTAGACTATAAGGAGTGGCTCCCGTCTAGCCACTGTACCATACAGGCCTGATCGGTGGATTGCTGCAGAGATGGTTGTCCTTCAAGAAGGTTCCCCTCTCTCCATAGAGGAACACTGGAGCTCTGACAGAGTGACCATCAGTTCTTGGTCACCTCCCTGACTTAGGACCTTCACCCCCAATCACTCAGTTTAGACGGGCGGCCAGCTCTAGGATGTCCTGCTGGATCTGAAGTTCATCCATTTACAGATGATGGAGGCCACTGTGCTCATTGGGACCTTCAAAGCAGCAGAAATGTTTCTGTACCCTTCCCCAGATTTGTGTCTTGAGACAATCCTGTGTTGGAGGTTTACAGACAATTCCTTTGACTTCATGTTTGGTTTGTGCTCTGACATGCAATGTCAACTGTGGGACCTTACGTATATGTAGACAGGTATGTGTCTTTCCAAATCATGTCCAATCAACTGAATTTACCCCAAGTGGACTCCAAATAAGCTGTAGAAACATCTGAAGGATGATCAGTGGAAAGAGGATGCACCTGAGCTTAATTTTGAGCTTCATGGCAAAGTGTGTGAATACTTGTATACATGTGACTTCTTAGCTTTTTATTTTTAATAAATTGGCAAAAATCTCAAGAAAACCTTTCTCACATTGTCATTATGGGGTACTGTGTGTAGAATTTTGAGAAAGAAAAGCATTTCATCCATTTTAGAATAAGGCTATAACATAATAAAATGTGGAAGAGTGAAGCGCTGCGAATACCTTTCGGATGCACTGCAGACAAACAAAATTATTCACACTCACACGCACACCTATGATTAATTTAAAATTTTCAATTTACTTAACCAGCATGTCTTTGGATGTGGGAAGAAGCCGGAGCCCCGGCGAAAACCCACACAAACACGGGGAGAACATGCAAACTCCCAGCTGTGAAGCAAGCCCATGATCTTGTTGTTGTGATGCAACAGTGCTAACCACTAAGCCACTATACTTCCTCACTACTAATAATATTTATAATAATAATGATATTAAATTTTTAAGCCCTAAAACACTCGATCACTATTGCTATGAGTGTAGTTTTACTCCTACTTTAAATGGATAAATAAATAAGTCCATAGTTGTTGGATTTATTGGTTTATAGACCCGCTGACTGCTCTAAAAATCGCAGACTCAGTGAAAAATAGCCCCGGGCACTTCTGCTTGGTGTGCCCCCCAAAAATTTCAAGACTCAAGAATGACTTCAAGAGTGGTGTTATGTCCTGTTTGTGAACTTTAGCGGATACCCTACATTATGGATTAAGCTGAAGTTTTATTGGGGCATTTTCAAAGGATCACAGTGCCCGTGCTTCCTGTCCAGCCATGGACGAGCTGCACCATCTAACAGAATTAAGTTTTAATGCATGGACAGGCTGTGCACGCACGCTGGATGTGTGCCATAGAGGAGACGCACAAACTGGATTTATTGCATTTTTCCTCTTTTTATTTATTTATTTTTCTGAGAACCGCTGTGGAAAGAAGTCTTGTCCCGCCGGGCCTCCAACAGCCCCCGTGCATGCAGAGACAGTGGGCTTCACCTGTCTGCAGAACGTGGACGAGGCAATCCAGATTTTTCTTTCATTGTCTGTGAGGATGTCAATGGAAGTTGAGAGATGCAGCTCCTGGACATCATCAGACATAACCTTTCCTTGGAAACGCTAATTTTTGTTTTTTTGAAATTTTACCAAAAAATAAATAAATAAATAAAAAATAAATGGGATTTTTACATCAGTCACGTGGATCCATGGATTGTTCCGTGGCTCCACCACGAATGTCTGCCTTCGCGGTTTTAATCAGCAGTATGGCCCGCATCAATAACGCATTGTTCTGATCTCTTATATGTCCAAAAGCGGCGCCAACACGTTAATGTTTAAATCAGTCCTCAGCATTTTTCCACGGTGTGAACTACTTTAATGTGCTTGCAATGTGTTCTGTACTAGCTTTGAGAGCAATTAATCTAAATTAATTGCATGTATAATTATTTTGAAAAAGTCACCCCTGAAATTCCAAAACATACACAAGCTCTCATACCTTGTCCACACAGAAAAGGATCTTTCCCTATGTGATCTTTTTCTTTGTCATTTTGAAAAAGTGTTCCACAAACATGGCACAATTTAAAGAAATATCTCCGTACACACAAAACCACTGATGATGACTGAAAACGCTATAGTATATATGCCAGGCCTGTAGGTGGTGCGGTGACACCCCCACAAAAAACACAGAAGAAGATGGGGAGGTATGAGCATAAAGCTTGATGGCAAACATGAATGTGAAGCAAGAGCAAAAGCCGAGATGTTGGTGTGGACCGAGGAGGAAGTCGAACTTGTGAGTGTAGTCGTGCTGGATTATAACTCGACTAAACTATGAGACATGACTGTTTGCTGCTCGCTGTAGTAGAAGAGGAGCAGAAGAATTTGCCGTTTTAGCTACAACAAGCTCAGTAGCTTCTGTAGCATGAACACGTCTGTAGTCTGTCACCGTTGCTACATGACGTCTTACAGCCGCTGCTAAGGTTAGAGAGGTGGAGCTATGACATCATCGTTTCACAAAACTGTGTATCGGTTGTATACATGAAAAAAAACAAAGGCGCTGTTCTGAGATTTATCCGCTCTGGGACCCATTTTCAAACAGTGGCGTTATTGGGCTCCAAATATTCCGGTTCCATGTGGATGAAATATCAATACCTTACAAAACCTTTGTGTTTACACCAAAACTCATTTCCATGTGGACAGGCAATCAGAAACACAAAAACAATGAAGAAAAATGTCACTCCTAAAAACAATTAGTCTATGAACTTTGAAAAAAAAATGGGGCATCGTGAACAAACTGAGAATGATTTATTGCTGCACCACAAAATGTGTTTTGAAAACTTTTTATCACTTCAATTAAGGTGGTGAGTAAGTGAGATGTAGTAATTTTCACTTTGCATATCAAGGTTTGTTTGTGATTTTGGAATACAGCTGTAACTCTGCACTTTTCCCCTGTAATTCTGCACCCCTCCTCTTTTCTTCACTTTTCCCAGGGAGGGGTTAGTTCTGTTACATATGTCACAGAGGTGTTAAACAAGCTGTGTCAGTCAAGGGAAAATCTGTACAAACACTCATACAATTGTGGGACGCTGGAGATGTTGAACATTAAATACCAAACACATGAAAATGTTCATTCATTCATTGAAGCTACTTATCCAGGTCCAGGCTACGGTGGCAGTGGAGCAAGCAGCTCCACACTTCCCTATCCTTGGCCACATCATGTAACTCTTCCCGGGGGATCCCAAAAGCACTCCCAAGCCATCTGGAAAATACTGTAATCTCTCCAGCATGTCCTGGGTCTTTCCTGGGGCCTCCTTCCGGTTGGATGTGCCTAGAAGTGTTGTGAAAGTGTAGTGACACGGACCCACAACAGGGGGCGCAAATGAACGGTCAATAGATGAGCCAAAAGGTAACAATTTAATGTTGTGAAACGTGCACAATGAACATACAGACAATCTCAGAATATAATTACAGTCAAATTACAAAGGTGACGTGTGGGCAGGCTCGAGGATAGAAGACGTCTGTCCTGAGAAGAGCCGGAACCACACGATTTCCGCCCCCACAGAACCTGGTGAATACTGGAGCCGCCAAGTCCCGAATTCCCAGGTGATCACCGTCCCCGACTGTCGGATCTGGTACTGCTGGCGAAGAACAAAGTCAGTCAAGTGTGGGTGTGTGTACACCCAGTAACAACAGCGGTGGGAATGCCACCTCCACCTCTCACTCAATATGTTGCAGCGGTCTCAGATGAAAAGGAGCGCCGTCTTGCACAGCCTCCGCAAAAACGACCGGTTCTCCTGCAAACACTCACAATAACAGATGTATAAATCTCACAAAAAGGCTGAGAGTATTACCTCCAATGAAGTATGACCCTGCAGTGGGGAATAAGTTTCATTACACTAGAAGTCTTTCAGAAAGCGCTGTAACTAGGTTTAAGGATATGATTCCTTCTTTATGTTCTCTATTGTCATATACCAACACAGAGCAGAGTAGCTACCTAAACTCTGTAAGGGAGTTAGAGTATCTCGTCAATAGTTTTACATCCTCATTGAAGACAACTTTGGATGCTGTAGCTCCTCTGAAAAAGAGAGCTTTAAATCAGAAGTGTCTGACTCCGTGGTATAACTCACAAACTCGTAGCTTAAAGCAGATAACCCGTAAGTTGGAGAGGAAATGGCGTCTCACTAATTTAGAAGATCTTCACTTAGCCTGGAAAAAGAGTTTGTTGCTCTATAAAAAAGCCATCCGTAAAGCTAGGACATCTTTCTACTCATCACTAATTGAAGAAAATAAGAACAACCCCAGGTTTCTTTTCAGCACTGTAGCCAGGCTGACAAAGAGTCAGAGCTCTATTGAGCTGAGTATTCCATTAACTTTAACTAGTAATGACTTCATGACTTTCTTTGCTAACAAAATTTTGACTATTAGAGAAAAAATTACTCATAACCATCCCAAAGATGTATCGTTATCTTTGGCTGCTTTCAGTGATGCCGGTATTTGGTTAGACTCTTTCTCTCCGATTGTTCTGTCTGAGTTATTTTCATTAGTTACTTCATCCAAACCATCAACATGTTTATTAGACCCCATTCCTGCCAGGCTGCTCAAGGAAGTCCTACCATTATTTAATGCTTCAATCTTAAATATGATCAACTTATCTTTGTTAGTTGGCTATGTACCACAGGCTTTTAAGGTGGCAGTAATTAAACCATTACTTAAAAAGCCATCACTTGACCCAGCTATTTTAGCTAATTATAGGCCAATCTCCAACCTTCCTTTTCTCTCAAAGATTCTTGAGAGGGTAGTTGTAAAACAGCTAACTGATCACCTGCAGAGGAATGGTCTATTTGAAGAGGTTCAGTCAGGTTTTAGAATTCATCATAGTACAGAAACAGCATTAGTGAAGGTTACAAATGATCTTCTTATGGCTTCGGACAGTGGACTTATCTCTGTGCTTGTTCTGTTGGACCTCAGTGCTGCTTTTGATACTGTTGACCATAAAATTTTATTACAGAGATTAGAGCATGTCATAGGTATTAAAGGCACTGCGCTGCAGTTTGTTCATGTAAATGGGGAATCTTCTTCACAGACTAAAGTTAATTATGGAGTTCCACAAGGTTCTGTGCTAGGACCAATTTTATTCACTTTATACATGCTTCCCTTAGGCAGTATTATTAGACGGTATTGCTTAAATTTTCATTGTTACGCAGATGATACCCAGCTTTATCTATCCATGAAGCCAGAGGACACACACCAATTAGCTAAACTGCAGGATTGTCTTACAGACATAAAGACATGGATGACCTCTAATTTCCTGCTTTTAAACTCAGATAAAACTGAAGTTATTGTACTTGGCCCCGCAAATCTTAGAAGCATGGTGTCTAACCAGATCTTTACTCTGGATGGCATTTCCCTGACCTCTAGTAATACTGTGAGAAATCTTGGAGTCATTTTGATCAGGATATGTCATTCAAAGCGCATATTAAACAAATATGTAGGACTGCCTTTTTGCATTTACGCAATATCTCTAAAATCAGAAAGGTCTTGTCTCAGAGTGATGCTGAAAAACTAATTCATGCATTTATTTCCTCTAGGCTGGACTATTGTAATTCTTTATTATCAGGTTGTCCTAAAAGTTCCCTAAAAAGCCTTCAGTTAATTCAAAATGCTGCAGCTAGAGTACTGACGGGGACTAGCAGGAGAGAGCATATCTCACCCGTGTTGGCCTCTCTTCATTGGCTTCCTGTTAATTCTAGAATAGAATTTAAAATTCTTCTTCTTACTTATAAGGTTTGAATAATCAGGTCCCATCTTATCTTAGGGACCTCGTAGTACCATATCACCCTAATAGAGCGCTTCGCTCTCAGACTGCAGGCTTACTTGTAGTTCCTAGGGTTTGTAAGAGTAGAATGGGAGGCAGAGCCTTCAGCTTTCAGGCTCCTCTCCTGTGGAACCAGCTCCCAATTCAGATCAGGGAGACAGATACCCTCTCTACTTTTAAGATTAGGCTTAAAACTTTCCTTTTCGCTAAGGCTTATAGTTAGGGCTGGATCGGGTGACCCTGGACTATCCCTTGGTTATGCTGCTTTAGACGTAGACTGTGGGGGGGTTCCCATGATGCACTGTTTCTTTCTCTTTTTGCTCTGTGTGCATCACTCCGCATTTGATCATTGGTGATCGATCTCTGCCCCCCTCCACAGCATGTCTTTTTCCTGGTTCTTTCCCTCGGCCCCAACCGGTCTCAGCGGAGGGCTGCCCCTCCCTGGGCCTGGTTCTGCTGGAGGTTTCTTCCTGTTGAGAGGGAGTTTTTCCTTCCCACTGTTGCCGGGTGCTTGCTCACAGGGGGTCGTTTTGACCGTTGGGGTTTTTCATGATTGTTGTATGGCCTTGCCTTACAATATAAAGCGCCTTGGGGCAACTGTTTGTTGTGATTTGGCGCTATATAAAAAAAAAGTTGATTGATTGATTGATTGATATCTCGGCGATGAGGTGGAGATGACGTCTGGTCTTTATGGAGTGCGATGATGAAGAATGTGTGACAGCTGTCAGGAATTAATGAGTGACAGCTGTCCGTGGCGGCAGCGCCCTCTCGTGCCTGAAGCCCGCACTTCAGGCAGGGCGCCCTTTGGTGGTGGGCCAGCAGTACATCCTCTTCTGGTGAATGAATGAATGAATGAATGAATGAAAATGAATGAATGAATGAATGAATGAATGAATGAATGAATGAATGAATGAAAACTGTTTATTTCGAACATTTGATACAACAACAATTACAAGATAGCTCAGTAAAGACAACAACAAAAAAGTTCCTACTGTGTACCCAACATGTCCGAAAAGGGGTAGGGTGAAGCATCAGCTTATTTATCCCTACCCCTTCTTCCCCACAACCAGTAATACCCTTTGCCACATATACACATAAATTCCTACACACCTAAACCGATATCAATATATATATATATACATATATATACACACACATACATATACACATCAACATACACATATATACACATATACATATATACACATATATATACACAAACATAAATATACACCTACACATACCTACTTACATACAAAATACTATATATTTACAAGCCGAAGCAAACAACAAAAACACCCTAACCCTCATTACCCTTCCTCCTCCCTATACCCAGAAAAAACCATATTTTTGTACCGCTGTTTGAACTGGTTCATGCTTGGACATTGCTTGAGCCCCACTCCCAATCTGTTCCACATCCTCACCCCACAGACAGAAATACAGAAACCTTTTAATGTTGTTCGTGCCCACTGATGCTTTAAATTAAATTTCCCCCTCAGACTGTAATCCCCTGATCTGTTAAAAAACATATTTTTAATATTTGCTGGAAGTAAATTGTTTATTGCTTTATACACAATTTGTACTGTTTGAAAATGAACCAAGTCTGTGAATTTTAAGAATTTGGATTGTAAAAATAGTGGATTTGTATGATCTCTATAGCCAGTATTATGAATAATTCTTATAGCTCTTTTCTGCATTACTGACAGTGATTGTGTTGTACCTTTATAAGTATTACCCCATACCTCTGCACAGTACTGTAAATATGGTAAAACCAGTGAGCAGTAAAGAATGCGGAGTGAGTTGTGGTCCAGAATATGTTTCGCTTTGTTTAGAACTGAAATGCTTCTTGACAGTTTACTTTGTATATGTTTTATATGAGTCTTCCAGTTTATCTTATCATCTATTATCACCCCCAGAAACTTATTTTCATGTACCCTTTCAATATCTACCCCCTCGACTTGTAACTGAACCTGTATATCTGTATTACAATAGCCAAATAACATGTATTTTGTTTTACTTAAGTTTAATGATAATTTATTTCTGTCAAACCATATTTTCAATTTTCCCATTTCCATACTGATCCTCCTCAGTAACTCCTGCAAATCCCCCCCTGAACAAAAAATGCTTGTGTCATCTGCAAATAATACTAATTTTAATATTTTGGAAACATTGACAATATCATTTATATAAATTAGAAACAGTTTTGGACCCAATACTGACCCCTGTGGGACGCCACAAGCATTGTCCAAGCATGATGATGTATATTCCCCCAACTTCACAAACTGTTTTCTGTTACTTAAGTAGCTTCTCACCCAGTGCAACACCAACCCCCTAATCCCATACTGTTCAAGTTTATTGATTAATATGTCATGATTAATTGTATCAAAAGCCTTTTTAAGATCTATAAATATTCCAACTGAATGTAATTTGTGGTCTATGGCGTTTGTAATCTCCTCAACTGATTCTATTAATGCAAGTGATGTTGAACTATGTGCTCTGAATCCATATTGACTATCAGTAAGTAATTTATGTTTATTTATGAATTTGTCTAATCTATTATTGAATAACTTTTCTAATAATTTGGAAAATTGTGGAAGCAAAGAAACAGGTCTATAATTTGTGAAGTGGTGTCTATCCCCAGTCTTATACAGCGGCACAACCTTAGCTATTTTCATTTGATTGGGAAATTTACCGGTTTGAAATGATAAGTTACAGATGTATGTTAATGGTTCTACAATCCATTCAATGACCTGTTTTACCACCACCATATCAATTTCATTTAAATCGGTAGATGTTTTATATTTACAATTATTCACAATGTCTATAATTTCATTTCCATCCACTGCTGTGAGGAACATTGAACAGGGATTTCTTTCTATGAGATTATTATCCCAATCCTCAGGTTGGGAATCGGGAATTTTTTCTGCCAAGCTTGGTCCAATATTTACAAAAAAATTATTAAAACCGTTGACTACCTCATCCTTATTTTCCTTCTTGACATTATTATCAATGAAATACTGAGGGTAACTCTGTTTTTTATTACCATTTTTGATAATGCTATTTAATATATCCCATATTCCTTTAATATTGTTTTTATTATATAATATGTTACTATAATATTCCTTCCTACATACCCGTATAATATTAGTTAATCTATTTTTGTATTTCTTATATCTATTTTCTGCCTCTTTAGTCTTTAGTTTTATGAATTCTCTATACAGTGTATTTTTCTTATTACATGCATTTCGTAACCCTTTCGTCATCCATGGTCGAGCTTGGATTTTTGTTTTCTGTAGTCTTGTTTAATTGGACAATTTTTATCATATAATGATGTAAATATTTGTAAAAAAGTTTCATATGCACTATCAACATCACTTTCACTGTATACCTTTTCCCAGTTTTGCTCCTGTAAATCCTTCTTTAGTGTGTTCATGTTTTCCTCTGTCCGCACTCGCCTGTATTTTATTTTCTCCTCTGGCTGATTCCGCCGATGGTTTCTATTATAAACGATGAAAACTGGTAGATGATCACTAATGTCATTGATTAATAATCCACTCACGGTGTTATTCTCAATATCATTGCTGAATATATTATCAATTAAGGTGGCACTATGGGATGTAATTCTGCTTGGCCTGGTGATTTTTGGATATAAACTCATACTGTACATTATACTGATAAATTCATCTGTTATTTTATGCTTATTTGGATTGAGCAGATCAATATTTAAGTCACCACAAATGAACACAGTTTTTTGATTAGTTTTTGAGAACATTTTTCCCATACAGTCAGTGAATGTTTCAATACTAGATCCTGGTGCTCTATATATACAGCTGACTAATACATTTTTGCTTTTTTCTTCACATATTTCAATAGTTATACATTCTAATAAGTTATCAATCACAGTTGTCATATTGTCTACTATTTTATAATCCATGTTCTTATCCACATACACAGCCACTCCTCCTCCACTCTTATTCTTTCTGTTTACACAATTAAATTCATATCCATCCAGTTCAAAATCCATTCCTTTATCTTCATTGATCCATGTTTCTGATATAGCAATTATGTTAAATATTTTTTTAAACTGACTTAAATATTCTTTAATGTTGTTAAAGTTTGCATATAGACTTCTGCTGTTGAAATGGATTATTGATAATTTGTTATCCGTTTTAATGATCCGATTAAACTGTTCATCTGTATAATAGCAACAACTGTCATTGATATTTGAGAAGAAATTATTGTCTGGGTCTATATCGTGCTCCAAGTCCAGTACATTGTGGTCTGTGTATTTAAATGTTCTCAGTTCTACTTTTCCATGATCAGCAATCCTTTGAGTTATATCCTTCTTGTCTCCAGATGTAGATGAATAGGTAGTAGATGAATAGGTTCCTCTGGTCTGTGTCATGGTGTTGTGATGTGTTTGTGTGGCCCACACAACAAGAAGACCTCCTTAGGACCATCCAGTTAGGACCATCCTCACCATTTGCCCGAACCACCTCAACTGGTTCCTTTCAAAGAGAAGAAGTAGTGGCTCTACTCTGAGTCCCTCCTGGATAATCGAGCTTCTCACCCTGTCCAGGAGTGTAATTGGAGGAATCTCATTTCTGCCGCTTGTATCCGCGACCCTTTTCCTTCAGTCATTACCCAAAGCTCATGACCATAGGTGAGGAGCATAAATTGACTGGTAAATTGAGAGCATCGCCTTCTGGACCGGCTCCTTCTTTAAAGGCGGTCCGTTACAACGTCCGTCAAATTTCAGATGCCGCCCCAATCAGTCTGTCGAGCTCCTGCTCCCCCGTGTTCCTTGACTGGAGTAAGCGGGTATAGAAAATGGATGGATTTTCTATACCTGCTTACTTCAATCAAGGGGGCTGGAGCCTATCCCAGCAGTCATAGGGCAAGAGGCAGGGTTTACCCTGGACAGGAAGCCAGTCTGTCACAGGGCCAAATATAGACAGACAAACACATTCACACCTACACGCACACCTACAGTCAATTTAAAGTTTCCAATCCACCTAATCTGCAGGTCTTTGGATGTGGTAGGAAGCCGGTGTACCTGGAGGGAACCCACAGAAACACGGGTAGGACATGCAAACTCCACACAGACAGGGCGGGAAGTGATCCCACGGCCTTCTTGTCATGAGGGAACAGTACTAACCACTAATCCACCATGCCGTCCAGGTATAGAAAATAAATGAATGAATTTGTAGCCACACCATGCCCACCCATTTATCAAGATGTGTGCTCTGAGTTTAACACAGGTGATCATAAATGTCTGGCAAATGTTACAAAATGTTTTCTTGTGACATTATTAAACTCCTGAATGGTCAAATTGTACAGGTTCTTCTATTAGGGGAGCTACGACCACTACCTTTGCACCACCCCCCCCACCACCCCCCCACCACCCCCCCGGACTAAACCAAAACAACTGTTTTAGGTTCCTTAGATGACCCCAAAACACAATCAGGATGTTCCCAAAAATAAAAACTGGCCTCAAGCCAGTTATCCAACCCTATTTTGGCAGTCATCTTGGATAACTGATAACTCGTCCTGGGGGGCAAAGGTAGTGGTCGTAGCTCCCCTAGTATTCCTCTTATAACACCAATTAATTTCAAAATGTTTCATAAAAATCAGCTCTAAGTTGTCAAATTATCCTACTAACAGACAGACAAAGAGAGAGAGAAAAACATTTGTCTGTGAAAAACAAGAGTCCCACGATGACACCAAAAGACAGACTTTATATTCTGATGCAGAAAAGTTGTTTACTAAAGGCAGGTGAGGTTTTGTTTTAAATTTGGACTGAATGATACTGTGCGCTCTCTGACAGCAGCAAACTGTTTAACAAAAAACAGCTCTCAACAACAATCGTACATCTCGTTTTTTCCACTGGCTGATGATTCGCCAAGTGGCTGTTCAGTTTCTCCAATGTCACGAGATCAGAGCTGCACACCGCTCAGTGTAACATGTATATGTGTGTGTATGTGTGTGTATACAGGCACCATCAGATCCACAAGTACTGTATTTAGTCAGTGACACCATTTTTGTAACTGTGCCTTTGTACACCATCGAAATGGAGTAGAAATAAAACTACTAAGATATGCTTTTAGTGTCGACGTTTATCTTTAATTCAAGGGACTGAACAAAAACATCACATTAACCATTTAGAAAGCACAGCCATTTTTGTGCACAGTCCCTCAATTTTCACAGGCCATAAGAGACCCCAGAACAACTATCGAGACACTAGTGAATGACTTAGCCAACTCGGGAATTGTAGTCTTAAAGAAGGCAATCACTACAGCGGTTGCAGACCAAGAAAAACTCCACTTCTGCAGAAGACACTTTCAAGCCTTTAGGTCAACCTGGAGAAGGATTATGTATACTGGAAGCATGTTCGTTGGTTAGATGAGAAAAAACTAGAGTTCTTTGGCCAAAGAGCTATTGCTTATGTTTGGAGAAAAAAAAGGGAGAGGCGTATAACCCAAAGAACACCGTCCCCACAGTGAAATACAGCAGGTGGAGTATTATGCTGTGGGGATGCATCAGTCTGTCTGGAACTGGGAATCTCCTCAAAGTGTAAATGAATCATGAAAAAAGAGGGATATGTGAAGAGTTTGAAAGAAACCCTCAAGCCGTCAGCAGCAGAACTGGGTCTGGGTTGTCACTTTGTCTTCCAACTCGACAACAACCCAAAACACGTTTCTCCTGGTGAAGAACTACCTCCAGGAGACCAAAGTAAATGTTACTGACTGGCCAGCACAAATCTCTGACTTGAATCCCATTAAAAATTTGTGGGGTGAGCCGAAGACCAAGGTCCATGCCAGAAGACCATCAAATCCGGAGGAACTTGAGAGATTCACCAAAGAAGCACAACCTGGGACTCCTCAGGAGACATGTCTGAGACTTGCTGAAAACTATAACAAAGAATTTTGTTTCTGTGTGTAAAGTAAAATAATGTAAGCATCCAGAATAAAACGATGATGTTTACAAATGCTGTGTTGAAAATTCCTTGCTCTGTTAAAAAGCACATGGGAAAATTCTGAAGAAAATGTTTTTTCCCCCAACTTTTTTGGTTTCTGAATTCTTTTTCAGATAATTTTCAGAACATTGGTTATCTCTACCATGCATGATTTGTCATTGGCTTTTGGCACTTGGAAGATAGACAAACAGGCATAAAATTGGAACCTCCATCCAATTTTGGTGGTGTATGTAAATCCATAACAGAAAAATGAGAGTCATTGAGGCACTTTTGATTAAGATATAATGCAAAATGTACACCAATTGGACGTTTTAATCAATATTAAATTCAAATTCCTTATCAGATCTGGAAACACTTTGTCAGGCGATAGTGAGTGCCAGTATATGAAATGAATTTTATCTTTTTTGACAGTTATGAATTTTTGAAAATTCGATCAATGTTAAAGACAGAGATTTTTCAAATTTGACAAGATTTTTTACTTTGACCTTTGACCTATGACCTTGAATCAGTTCTTACCTATCAGGATATGAATCAGTAAAAATTTCATAACGATATATAAAAAACTGTGGGCTCCAGGCTGTTCACAACAAACAGACAAACAAACAAGCAGGGGCAAAAACACCCAACGTCGCTGGTGGAGATAACAACAATGTAATACGTAACAGCTACAGCAACAGCGTAATGCGTACGAGCTAGAGCAACAGCGTAATGGATGAGAGCTACAACAGCGTAACGCGTGCGACCGAGAGCAATAGCGTAACTCGTTAGAGCTACAACAGCAAAAAGTATGAGAGCTACAACAGCGTAACGTGCGTGAGCTACAACAGCGTAACGTGTGCAAACTACAACAGTGTAACGTGTGCGAGCTACAACAGTGTAACGTGTGCAAGCTACAACAGCGTAACGTGTGCAAACTACAACAGCGTAACATGTGCGAGCTACAACAGCGTAACGTGTGCAAACTACAACAGCGTAACGTGTGCGATAACATGTGAGAGCTACAACAGTGTAACGTGTGCGAGCTACAACAGCGTAATGTGTGCAAATTACAACAGTGTAACGTGTGCAAATTACAACAGTGTAACGTGTGCAAACTACAACAGTGTAACGTGTGCGAGCTACAACAGTGTAACGTGTGCAAACTACAACAGCGTAACGTGTGCGAACTACAACACCGTAACGTGTGCGAGCTACAACAGCGTAACGTGTGCGAACTACAACACCGTAACGTGTGCGAGCTACAACAGCGTAACGTGTGCAAACTACAACAGCGTAACGTGTGCGATAACATGTGAGAGCTACAACAGCGTAACGTGTGCGATAACATGTGAGAGCTACAACAGTGTAACGTGTGCGAGCTACAACAGCGTAATGTGTGCGAACTACAACAGCGTAACGTGTGCGAGCTACAACAGCGTAATGTGTGCGAGCTACAACAGCGTAACGTGTGTGAACTACAACAGCGTAACGTGTGCGAACTACAACAGCGTAACGTGTGCAAACTACAACAGCGCAACGTGTGCGAGCTACAACAGCGCAACGTGTGCGAGCTACAACAGCGCAACGTGTGCGAGCTACAACAGCGTAACGTGTGCGAGCTACAACAGCGTAACGTGTGCGAGCTACAACAGCGTAACGTGTGCGAGCTACAACAGCTAACGTGTGAGAGCTACAACAGCGTAACGTGTGCAAGCTAAGTATGTGAGAACATGCAGACTGTGATACAAGTGTTTGAAAAGCTGAATCAGAGAAGCTTCTATGAACACAGTCTTTTGTATAAACACTGTGCGACTCAGATTCATCAGTTAACTGGCATCGCACAGTGCACACAGGGAGCATAATAACCAGAACAGACAGACTGTGAAGGAAGAGCCGCTGGACATAAATATGAGGGGAAAAGGAACCTACAGAACAGACACCAGAAATGTGTGGTTTGGAAACAGTCGGCCAGACAATTTCAATGGAAACCTCTCTTTACTGTCAGATATGGTCAGGCTGTGGCCAGCTTTGAAGGAACATGACCCGAGTGTGTCAGTGGGAAAGTCATAAAGAGGGTGTGGCCTTATTCTGGACCTGGACCATCGCTGCTCGTTACATAATTCAGCATGCCCAGAAAATTAATGAAGGCTCTCCTGGTTCAATACAAACCAATAACCCAGATAATCATCTGCAACTCTTCAAACCCAACAGATCACTGAGTGCAAACAATAGTCTGTTGTACACAAACTATCGAGAACTACATTAAAAACTAGACATTTCAGTAGGAGCTATGTTTGTTCTGCAGCAGGTTCCCTGATGGGATATGAATTTTGCAACTGATAGATCATCTATCTATTAAAGCAGCTTCTCTTACTGCTGTAGTTTTATTATACTCACGTACAGTACAGCGGTACCACCTGTAAGGGCACAGCTTTTGATCCTGTGTGTTTGTGTGGGAAAAAAATAAATCAGGTAATTTTGATTTGATCTGAACCAAACAAACTGGAACAACTGGAGATCAGCCAAAGATATACTGACTTGACAGTACTGGGGGGGGAAAAAAAAAAAAAAAAAAAATATATATATATATATATATATATATATATATATATATATATATATATATATATAAACTAAATCAATACATATCTCACCCATTTGTGTCCATTCCTGTCCTGTAAAAATCCTTTTCTCATTCATTAAATGTGTTTCATTATATTATATAGACAGACCTTTCTCGATGGTTGCACATTTGTTTTGTCCTGTACTTGTGTGCAGCTTACCCGTGAGTATCCAGTTTGCATAAAGCTACTTTCACGTCAGCACCAGAAAAAAATATCACAGCAGAATTCTGTCTGCAGCAGCAGACTGCAGAAGGTGACGTGAGCCACAGTCATTTTTCAATGATAACCGCACGAAGAATAATTTAATTCATTGAAAGGTTTTTCCACAGCGTTATATTAAAACCAGGCGACTCTGTGCACTTAAATAATCCATCTCTTGCAGTCTGTTTTTTCTCATCATTGAAGATAAAGCTATAAAATCTAAATAAAATCTATTTTTCACAGGAGGTGGAATTTTCCTGTCAACCTCTTACTGAAAATAATGGCACATCCAGTTTGTCCTTGCTGCTGACTGTCAACATGTGAAGGCAGTATTATCTGTGTGTTATCTGTTTGTTTTGTTTGCATCTAGACGCACTGCACGCCAGCAGTCGGTGTTTGTGCACTCATTCCATCAAAGCCCCAAATCCCCCACAAACTGACACATTAGATCATTTTTTTTCTACAGGACAAATCTGTTGTGAAAGTGTAGGAACACGGACCCACAACAGGGGGCGCTAAATGAACGGACAATGGATAAGCCAAACAGTAACAATTTAATGTTGTGAAATGCACAATGGAATACAGACAAACACAGTTTTGGTACCACAGACAATTAAATGTTAAGTGACGTGTGGGCAGGCTTGAGGATAGGAGACGTCCGTCTAGAACCGAGCCGGATCCCACACAGCCTTCACCGCCAACGGATCTGAAGAACACCGGAGCCGCCAAGTCCTGGAGCCCCAGGTGGCCACCGTCTCCAGCTGTCAGACCGGGTACTGCTGGCAGAGAACAGAAACAGTTTTGATGAGTGTGAGTTCGCACACTCAGTAATTCCACCGTCTGTGTTCTTTTGGGAGGGAGCACCTCCACCTCCAATCACACACTCGTGCAGCTCCTGTCTAACCACTTATCTGGTTGGAGTGTGAAGCGAAGCCATCGCTGATCACACCAAACGCCAATCCCACAGATAAGGCAACACCACAGGAAAACGGCTGCAAAGAAGTTCAGATTATTACTCAATGTTTTAAGTCAGCAGAGAAAATTACCTCCAAGGTAGCTGATTTCTCGGCGGGGAGGTGGAGTTGCAGTCTGGCCTTTATGGTGGTGGTGGTATGATGTGAAATGAGTGACAGCTGGTGCTGATGACGGGTGACAGCTGTCACTCCCGGATGCTATGACGCCCTCGTGCTTGAAGCCCGCACTTCAAGCAGGGCGCCATCTGGTGGTGGTGGGCCAGCAGTACCTCCTCTTCAGCGGCCCACACAACAAAATCATTATTAATTAAATCAGTTTACTCAATCCACCACAATGTGTGACTATAGCTGCAACTCTGACTCACAACTTTCAAACTGACGTCTCTGTTGTGCAGCTAGTTCCACCACGCACTGATGATGACATCACAGGTAAGCCACGGAAGAGATGCAAAAAACACAGTGAAAACTCATTATTTTTTGCTTCTTACGATGTGCCGGGGTCACAAAATTAATTGAATAACCAGTAAAGTAACTAAGTTGCAGGGGTGGTGGCCAAGTGGTTAATGCACTTGGTTTCAGTGCAGAAGGTTCCCGGTTCAAATCCCACCCCTGCCACATTTCTCCATGTAATGTGGAGTTGCGTCACGAAGGGCATCCAGCGTAAAACCTGTGCCAATTCAACATGCAGATCCACCCTGGATTTGCAGTGGCGACCCTGAGTGCAAACAAGGGAGCAGCCGAAGGGTCTTACTTTTTTTGTAAAGTAACTAAGTTACTTATTGAAGGAGTAATCAGTAATCACTAATTGGATTACTTTTTCAACGTAACTGTGGCAACACTGTCCACTCATGCTGTGGATGTGGCTCAGCTATGTGTTTTCATTAGAATGGTTTTTGATGACATGAATGTAAAAGAAATGGTTGGACGTACTGCTGCGTTTATTGGATTGTGCAAACAGTGTGAACCTTTTGGGGATGTCCTGAATTACCATTGTATAATTCACCAGCAAGGGTTGAGCGGGAATATTTTAAATATGGAAGACGTGATGATATTGAGCTCAAATCCGCAACGACACTTGGCATGAATGTCTAATTCTGAAAGAGACGTACCCCAACCTCAGACAAATGCACAGAATTTGACTATACTTTTTGGATCAACATATTTGTGTGAGTCTGCCTTTTCACATATGAAAATCATCAAGTCAAAATACAGATCCACCATGACTGCTGACCGCCTTGCGGCCTGCTTACCACTAGCACTCAGCTCCTACTGTCCAGACTATGAGAAACTAGCTTCTTCCTCTCAGTGCTAAGAAGTCCCACTAAGGTACAGAACGACTTTTAACTTGAATTAGGCATTGTATTATTTGGATTGTTTGTTGTTGTGTTGCTATAGGTCAGTCCGAGTCATACTTGTGCTTATTCTCTGCACCACGCACATTTACTTCAACAAATGCATTATCACTGTCAAAATATTATCCTTGTGCCAGAAAGTTGCATTATTATATTGGTGCACAATAAATTGTGGATATGCTATGGCTTTCAATATGGCTTGGTAGATCTTGATACACTATCAACTTTAAAAGTAGATCTTGGTTCACCCCTGGTTTAGACTCTCATCAATTAGCTACATCAAGCAGCAAATCTGCCAGAACAGGAAAGGAATGACAAGAATGACGATTCATGTCACCATGGAGACATGCAACCAGCTTGACATGAAAATCAGCCTCACCCTCTTCCGTTCACAACTTTCCTTCCTCGGACATACAACGAGGATATCGTGCATTTTTGTCTCGTGAGCACCTGTGAGTCAGCACAACACTGCAATACAAGTATTCGAACATGCACCCCTGCATGTGTCTCTGTATGTGTGTGTTACGAGTTCATGTGTCATGATAGAGTTTGCAAGCCCAGTTGGGCTGTAAACGTCACTGTGATTCATCAATGAACTCATGGCAGCAATTTTTTCCCTGTATTAAAAAAAAAAAGTTGCTCTTCTAGTAAACTCTGTCTCTATAGAAACCATCATGAATTGCATACTCCAATGGCTCTTGGCTGTGGAACGTGACAAGAATACTGTCCATCATGGCTCGCATTCTGATCTTGTGTCTGATGCCACTGTTTTGTTCTCTGGGTTATCGTATTTCCTGCTGTGTTTAGTCTAAATCATCTGGCTTGCTGATATTGTATATTCTATTGAATTCCTTCTTGTGGTGATTTCATTCTGTTATGTGTTTATTGTGCTTTTCTTTAGCTTTATTGCCTGTCCACGAACACTCTGGCTTCTGGTTCATGTGCACTGTCATGTCTTGGTGTGACTGAGTCACACACTATACAACTGTTCACAGCCCCTCACTCTACTGCCAGATTGTTGAGCTTCCTTGCGTTCTTTCTTGTGTCCTTTCTCTGTGTTTGATTAGCTGTAGCCGACCTACTCTGCCTTCTTGTGTTCATCACGTTTTGCCTGCTGATCTATAGACTTCCCATGTGGTATGATTGATCTCAGTGTTTTGGTCCTTTGTCTGTTTCTCTGGTTAACGTAATTGGTTTTTCCCCCCACACAAACACTGTTGCCTCGTAGATAGATTTCCTGTTGTGACTTCTAGCTTGTTCCCACAAGAAAACATTTGTTGTATGAATTCCTCTACAGTATTTTGAACTCTGTTCCCTCAAAGACTGCAAATAAAGACTGTCCAACTTTTACACCTGTGTGGTTCTCTGCTCTGGGGTGTCCAGTTGTGCTCAAATCATTAGAATCTGCAGACATTTGCATCAACAGCTGAGTTTTCATAACAGATTTGCACAAAAATGAAGCAATATTTTCAGAAAGAGTACAAAACACAATAGTGAAATGATAGTATTTTCACTGAGTGATGGAAAGCAACTGCTGGGTTTTGTCCTCTCACAACAACTTTCGACAACTGCAATTCCAATATTCATGGTGATGCACTGGTAATTCACACAAATGTTTTCCATTTTGTTATTTTTTTAATCCAATATTGTTGTAATGTTACCTTTTGCAGAGAGCTTTTTTAACCTTATAAGAGTCTTATAAGGTTAAAAAAAGCTCTCTGCCTCTTACTCTGTCCATATGTACTACACCATGTATTTTAGAAAACTCTTTCTGTATGTCATGTGACCTGCAACAATTGAAAAATTGTTTCAAATTGTGCAATAATGAAAATCTGTATAGTGTCATTTGGAAATGTTTTTACTTATACTGCCAATGCAATAGGAATTGCAATAAATTTTATCCATGTGGTTGAGGAAATGGGAGGCCTAGAATAGACACATATAGATGATTTCTAGAGTTAATTTAACACCAAAAAGAGTGGAGACAGATTCTTTCACATATGTGAGAGTGGACACATATAGAAGCTTTCCAGTATCAATTTAACACTGAAAAGAGTGGACACATATAGAAGCTTTCCAGTATCAATTTAACACTGAAAAGAGTGGACACATATAGAAGCTTTCCAGTATTCATTTAACACTGAAAAGAGTGGACACATATAGAAGCTTTCCAGTATCAATTTAACACTGAAAAGAGTGGACACATATAGAAGCTTTCCAGTATTAATTTAACACTGAAGAGTGGACACATAGAAGTGTTTTAGTGTTAACTTTAACACTGTCAGAGTTAAGACTAGCGATTTCTCTGTGTAACCAACAACCAGGAATCAAGCATGTGCAAACTCATATTAGAAAGTCGAAAAGCATCAACAATAAACACAGTTTGGATGAAATAAGGAACAGAAAGTACAAAAACTAAATGCAGTCAAAAGTCCAACAGCCATTCATGACTATGTTCCAGTAGTCCAGAACAACATGTCAGAGAGAAGAGGAGAGAAAGGAATGTATTTCTTGAGTTCATGACTGTGGATAAAGGACAGGTGAGGGCAGGGCAGTGAGCCCTGTTCCAACTGTGCTAGCGTAGCTGGCGTACTTGTTCCATTAAAGCCAACATATTGCATGCAGTCTTGTCTAATTATAGCTGCACACTACATCCATCTGATTTTAGAAGGATTTATAGAGCAGGACTATGTGACAAACCTCGCTAAAGTATATTTCGGACAACGATCTTGGATCAGTGGCTGATTGGGAACTGGTTCAATCTTGCATATACACCAGTGTTGCAATAAAAAGTGTGTTTTGACAAAAACATTGCATCCTATAATGAAAGTAGATAAACCCATTCATCATGGGTCCTGTTTACATGTATTGAAATATGTTTTGAACCTGATTATATTTACACCTGAAAAGAAATGTGCATCCAGTGAACCAAACTGAGATCAGATTGAGATGTGAATGAATGCCACACCTCCTCTGGTTTTCAAAAAAAAAAAAAAAGTCAGGTGTAAATGAAATGAGGTAAAGGTGAGTTACGTTGACATGACTTACTTTACAGTAAAGGTTTGCATCCAAAATGGAAGCATGATCGCAATACAGACGCCTGTATTACAGCACATTTTCAAATGTATAAACAACGTTCCAACTGGATAGTAAATACACATTTAACTGGTACTTACCTATTGGTCATCAGTCAAGATCAGCAGGATGTCAGGATGCACATAGAAAAGAAAGAAATGAAAGAGGTTATTTGTTGCGTTATAACATCTAATAATTGAAGACACAATAAATTGGCTTGTTACTGGACTTCTACACAGGACAGTAACTCAAATTTAAACTATTTTTCTTCACTGCTCCACAGAAAAAATCTTATCATCCACATATGCTTTGAAAATGTCCCGAAAAGGAACCAAACCTCTTCGCCTTAATCTAATCTCTAAATGCACGTTCCCCAGAGTGTTCCTCTTTGACACGACTTTACAGATGCCAGACTCAGCACTCTGATGGGCACCGCTCACGTGTCAGCATCCTCATGCTCAATACGGCTGTGTCCCAGGAGGAATGCTCAGAAAAATAAAGAAATAGCCATGAGGGAAAAAAAAGCTGGCCTGACGTCTGAATAGCCAGCTGCCCCTGGAGGGCTGTCTCATGGAAGCGCTTCATGAATAGGCGGCATCAGGACTGGATGCCAACAGATTCATGAGCATTACAATCACAGCAGTCTCTGATTATTAACGCTGTGAGCGACTAACACTGACAAGCTGAAAGAGCACGTATTCTTTGTGGCAAAAGAGCAGCTAAAACCCTTAGAAATGGTACTTTGTCAGGACTCTCAGTCATCACTCAGGTTCTTTGTGCTTTAGGTTGCAAATAAATGCCAACGTTTATGTTCTTTATGGAGGCCATCATGTTAATGATGGGTCTTGTTACGCACGTTGTAAAATTTACAAGTGCAATCAAAGAGAAGACTATGTTGGAGATGGACTCTGATGGGATGTGGCAACATGCAATTTCATGCAAATCAGGGTAACTTTCTTTTTTCCTACAAAAACAGGAATAATAGAAGAAAACAGTTAAGACTGAAAATATGTCAAGATGCACAGAATGTAAGGAGGTCTGAGAGTGCAAAGTGAATCAATTCACAAATGTCAAAAATCTGTTTTATAAATGGTAACTGCAGAGGTGGGAACACACACACAGACAGACAGATGGCGTGATGGAGGAATGCTGGCCCTGCACCCCAGGGAGTCTGCAGTGCAAATGCTTGCGTGGTCATTTCAATAATTGCACTTTGTTTTGATATTGCTTTGATTTCCAGTTTTCTGTTTCTTCAGCTTTATAAAACTTTGTAAAAAAAAAACAACAACCTTGTAACAGTTAAAAGGGTCTAAGCAGTGGGTCACCCCTCTGAGTCTGGTCTGCTTGAGGTTTCTTCTTCAAATCAGAGAGAGCTTTTCCTTACCACTGTGTGCTTGCTCTGGGGGTTGGTAAGGTTAAACTTTACTTGTGTGAAGCACCTTGAGGCAGCTTTGTTGTGATTTGGCAGTATATAAATGAAATGAAAAAAATAAAGAGACAGACAGACACACACACACAGTCTGTATCCAGATCTAAATTAATGTGTCATAAATAGAAATCTTGAAATAAATATGTATGAAAACAACTACACAGCCCATATATAGTTAAGAAGTCCATCAAGATATATTAAAAAAAAACACTACAAAAAAGCAAAAACAACAAAATGTGTTGTTAAAAAAAAAACCTTTATACACAGATTTCAAAGTCAAAATTCATATTTTACTATTTGCGGTGAGAATATAAGAACAGGACCTAATGGTAATTAATGTGTTGTGTGCTCCACATATTAAAAAAAAAACTCACACGTCCATGTTCATAAGGTTTGAGTGCTAAATCAATCAAGACTGTCTCAAAAAATATAACTAAAATTTCAGAAGTTAAAACATAAATTTTGTTCCTATTAATTTCCTATGTACAGGTTTTAGTTTGTATTTGTATCAGTGTCCCTGTGTGTGCAGTGACACGTGGTGATGTGCTGATTTTCTAATCGTCAAAGTCAACTGGCACAATATGTATTATTATCCTGGAAAATAATTCATTCATGTGGGTGGATGATTCAAGGGAGAGAAAAGAGTGTACCGAAAGCAGTACTGAACGCTGGATCTTATTGATACTCAAGCCATTAATACTTCAGCTTGCTCTTCGGTGCTTCCATGTGCTGACTATCAGCCACATCAGACACTCCTTATGGCATTTCAACGCACCCTACGTAAATCGACATACTTACGCAATTGATTACCTTGGCTATGTGGATTACATAGACACGTCACCCCAGCCTGACATGACACCGACACTTCATGCTATTTCCCGACTGTTGGCTGCATTAATTGCTCAAGTCGTCTCAATACCTTGCTGGAATAACCTGCCGAGCACTCCAGCGAGAAAGACAGCTTCAATTCCCAACATGAACCGTAAAGCCCCTATCACACCGGCGCAAACGTAGAGTTGCACATTGTGACGTACTTACTACGCTGAGTTATGCAGCTCTACGCAGCTCAGTGCCGAGTTGTTGCTCCCCAACACAGCAGTATGCGGAAGAAATTAAACATGTTTAATTTTTTTCTGCGTAGAGCACTGGACGATTAAAGCACACCATTTTAAACAAGTCTGTGCTTCAGCATGTAAGTCTGCTCTACACTGAACTACTGCATGCAAAGCTACACAGCTGTACACTGTAGAAATTGAGTCAGTGGCTCCGAACGTCGCATGGCAGAAACAGAAGCCGGTTTGTGAGGGCTGCCTTGGAGGGAGAGGCTTTGTAGGAGCATGATCACCCTCGCTGCCATGGTGATGCTGAGTGCCGACACAATCGTTGATGGCTGTATATTTATGTTCACAGCAGGGAGCCTCTGCAGCATTGCAATCACCCTCAGTGTCTTGGTGCTGCTGAGTTCCGACATGGTGATCAGAGCAAACTGCGCCTCAGTTTGTGCAAACCAGGCAGCAGTTTACAGAAGCATGACTTCAAGTGTGAAAGGGTTTCAGATTCGCGTGTGAACAGGTTTGATCCACGCAACGTGTGTGAGCCAACATGCACGAGTCTGTGATAAATGATCCACACAGCGCTCAGTGTGTGTGAATGAGCCGGCAGGGATCCATCCATTAAAATGCACATCAGAAAACATGGCTACATTCTTTCAATTCATAAAATGGATTTCTTTCGAAATCCAGAGAACACAAACAGCAGTCTTGGGAAAAAAAAAGCAGACAGAGAGACAGTGCTCTCTCTCTCGATACACAGGAAAAATGCTGAGTATGCACGCATTTCAGGCGTACTCTAAATGCAACAAAATTCTACTCTACATTTGCGCCAGTGAGAAAGGGGCTATACACAATACAATGCAGTGTTTTACAGAATCAATAATCAGGGGTTTGTCCTTTGTAACATGAACAATAAATAATGGCCGTGGAGAATACAGAACCAGGGCAATGCCACATGTGTTCATGAGATCCAGAGAATGAAGTATCTTGTTGAGGAGTAATGGAGGCCTCCATAAGTCTTAGTAGTTAAAAAGATTACTTTCATAGTTTCATGTTGTCTATTGGCTGAAGTCAAACAAACCAAGCAACAAACACATTCACACCTGCATGTTTCCAATCCACCTAACCTGCATGTCTTTGGATGTGGGAGGAAGCCGGAGCACCTGGAGGGAACCCACACAAACACGGGGAGAACACGCAAACTCCACACGCAAACTCCACACAAGTGTGAAGTGATCTCACGACCTTCTTGCTGTGAGGCAACAATGCTAACCACTAAGCCACCGTGCCGCCACTTTATACATAAATTTATAGGGATTTCATTCATGCACAAGTCTGATCTTTCCTGAGCATCGGGTTTGATACGAGTTACATTATTTCTTTTTTCCAAGTTCAACGTGCAAAAAAATAAAAAAAAAATAAATAAAATAAATCACCAAAATCACATTCTACTATTTAACTTATTTTTGAATAACACAGACTGTGATGTGTGTGTGTGTGTGTGTGTGTGAGAATGATTGAAACAAAAGTCAGTTTTCATACAAGCAGACCGTCTAACCAGGCAAAGCACGTTTTCCACAGGAAATGTAATGAGTTAAGAATATTTTCCTAATGTGCTCGCAGTTGTAGGTGTGAGCTCCCATGTCAATTTCGTGTTTGCTGACATGGGGCCACCAAAGCACAAGAGGCCATAAAAGCAAAAGTTATTTTCATGCAGTCAAATGTTTTGTGATAGTTTCAAATTCCACCACACGGTGCAGGAAGACACAGACCACAGCACAGATCAGAGAGAGGCCACAAGAGGAGACATGAAACCAAATACTGTCACATTTTTAACTAAACCTGTCTTTACAAATCCCAACATGAGACTGAGATTGGATTCCAACTTGTTCCAACACCACTTCAGATCCATTCAAAGTTCCGAATCAACACGAAGGCTGTAGGTGCTTAGAGTGTGAGGTATATAACATTCCACTTTCCAGGAACGACTTCAAATTCAGACTAAAACCAAGCTGTGAAGCAGAGTGCACATAGTACAGATAACAAATGACCCTGTGCGAGGGAGGACATGCTGTTATCTCTGATTCTGGAGTCTCTCAGGGCTCACAATGGAATCAGATCTGTATATTTCCTGTCATTTTCCACAGCTTGACCAAAAACACCATCAAAACAACAAAAATAAGGCTTTTTTCTGGAAGTCTAGCTGCCATAATCATGACATGGATGTTGGTCTTTTTGCATTAAAGTGCCTGTGGGAGATGCAGCCAAGTAATAAAAACATACAAGCTCTTAAATCTACTCCACATCACTCCCGAGGTTCCAATCCTGAAGAGTAAATCAGGGCTGAAAAATACAACGTGTGCGCTTGCCATCAGTGCCCCCGGACCCCAGAGACTTTTCACTGAAACTATGGAATTTAAGTTCCCAACTAAGAAACTCAGGATCCAATCTCCAGCTGAACAAACAGCTCCTGCAGCAGAAAGTGATTTGAAAGAAAAAGAGAGAGGGAGAGAGAGAGAGATCGCACACCTTCTGCCCATCAGCAGAAGCTAACAGGACTATTCTACAGAGTGCTGTCCCTTCCCATTTTATCCCGAAGTGCAAATTAGGGAAAGTTTTGAAGCATCATTGTAACTTCTTGAACCATCTTTTGTCAATCTTGACAAAACCTGGTATACATAGTAGTCATGGCCATCACCAGCACCAGATTTGCAATAGAGATCCAATTTTTGAACTACTGAAAAATTTCACCCCAATTCTCAAAATCGTTCACAGTATGTGGTAACTTCCAGGTATTCGTATTCTTAACAACTTCAGTCATGTTTGAACTTCTTTAAATGGGATATTCGTAGTGACTACGGCTTGAAACATGTTTGATTGTGCTACATTGGGGTAAAAACTTTAAGCCGAAGCAGCGTTCGTTGTCGTTTTGGCTGAGGGTACAGCTCTTTTACACTTTTGTTTTTGGGCAGATTGCCAGGTCTCAATTCAATTTCAATTTATTTTGTTTTATATACTGCCAAATCACAACAAAGCTGCCTCAAGGTGCTTCACACAAGTAAGGTCTCATCTTACCAACCCCTTGAGTAAGCACACAGGCAACAGTGGTAAGGAAAAACTCTCTCTGATGACATTAAGGAAGAAACCTCAAGCAGACCAGACTCAGAGGGGTGACCCAATGCTTAGGCCATTCTAACAGTTACAAGGTTTTTGTGCAGTTTTACAAAACAGAAGAAACAGACAACATGAAATGAAAACAACATAACAAAATAAGATGTAGTTGATGAGAAGTCCATGCAGGCGTTTATTCCACAGGCAGGGGTCATCCAGCATTCCTCATGCCATCAGTGGGCCTGTTCCAGCGGCAGAGTCAATTCCAAGCACAGACTGCAGTGTGCTGCATCAGCTTCAGGCCTGGCATCTCGCGGTCAGTAGCCATGAATCCTGCAATCCTATGCAACTTTATCCACACCTCAGACAGAAAGAAAAAGAGCAGAATCAGTCACCCGGAAAAAACTACACCTAAGGTATAATTCATCCGCATTAAATCAACTTGAAAGCAGAGAAAATACTAAGGTGATCGCTGGCCACTAGCCCTAAGCTTCATTAACAGACCCAGAATTTAGATGAAGTTGAGGCAGAGACCCTGCACTTTAGGTATGCAGATTATAAAACAGCGTGTTAGGAGGCAAGCCAGATTAAGCGGTTTAATCCTGTTTTCCACTTTTTGGATTTTGGGCGATTGTAGTAGAACAGCACTTTGTGGAACAGGAGTGTAAGGGTGTCACAGATCTATCAGCTCACAGTTTTAAATCACTTTTTTTTGGATCAGAACAAAAAGTGGTAGGGGGAAGACAAATGCAACTTTGCTTTCTATTTTTACCAGAGGCCAAAATATGGTCATCAGGTATTATGAAGGCCTTGTGTCCATCTGTCTGTCTGTGTGTGCTCAGCACAAGTTCAGGCCTATTACTGCTGGGTCTTCAAATTCACATGAAACATTCTGGGGACACAGACCTTGGACAAGGTCAAAGACTGCTAACCTTGACCTATTTTGAGAGGTTAAAAGGACACATTCTGTTTCCTATTTTTATGATCATACGGCCAAGGGAATTTTAGCATTATGAAAACAAGGTGTTCAATGTTTAAATAATCATTTAAAATTAAATTTGATGCATTGGCCTTGCGATAGATTGGCGTCCTGTCCAGGGTGTATCCCACCTCTTGCCCACCTCTTGTAGGCTCCAGCCCCCTGTGACCCTTGATTGGCATATGCGGATATATATAATGAATGAATTTGTCACATTAAATAGTAATATGAAAAGCACTAATGAACATTAAAAAATAGTGGTTGTCAATGTCAGAAAAAGTAATTTTAAAAAAGAAAGAAACACTTTGGCAAAGGAGATTGTAGAACCAAGATGCTGCACATTTTAGTGATAACCAAAGCTACAAATTATCTCAGAGGGGAAGTCCACCCTTATCCTGAGCATGCAGCAATCCACTGCAACAGACATGTTTCAGCTGGAGGCATTTCCATGAAGCTGCAGATGAAGCAGTTTCGGTTGGATTCAGGTATCAGTGTCTGAATGTGATGCTGTGGTCTCTTACACAGGGAAACACGATCCTTTAACATCGATAAGGTCTTGTTTTAAACTGTGCTTATATTCTGGGTGGTAACCACTACCTGCCCGCTTCTCGAAACAACCAAAGAGATAGAAATCCTCCAAGTGAAACCTACCTGGACAGCTGCATTGTATTTTATAGGGAAAGCATATAAAGTTTCCCCAGAGTTCTATTCCCAGAGAGGTCATCTTTCACTTGGAGTTTGACATGCCCTGTCCCTTTGTTTATAGTTTTGACTAAGCTATGATCCATGTAGGGTTTGGCCCCACTAAGGTGGCCGTGTCTGAAGAGGCATTGGTTTTACCTATCACTCCACACTACACAGAGTACTGATCTACCAATGCGGGTTTTTCAGTGCCCAATGCCGATATCAATATTTAGAGAGCAGAGCGGCTAACGGCTGATACGGGGACACCTGTGTGCACCACCTTCCTTTGTGAGGAAAAGGTAAACACTATTGTGTCTGACATGATGCAATATTTTTGTCTTACTGACAGTAAACTTATTGACTTGCTCCACTTGGCACACCACTAATATTAAACTAACTTTTTAGATATTTGTACAGAAAGCTATATTATAATAGCCAAGTGGCCTCTATGTGCGTACATACATGCATGTGTATGACTTCAATCACGCAAAAACCAGGGAGAGCTGACATTTGCCATTTGGCATGGTTATGTATTTTGGGCCAAAGATGAACACTGTGAAAACAGAAAGTTGACAGGACAAATATTTCTGGAGAAATTAGCAATTTTAGCTAAGCAATAACAATGGATACTGTGCTGCAATGCACCATGGGAGTTTGGGGTTTTAAATGTGGTTAATTGTTATTGTGGTTAGTTTATCAGTGGTGTTTGTGTTATTGATTTATTGTGCTTTTTTGTAGTTCAATTGGTTTAGTCAGTTAAGTGTTATGTTGGTACCATGAGTGAAATGTGTATTGCTTTTAATGTCACCATCTCTGTCAGTTTAAAAGCACCTGCTTACAACAGAATGCAGAAAAGACAAAAATCACACACAAATTGTGGAGAGCTGACATTTGCCATTTCGTATGTTTATGTATTTTGGGTCAAGGATGAATGGTGCCAAAAGCGAACGTTGATAGGACAATTATTTTTAGAGAAGCCACATATATCAGCTAACAACACTGAACAATGGGCATTGATATTTACATTCTGGACTCACATGCCAATCCAGCAGGGGGGAGTAAATCATCTATATATTAAAAGTGTGAGTGTGTGCATGATTTTATTTAGTAAGTTCAATGTAAGTACATAATATAATTGTAAATATATATAAAAAAATACATGGATGACACAAGAAAGTGAAAACACTTATTTCCATTGTGGTCCATTTAAAAATCAAATTACAAAATAGAAGTAAACATATAACAATAATAATAAATAATAATATATAATAATGATGATGATGTATACTGTATATGATAACAAGAACCTAAACAATTTTAATACATTAACACAGTAAATTAACCTTAAAAAATTATATAATTAACAGGAAATAAAGGGTTGAGTTCTAAAAACTGTGAGTCTAAAGAGTAAAACATTCTGTACTCACACACCATTCAACTCAGTATAGAAACTTTGCACAATTTATTACACCCTTGAAAAAATGTCAGTTATACTACCCATCTAATGCCCATGGGTCCCCACGGGCAATGCTCTAGCTGTTATTTATTTGTATATGCTGTGAAGAGCAGCAGAAATGAATTACACTCAACTCTGAAAGCTAGGACTTTAAGTCTTTACTGTTTCTCTCTGGTAATGTAGTTATCCAGCTTTGATGTCCGTTCATGGAAGGGTGAAATTGAGGCATGAGATGTAGAGATTAGCCCAAGCATTCCTCCACAACCACATTAACTAGGTGCCTGTCTCTGTCTGTGGTGCCTGCATACCTACATTTTTATTTAGTTCAATGGGCCTCATGAGCATTTTTAATCAGCTGATGCCAATTATGGAAAAAATGCATTAATCTGCCCGATTAGTCAGTCGACCCCTACACTGGAGATGCAACAATTAATCAATTACTAAATGAATTGCAAAAATTATAATTAATATTTTGGGGGTTTTTCATGTCAAAATTTTCTGTTTTCAGCATTTTAAACAAATATTTTCTTATTTCTTACTCCCTTCTCAGATTATAAACTGAATATTTTTGAAGTGTGGACAAAATGAGACATTACAGATGTCATCTTAGACTTTGAGAAAAAACTGATCAACATTTTTGATTGTTTTGCTGAAATTTTATGGACCAAATGACTAATAAATTAAAGAGAAGGTAATCAATATATTGAAAAGAAAAAAGAAACCGAGGGTGCCCATGTATCACCTGGCTGCAGCAGATAGACTTTTTGAGAGACTCTCAGATGCACCCACATGCTCCAAAATCTAACCTGATTTTGTGTATGTGTTGGGTAGTAGCAACCAGCTGTTTCAAAAAAAAAAAATTGCTCAGCCCAACTTTGAAAACATGTGACAGATAATCTAAATCTAAAAGAAGATGCATCTTAATTACCAAAATCTGTTTTTGTTCATTTGAAGCAAAGTATGAATAATGTGGCCTTTTGATGTTTGGGATATATGGCATATTGCAGGAGCATTTTTTTGGGGGGGAGGTTGTCAGGAAATTTAAGAGAGTACGTTTCCCTTTGTAGACAGTCATCTATGTTAGGAAGCCAGTTCGACATAGGTTACTAATCCAGCCAAGGCCAGCTGGGTGGTCCGGGACAATGTAGATGAAGTGACTTCTTCAGGTACAAACACAGGTAACGTCATCAAAAACTGAACCTACGTCTACATATTTGTAGCCAGACTCCTTATTCCACAGAGCTTCAGTACTTGTTCTGGGTGCTGACAAAGGGGCAGTACTCTTTCTGAAGGTTCCTTATGGACATTACAAGTATTGCAGAGATTGTGGCCTCAGGATTCTGTGCTGTTAGGGACTGGACAGCCATGTAATAGATGGAAAACGTTCAATCTGTGAATCAGCTGACAATCCTTCAGTCTTCATGGACCTGTGACACGGTTTCTTCGGCCGTCTTTGAGTGATTTTGTCTGTAATGGCCACAGTGCAGTGGAAAGTCCCTTCTAACCCACTTACAGGATCTATTTGCCCAACCCCCCTGTCCTCAGTCAATAAATAACCATGATAAGGACGCTGTGGGCGCCGCTGAAGCAGAGCGCTCGTTTGAAGTCAACACAGTTCCGGAGTATAAAGTTTCCAAACTATGCAGAAATTAAAGAAATAACCAGTGAAGTACTTGATGCACACAGTGCAGTGATACAGCTGGAGGGAAACTAAGCCGTTACTACAATGAAAAGAAAAGTGAATGCATCACCATGGAGATGAACTCACTCGGTCAGATTTGATTGGACGGCAGATTTCAAAGGGACCACTAAGAAGAGAGAAGTGTGGGATGAGTGCTTTGGTGTTTGCTTATAGCAAACACCAAGCACCAATACAGGATCCTTCATGCATAAAAAACGGCCAGCCGGAGAAGCTGTGGTTCTACACATCAAACATGGACACATGGTTATGTTTCATGTCTCTTTTATCTGCCGATCAGTCGCTTGCCCTATGATCTGAGGCTTTTTACCTTATATAGATAACTTCTACAGAGGATGGAAGATCTTGGCCGTCCCTTCCCATAATACAGGCATCAGGATGAACTCGAAATAGGAGGCTGTAGGCGGGGAAGGGGGGGCATCTACAAAAAAGCAGAGAACTGAAGGGGATCGCAGCAGGGAGAGTGGAATTTCTTCATTACTTTCTCTGTTTGACGTCTGTTTTACATTATCTCCTGTGCTGTGAAACAACAAAACAAAAAAACTAAACCTTGCCACAATCGTCCAACCTGATGTCGGTCTTTGTGGCTCAATGTGTGGCGTTCGTTGTGTACCATAACACATTACCCCCGCGACTGCAACCCACCACTTAGAACGCTGTGAATTTACATCTCCAAACCACAAGCGATTTGTTGACAAACAGCTGAGCTGTCATAAAATGCTGCTGTGTTACAGTGCTGTAATGAATTCCTTGGCTTGCGATTGAACACCGACTGGCTGAAATGCTCAGCGGCAGTCTAACCACATCTCTCCAGCACATGCCCTGCCTGAGCTCAACCCGCACTGATAAAAGCTGGGCCACAGAACTGAGCTTTTCTCAATTTCAACTGTCTTAAGATGTACAATTGTGAAAGTCTTTGGAGAAAGATGCTTT
Organism: Thalassophryne amazonica; assembly: GCF_902500255.1. NCBI lineage: Eukaryota > Metazoa > Chordata > Actinopteri > Batrachoidiformes > Batrachoididae > Thalassophryne > Thalassophryne amazonica. Next base: position 96,667,304 of record NC_047112.1, on the reverse strand, counting down.
TTATAAACAATTACAGAAACCAGAGCCAAAATGGTTTCTCTCCAAGGCACAGATGAGCAAAGTTTAGTCAGTTTACTGTCCAAAAGCGCTGTGTTCAGGCTGGATTGTGTTACGGTCTTAACCCACAGTGGTTCATATCCGCCAGAGAAACAAAGATCTGACCTTTCACATTCATCTTTTTGATCTAGTGGTTACTGGACCAGTAAAAACCCCACCGGGACAGTGCTATGGACAGCACTAAAGACTCCCAACAATCAGCAGGCTCTTTGCCACACGAAATGTTATAGTTATAAAAATAATAAACTCAGAAACAGCAGAGATTTTATATTATAACATGACTTTTCACCCCTGAGGATTTCTGTATAAATCGGTTCAGACAGCTATGAAGAAGATTTATATAGGCCTTGAGGCTAGTTTGTGCTGTACTGATCTTCAGGTTCCACAGCATTAAGCAGAGGAGCGTCTACTACTCCCACTGGATGGGACACCAGTCCAGTCTAGGTTATTTCTTCAGCCAAGGAGAAATAACCACCCATTTACAACTGAGTTGGCTGGGCCAATGCGCACTACTTGTTTAAATCCAAGGGAATCAAATCCAGGTATACATACTGGTAGCTCTATGGCCGAGGTGAACCCCATCCTGACCAAGTCTGCATAATCGCGGGTACACCGAAATCAAAAGTCTATAACTGCTTTATTATATGGTAAACAAGAAAACTGGGAGTTTGTCAAACATACTAAAACTGAAAAATCAATCTCAAGTTTCAACTCTTTATTATTACTGTCATACTGCACCAACTGACATCCCATCGATCGACTGGAGATGCCTGTTAAATCCTTGACGAAGAGTCATCAGGCTTGTTTTCTGATAAAGTTCGCCATTCGCCTGTCTAGCTTCCGCGTAAAATTGACTAAGTACTCCATCAAGCATCCGTCTCATAAGTTTCAAAGTCGGGCGCATGTCCGTTTTTAGTGACGTACTTACGAAACAGGTTGGCTGTAGACTGTGTATTTCTGTGGGTGTTCTTCGCATCTTTTTTGTGTGAAATTCGTTTTAAGTCAGCGTCGCTAACAGACACAAACCTGTCTTCTGCCATCTTGTCAACAAACTAACAGCCAAAGTAGGTACTGTATCGCGTTATCTGATTGGTCGTTATCGATAGAAGGCGTCGCTTGATTAGCTAGTGCTACGCTGCACGCGAGGTGTACTCATTTCGCATGCGCGGTCTACTCGGCATGTGGGCCTTCTCAGAAAGTGGCAAATGGGCCAATCAGAAGTTGGCAAAATCCCATACAATATAATAATACTCCTTATCGTCTGAACTACATGCTTTGGTGTGATGTAATGCCAGAGGTATTAAGGAAAGATACTGTGTTCTGTTTTGCACCAAGAGTGCAGCAAACTATTACTGAAGGAGCTGCTTAAGGCTCCCACAGTATCCCAGAGTACTTATACCGGTACTCTGCTAATACCGTGATCTGGTATAGACCCATAGTTGCCTCATATCACTGCTTTCTTCTGTACAGTGCATCCTGCATTTCTGTGCAAAGTGGTTCAAGAAAAATTCTACTTCAATGACTGCCTAGGTAAATAATGGCCTAGGTAACTTTAATGCCTACAGGGAAATGATGGTTTCATCACACCACATCTCACCAAATTGCAGGACTAATTTATATACAGTACAGTATGATGACTGAAGCCTTGTCAGGCATGTTACACTGCAGAGACGCCAACATTAGCTGCTTTCAAGTGAACTAATGAACTTGTGGACAATTCAAGCATCTTTTAAAAACCTGAACATCCAACTAAACAGTCTTAAAGGACTGAAGCTGGGCAGGTTCTTCTTGGGTGCATGCGATTATGTTAAATTTTCATCAGCATGAGTTACCAAAAAATGGATTTTGGTTGTATTCATAAATTAGGACTTACTTTGGGTCGGTATTTGTAGTCGGTCTCTTGTTTCTAAAACACAGAAAATATCTCAGACGTGAACACAGCAACACTGTGGAGCCTGTGCGTATTGATATCCTGATCTTATTTAACCAAAGGCTGGAGTAAAACTTTCCAAACAACAGTCTGTTTTGATCTAATCCCACAGAATGGTGGTGGGAATCCATGAGGTTAACAGTAAAAATCTGACACTGCACTATCAGATGACTGTACCTTACAGAGGGATTATGTCACACTGCACTTAAAACAGTATTTGATTAAAAAGAAAACTACACTGTTATTTTAAACAGCATGCTGATTATCCGAAACCAAAAACATATGCTGCAGAACAACAAAAACCCATCAGCCTTTGCTGTTTTTTTTCTAGGTCCACCACCTGACAAATGTACTAAAAAAATCATGGAAACAGACATCAGTACCTCATCATAAAAATTTCCCACCACATAAGCGATGAATGCTGCTTTGCATGAATAATATTTTCATAAATCCTCAAAAAGTCATATTCTGCTCATAAAATATGTATTTTATCTACCATATATGGTTCCATCCATTCACATTTTCTGAAACAGCTTACTCCTGTTAAGGATCACAGCCGGGGGGGAGCAGTCTATCCCAGCAGTCACTGGGTGAGAGGCGGGGTACACCCTGGAACGGTCTATCAATCATGCTCCACACCTGTGGCCATTTAGAGTCACCAACAGGGCAGCACAGTCTCGTTTAAATCCTGTGTGATATCACAGGATTTGACCACTATGGGGACAACTGCTCCCATTATGCAGTAATACACAGCAGAACTTCACATGGAAAAATGGTGTACAATTTTGTTTTTCGGCTCCAATCACTGAAGTGGTTGCGAAAAGTGCAGTTTTTCAGTTACCAGTGGAGAAGAGAAGACAAGGTAAATGGGTGGTGTTGGTAAGTGTTTGGGCCCCTTCGCACACAGTCCAAAGTTGATCGATTTGCGCAGAAAGTGCACATGAAGCAGGAATCGTGTGCAAAACGTGTAATTTCATAGCTGCCTCCAAGGCCTCATCTGTTCCTACAACTATGTGCGCACACCAGCAGCTGAAAGACAGAGTGTGCGCTGTGCGAGGCCATCGATCCCTCTCGCGACAGGTGTCAGACAAATTCCAGCTGATACACATGAACATCTAACACCGCTCGCATGGCACTTAGAAAATGTGCTGCCATTCGCACTATCATCACAAAAACAGTCTGCAGACAATCACTGTCAAGCTGGATGTGAAATTTGTCTAAATGCCCCACAGCTGTGAAGTTGATGAGTGTACATGTTGCATGCCAGAATGTCGGTTCACCCCACAACACGTGTGCGTTTGTTTCTTGCTCCCCCCTCCCCTCACAATACATCTGTGTGTATGGTTCACTGCCCCCCTCCCTGCAGGCGAGGCATCTCTCATCTGATCACAGAGTGACATCTTGGTCTGTGCACTGACAACACAGGGGGTGTGGCTTGCTGCCCACAGCTGTTGGGATATCTCAGGTTCTGGACATCACAGCTGCAGCACATGCCCCTTGTTTTGACTGACACGCGAGTGTGTGTGCTTGTGTGGAAATACATAAAAACGTGTATCGCTTTTGCTATGGGAGGAGAAACAGGCTGTCAGTCCGTTTGGACACTCAGTAGGTGATCTGCATGTCAATCTGACAGGACACGTGTGTCAGGCCGTGAGGTCTGCACGACCAGGACAAGCCAGCAGTATGACAAATATGCCACTTTCAGTCACGTAGCAGCAGAAATACGCCATACCAAACATTGTTTTGTTTTTTCTTAAGGAAAATATGTTTATCTGCTTGTTGATTTTAGCCATTTCACGCTCCTGTTACAAGACAGAGATTGTAGTGCAGTGGTAAAGTTTATATCTGGTAATTAGAGTGTGTGGGTTTGAATCCCGTGGGGTTTTTTTCTTTTATTTAACCAGGGTTATTTAACAGCCCTTTCATGACTGTATGTGTGATCATGGGTCATCTGCAGAGGAACAGACGGATCATATTTGTATTGCCCGCTTGATAAATGTGGTGTTTTTATATGGTGTGTGGGTTTATTTCATTTTAAATATGTCTATCTCCTTCCTCATATCAGTCAGGTTCCTGCAACTTTCAGAGGACTGCTATCGTAGCTCAGTGGTGAAGTTTCTGATTGGCAATCAGAGCTTTTGGAAGGCGCAGGTTCGAGTCCCGTGAGTGGCATGTAATTTTCTTTTGTTGGTTTTCAGCAGCTGCGCAATGTGTAACCACACGATCCAATGATCAGCAGGCATAAGCCAACAATGCTGGTTAACGTAGTGTTACAACCCCAATTCCAATAAAGTTGGGACGTTGTGTAAAATGTAAATAAAAACAGAATACAATGATTTGCAAATCCTCTTCAACCTATATTCAGTTGAATACACCACAAAGACAAGATATTTAATGTTCAAACTGATAAACTTTATTGTTTTGCTGCAAATATTTACTAATTTTGAAATGGATGCCTGCAACACGTTTCAAAAAAGCTGGGACAGTGGTATGTTTCCCACTGTGTTACTTCACCTTTCCCTCTAACAACACTCAATAAGCATTTGGGAACTGAGGACACTAATTGTTGAACCTTTGTAGATGGAAATCTTTCCCATCCTTGCTTGATGTATGACTTCACTTGTTCCAACAGTCCGGGGTCTCCATTGTCGTATTTTGCACTTCATAATGCCACACATTTTCAATGGGTGACAGGTCTGGACTGCAGGTAGGCCAGTCTAGTACCCGCACTCTTTTACTATGAAGCCACGTGCAGAATGTGTTGTAACACGTGCAGAATGTGGCTTGGCATTGTCTTACTGAAATAAGCAGGGATGTCACTGACAAATGTTGCTTGGATGGCAGCATGTGTTGCTCCAAAACCTGGATGTACCTTTCAGCATTGATGGTGCCATCACAGATGGGTAAGTTGTCCATGCCATGGGCACTAACACACCCCTATAACATCACAGATGCTGGCTTTTGAACTTTGCGCTGGTAACAATCTGGATGGTCTTTTTCCTCTTTTGTCTGGAGGACACGACATGATTTCCAAAAACAATTTGAAATGTGGACTCATACGACAGCACACTTATCCATTTTGCGTCTGTCCATTTCAAATGAGCTCGGGCCCAGAGAAGGCAGCAGCGTTTGTAGATGTTGTTGATGTATGGCTTTCGCTTTGCATGGTAGAGTTTTAACTTGCACTTGTAGATGTAGCGACGAACTGTGTTAACTGACAATGGTTTTCTGAAGTGTTCCTGAGCCCGCGTGGCAAGATCCTTTACACAATGATGTCGGTTTTTAATGCAGTGCCGCCTGAGGGATCGAAGGTCACGGGCATTCAATGTTGGATTTCGGCAACGGTTTTCAACAAAGCCTTCACGTTGGAAATGATCTGGTTGTTTCAGCGGGGTTTGAGCCTGTCGATCGGCACTCAGAGCGTGGCGCGCTCTCAGCAGTTGTGGGCGGTCTTTAAACCGTCTGGATCACTCCTTAATCTGTGTAATCCCCATAAAATCGTCCCTAAAAGCCATATTAATTTTCCGAATGGTGTCCACCTGGAGGTCTCTCACAGTTTCTGGAAAAAAATTGATGCAGCAAAGCTCCAAATCGTTCAGACATTTATTCGCAATAAAAAAACGATGAGAGGGTGGACCACTGCTCACACAAAGCCTGCTCACGTAACTGACAGGCGTGAAAAAACTCACGCATGCGCAAGAAGGTTCAAGCTTGGTTGATGCAATCACACGTGATTCAAATCCATATGGTTTTTGAAAAAAATAAAAAGGTTGGATACTTTTCTAACAGACCTCGTATATTGTGCACCAGGACCGGATGTCCGCATAAGTGGTCAAATCCCGTGATATCACAGGGTTCAAACGAGCTGCGCTGCCCTATTAGGAATCTGAATTCACTGACCTGACATCTCTTGAATCTTTTATACAGCACAATATTATTTATTTATTCCTGTCCATGCTCATTATGGCATCCTGTCCAATTAGATTCTGTTATTGGTTTTGGGGGGAGGAGTGTTTCTATTGTTGTGTGTCTTGTGTTATGTGTACAATGTTGTGGGCATCTGGTGGTGCTTTTTTGTGTATGTGACAGACTCCTGCTGCACACTAAATTTCCTTTTCTAATGACAAATAAAACTTGATGTTGTGAAAGTGTAGGAACACGGACTCACAACAGGGGGCGCAAATGAACGGACAATGGAGGAAGTCAAATAACAACTCTTTACTGTTGTGAATAAGCACAACAAACACGCGAATTACAATAATAGAAAAGAAGTCAATTCACAAAATGTGTCACGTGGGCAGGCTCGAAGATAAGAGACGTCTGTCCAAAGCAGAACCGGAACCACACGATTTCCTCCGCCACCGAACCCCGGGAATACCGGAGCCGCCAAGTCCCGAACTCCCAGGTGGCCACTGCCTCCGCTTGTCGGATCTGGTACTGCTGGCGAGGAACAAAAACAGTTAGATGTGGGTGCGTTTGCACCCAGCAACACGTATGGTGGGAAAACACCTCCACCTCTCGTCGAAAGAAAACAACACAATATCTGTTATCCAAACACACAAAGCAACAGGTATTCCTGTCAGGAAGACAATATAGTCGGCTGAGAACGTTACCTCCTCGGTAGAGCGATATCTCGGCGAAGAGGTGGAGATGTCGTCTTGCTGATATGCCACTGATGATCAGATGATTGGTGACAGCTGTCATAGGTGATAAGTGACAGCTGTCACCCCGGCTGCTCCTGTGAGGCGGCAGCGCCCTCTGGTGCCTGGAGCCCGCACTCCAGGCAGGGTGCCCTCTGGTGGTGTGGGCCAGCAGTACCTCCTCTTCAGCGGCCCACACAACACTTGATCATTGTTTCAGCGTGTGTATCAAAAGAAAGATATTACAAGCGATACTAAATGGGGCTTCATTAAGTCAACAACTGACTTGAAACAAATTGTTTGAAATGTTCCAAATTGTTTGAAATGTTCCAGTTGATTTGCCCCTTCCGGTGTGAAACAAATTAAAAGTGAAAGAACTTGGACTGCAACATTTATGCATTTCATAATTAAAGGTGACAGCCAGCACAGGCTCTGTACATGCTGTTGTATGTATGTTGCTTGTATGGAATGCAGGGTTCTCCCTAAGTAATGGCAGTGTGGTGCAGCGTCAGGTTATTACAATCTCAGCACCATCATGACTATTTTCATGTTCAGGGGAACATTGTCCACTCTGTTTTCTTGGATAATTTTGCTTAAATGTATTAAAATTCCTCAGTTTGCAGTCACACAGAGTGATTTTTCTTGTCTCAATCACTTTCCTGAATAAGCTCGGAAAGCAGGCATCTTGTGCAAGACTCGCATGTCATTGGTCTGGTTAACTGTCACTCAAAAAATAAAGTGGTGTTATTGGTGGAATATCCAACATCACACAAGGCACCATTTACGCGGGCAAAGTACATGAACACTTTCAGCAGACTCTGTTTGCATTAATCATGATGAAACGTAAGCGATATACAACGCCTGTGGATCAGAGCACTATTTTGTCGATCAACCGCAGTTGGGGTGGGGTGGGGGTGCTCATCAGTGCTGAGATGGAAGAAAAGCTCACGCTTTCAATAAATAGTTCAACATTAATTTCTTACTGCACATCCAGTTTGTCCTTGCTGCTGACTGTCAACATGTGAAGGCAGTATTATCTGTGTGTTATCTGTTTGTTTTGTTTGCATCTAGACGCACTGCACGCCAGCAGTCGGTGTTTGTGCACTCATTCCATCAAAGCCCCAAATCCCCCACAAACTGACACATTAGATCATTTTTTTTCTACAGGACAAATCTGTTGTGAAAGTGTAGGAACACGGACCCACAACAGGGGGCGCTAAATGAACGGACAATGGATAAGCCAAACAGTAACAATTTAATGTTGTGAAATGCACAATGGAATACAGACAACAGTTTTGGTACCACAGACAATTAAATGTTAAGTGACGTGTGGGCAGGCTTGAGGATAGGAGACGTCCGTCTAGAACCGAGCCGGATCCCACACAGCCTTCACCGCCAACGGATCTGAAGAACACCGGAGCCGCCAAGTCCTGGAGCCCCAGGTGGCCACCGTCTCCAGCTGTCAGACCGGGTACTGCTGGCAGAGAACAGAAACAGTTTTGATGAGTGTGAGTTCGCACACTCAGTAATTCCACCGTCTGTGTTCTTTTGGGAGGGAGCACCTCCACCTCCAATCACACACTCGTGCAGCTCCTGTCTAACCACTTATCTGGTTGGAGTGTGAAGCGAAGCCATCGCTGATCACACCAAACGCCAATCCCACAGATAAGGCAACACCACAGGAAAACGGCTGCAAAGAAGTTCAGATTATACTCAATGTTTTAAGTCAGCAGAGAAAATTACCTCCAAGGTAGCTGATTTCTCGGCGGGGAGGTGGAGTTGCAGTCTGGCCTTTATGGTGGTGGTGGTATGTGTGAAATGAGTGACAGCTGGTGCTGATGACGGGTGACAGCTGTCACTCCCGGATGCTATGACGCCCTCGTGCTTGAAGCCCGCACTTCAAGCAGGGCGCCATCTGGTGGTGGGGGCCAGCAGTACCTCCTCTTCAGCGGCCCACACAACAAAATCATTATTAATTAAATCAGTTTACTCAATCCACCACAATGTGTGACTATAGCTGCAACTCTGACTCACAACTTTCAAACTGACGTCTCTGTTGTGCAGCTAGTTCCACCACGCACTGATGATGACATCACAGGTAAGCCACGGAAGAGATGCAAAAAACACAGTGAAAACTCATTATTTTTTGCTTCTTACGATGTGCCGGGGTCACAAAATTAATTGAATAACCAGTAAAGTAACTAAGTTGCAGGGGTGGTGGCCAAGTGGTTAATGCACTTGGTTTCAGTGCAGAAGGTTCCCGGTTCAAATCCCACCCCTGCCACATTTCTCCATGTAATGTGGAGTTGCGTCACGAAGGGCATCCAGCGTAAAACCTGTGCCAATTCAACATGCAGATCCACCCTGGATTTGCAGTGGCGACCCTGAGTGCAACAAGGGAGCAGCCGAAGGGTCTTACTTTTTTTGTAAAGTAACTAAGTTACTTATTGAAGGAGTAATCAGTAATCACTAATTGGATTACTTTTTCAACGTAACTGTGGCAACACTGTCCACTCATGCTGTGGATGTGGCTCAGCTATGTGTTTTCATTAGAATGGTTTTTGATGACATGAATGTAAAAGAAATGGTTGGACGTACTGCTGCGTTTATTGGATTGTGCAAACAGTGTGAACCTTTTGGGGATGTCCTGAATTACCATTGTATAATTCACCAGCAAGGGTTGAGCGGGAATATTTTAAATATGGAAGACGTGATGATATTGAGCTCAAATCCGCAACGACACTTGGCATGAATGTCTAATTCTGAAAGAGTACCCCAACCTCAGACAAATGCACAGAATTTGACTATACTTTTTGGATCAACATATTTGTGTGAGTCTGCCTTTTCACATATGAAAATCATCAAGTCAAAATACAGATCCACCATGACTGCTGACCGCCTTGCGGCCTGCTTACCACTAGCACTCAGCTCCTACTGTCCAGACTATGAGAAACTAGCTTCTTCCTCTCAGTGCTAAGAAGTCCCACTAAGGTACAGAACGACTTTTAACTTGAATTAGGCATTGTATTATTTGGATTGTTTGTTGTTGTGTTGCTATAGGTCAGTCCGAGTCATACTTGTGCTTATTCTCTGCACCACGCACATTTACTTCAACAAATGCATTATCACTGTCAAAATATTATCCTTGTGCCAGAAAGTTGCATTATTATATTGGTGCACAATAAATTGTGGATATGCTATGGCTTTCAATATGGCTTGGTAGATCTTGATACACTATCAACTTTAAAAGTAGATCTTGGTTCACCCCTGGTTTAGACTCTCATCAATTAGCTACATCAAGCAGCAAATCTGCCAGAACAGGAAAGGAATGACAAGAATGACGATTCATGTCACCATGGAGACATGCAACCAGCTTGACATGAAAATCAGCCTCACCCTCTTCCGTTCACAACTTTCCTTCCTCGGACATACAACGAGGATATCGTGCATTTTTGTCTCGTGAGCACCTGTGAGTCAGCACAACACTGCAATACAAGTATTCGAACATGCACCCCTGCATGTGTCTGTGTGTGTGTTACGAGTTCATGTGTCATGATAGAGTTTGCAAGCCCAGTTGGGCTGTAAACGTCACTGTGATTCATCAATGAACTCATGGCAGCAATTTTTTCCCTGTATTAAAAAAAAAAGTTGCTCTTCTAGTAAACTCTGTCTCTATAGAAACCATCATGAATTGCATACTCCAATGGCTCTTGGCTGTGGAACGTGACAAGAATACTGTCCATCATGGCTCGCATTCTGATCTTGTGTCTGATGCCACTGTTTTGTTCTCTGGGTTATCGTATTTCCTGCTGTGTTTAGTCTAAATCATCTGGCTTGCTGATATTGTATATTCTATTGAATTCCTTCTTGTGGTGATTTCATTCTGTTATGTGTTTATTGTGCTTTTCTTTAGCTTTATTGCCTGTCCACGAACACTCTGGCTTCTGGTTCATGTGCACTGTCATGTCTTGGTGTGACTGAGTCACACACTATACAACTGTTCACAGCCCCTCACTCTACTGCCAGATTGTTGAGCTTCCTTGCGTTCTTTCTTGTGTCCTTTCTCTGTGTTTGATTAGCTGTAGCCGACCTACTCTGCCTTCTTGTGTTCATCACGTTTTGCCTGCTGATCTATAGACTTCCCATGTGGTATGATTGATCTCAGTGTTTTGGTCCTTTGTCTGTTTCTCTGGTTAACGTAATTGGTTTTTCCCCCCACACAAACACTGTTGCCTCGTAGATAGATTTCCTGTTGTGACTTCTAGCTTGTTCCCACAAGAAAACATTTGTTGTATGAATTCCTCTACAGTATTTTGAACTCTGTTCCCTCAAAGACTGCAAATAAAGACTGTCCAACTTTTACACCTGTGTGGTTCTCTGCTCTGGGGTGTCCAGTTGTGCTCAAATCATTAGAATCTGCAGACATTTGCATCAACAGCTGAGTTTTCATAACAGATTTGCACAAAAATGAAGCAATATTTTCAGAAAGAGTACAAAACACAATAGTGAAATGATAGTATTTTCACTGAGTGATGGAAAGCAACTGCTGGGTTTTGTCCTCTCACAACAACTTTCGACAACTGCAATTCCAATATTCATGGTGATGCACTGGTAATTCACACAAATGTTTTCCATTTTGTTATTTTTTTAATCCAATATTGTTGTAATGTTACCTTTTGCAGAGAGCTTTTTTAACCTTATAAGAGTCTTATAAGGTTAAAAAAAGCTCTCTGCCTCTTACTCTGTCCATATGTACTACACCATGTATTTTAGAAAACTCTTTCTGTATGTCATGTGACCTGCAACAATTGAAAAATTGTTTCAAATTGTGCAATAATGAAAATCTGTATAGTGTCATTTGGAAATGTTTTTACTTATACTGCCAATGCAATAGGAATTGCAATAAATTTTATCCATGTGGTTGAGGAAATGGGAGGCCTAGAATAGACACATATAGATGATTTCTAGAGTTAATTTAACACCAAAAAGAGTGGAGACAGATTCTTTCACATATGTGAGAGTGGACACATATAGAAGCTTTCCAGTATCAATTTAACACTGAAAAGAGTGGACACATATAGAAGCTTTCCAGTATCAATTTAACACTGAAAAGTGGACACATATAGAAGCTTTCCAGTATTCATTTAACACTGAAAGAGTGGACACATATAGAAGCTTTCCAGTATCAATTTAACACTGAAAAGAGTGGACACATATAGCTTTCCAGTATTAATTTAACACTGAAGAGTGGACACATAGAAGTGTTTTAGTGTTAACTTTAACACTGTCAGAGTTAAGACTAGCGATTTCTCTGTGTAACCAACAACCAGGAATCAAGCATGTGCAAACTCATATTAGAAAGTCGAAAAGCATCAACAATAAACACAGTTTGGATGAAATAAGGAACAGAAAGTACAAAAACTAAATGCAGTCAAAAGTCCAACAGCCATTCATGACTATGTTCCAGTAGTCCAGAACAACATGTCAGAGAGAAGAGGAGAGAAAGGAATGTATTTCTTGAGTTCATGACTGTGGATAAAGGACAGGTGAGGGCAGGGCAGTGAGCCCTGTTCCAACTGTGCTAGCGTAGCTGGCGTACTTGTTCCATTAAAGCCAACATATTGCATGCAGTCTTGTCTAATTATAGCTGCACACTACATCCATCTGATTTTAGAAGGATTTATAGAGCAGGACTATGTGACAAACCTCGCTAAAGTATATTTCGGACAACGATCTTGGATCAGTGGCTGATTGGGAACTGGTTCAATCTTGCATATACACCAGTGTTGCAATAAAAAGTGTGTTTTGACAAAACATTGCATCCTATAATGAAAGTAGATAAACCCATTCATCATGGGTCCTGTTTACATGTATTGAAATATGTTTTGAACCTGATTATATTTACACCTGAAAAGAAATGTGCATCCAGTGAACCAAACTGAGATCAGATTGAGATGTGAATGAATGCCACACCTCCTCTGGTTTTCAAAAAAAAAAAAAAAGTCAGGTGTAAATGAAATGAAAAGGTGAGTTACGTTGACATGACTTACTTTACAGTAAAGGTTTGCATCCAAAATGGAAGCATGATCGCAATACAGACGCCTGTATTACAGCACATTTTCAAATGTATAAACAACGTTCCAACTGGATAGTAAATACACATTTAACTGGTACTTACCTATTGGTCATCAGTCAAGATCAGCAGGATGTCAGGATGCACATAGAAAAGAAAGAAATGAAAGAGGTTATTTGTTGCGTTATAACATCTAATAATTGAAGACACAATAAATTGGCTTGTTACTGGACTTCTACACAGGACAGTAACTCAAATTTAAACTATTTTTCTTCACTGCTCCACAGAAAAAATCTTATCATCCACATATGCTTTGAAAATGTCCCGAAAAGGAACCAAACCTCTTCGCCTTAATCTAATCTCTAAATGCACGTTCCCCAGAGTGTTCCTCTTTGACACGACTTTACAGATGCCAGACTCAGCACTCTGATGGGCACCGCTCACGTGTCAGCATCCTCATGCTCAATACGGCTGTGTCCCAGGAGGAATGCTCAGAAAAATAAAGAAATAGCCATGAGGAAAAAAAAGCTGGCCTGACGTCTGAATAGCCAGCTGCCCCTGGAGGGCTGTCTCATGGAAGCGCTTCATGAATAGGCGGCATCAGGACTGGATGCCAACAGATTCATGAGCATTACAATCACAGCAGTCTCTGATTATTAACGCTGTGAGCGACTAACACTGACAAGCTGAAAGAGCACGTATTCTTTGTGGCAAAAGAGCAGCTAAAACCCTTAGAAATGGTACTTTGTCAGGACTCTCAGTCATCACTCAGGTTCTTTGTGCTTTAGGTTGCAAATAAATGCCAACGTTTATGTTCTTTATGGAGGCCATCATGTTAATGATGGGTCTTGTTACGCACGTTGTAAAATTTACAAGTGCAATCAAAGAGAAGACTATGTTGGAGATGGACTCTGATGGGATGTGGCAACATGCAATTTCATGCAAATCAGGGTAACTTTCTTTTTTCCTACAAAAACAGGAATAATAGAAGAAACAGTTAAGACTGAAAATATGTCAAGATGCACAGAATGTAAGGAGGTCTGAGAGTGCAAAGTGAATCAATTCACAAATGTCAAAAATCTGTTTTATAAATGGTAACTGCAGAGGTGGGAACACACACACAGACAGACAGATGGCGTGATGGAGGAATGCTGGCCCTGCACCCCAGGGAGTCTGCAGTGCAAATGCTTGCGGTCATTTCAATAATTGCACTTTGTTTTGATATTGCTTTGATTTCCAGTTTTCTGTTTCTTCAGCTTTATAAAACTTTGTAAAAAAAAAACAACAACCTTGTAACAGTTAAAAGGGTCTAAGCAGTGGGTCACCCCTCTGAGTCTGGTCTGCTTGAGGTTTCTTCTTCAAATCAGAGAGAGCTTTTCCTTACCACTGTGTGCTTGCTCTGGGGGTTGGTAAGGTTAAACTTTACTTGTGTGAAGCACCTTGAGGCAGCTTTGTTGTGATTTGGCAGTATATAAATGAAATGAAAAAATAAAGAGACAGACAGACACACACACAGTCTGTATCCAGATCTAAATTAATGTGTCATAAATAGAAATCTTGAAATAAATATGTATGAAAACAACTACACAGCCCATATAGTTAAGAAGTCCATCAAGATATATTAAAAAAAAACACTACAAAAAAGCAAAAACAACAAAATGTGTTGTTAAAAAAAAAACCTTTATACACAGATTTCAAAGTCAAAATTCATATTTACTATTTGCGGTGAGAATATAAAACAGGACCTAATGGTAATTAATGTGTTGTGTGCTCCACATATTAAAAAAAAACTCACACGTCCATGTTCATAAGGTTTGAGTGCTAAATCAATCAAGACTGTCTCAAAAATATAACTAAAATTTCAGAAGTTAAAACATAAATTTTGTTCCTATTAATTTCCTATGTACAGGTTTTAGTTTGTATTTGTATCAGTGTCCCTGTGTGTGCAGTGACACGTGGTGATGTGCTGATTTTCTAATCGTCAAAGTCAACTGGCACAATATGTATTATTATCCTGGAAAATAATTCATTCATGTGGGTGGATGATTCAAGGGAGAAAAAGTGTACCGAAAGCAGTACTGAACGCTGGATCTTATTGATACTCAAGCCATTAATACTTCAGCTTGCTCTTCGGTGCTTCCATGTGCTGACTATCAGCCACATCAGACACTCCTTATGGCATTTCAACGCACCCTACGTAAATCGACATACTTACGCAATTGATTACCTTGGCTATGTGGATTACATAGACACGTCACCCCAGCCTGACATGACACCGACACTTCATGCTATTTCCCGACTGTTGGCTGCATTAATTGCTCAAGTCGTCTCAATACCTTGCTGGAATAACCTGCCGAGCACTCCAGCGAGAAAGACAGCTTCAATTCCCAACATGAACCGTAAAGCCCCTATCACACCGGCGCAAACGTAGAGTTGCACATTGTGACGTACTTACTACGCTGAGTTATGCAGCTCTACGCAGCTCAGTGCCGAGTTGTTGCTCCCCAACACAGCAGTATGCGGAAGAAATTAAACATGTTTAATTTTTTTCTGCGTAGAGCACTGGACGATTAAAGCACACCATTTTAAACAAGTCTGTGCTTCAGCATGTACTGCTCTACACTGAACTACTGCATGCAAAGCTACACAGCTGTACACTGTAGAAATTGAGTCAGTGGCTCCGAACGTCGCATGGCAGAAACAGAAGCCGGTTTGTGAGGGCTGCCTTGGAGGGAGAGGCTTTGTAGGAGCATGATCACCCTCGCTGCCATGGTGATGCTGAGTGCCGACACAATCGTTGATGGCTGTATATTTATGTTCACAGCAGGGAGCCTCTGCAGCATTGCAATCACCCTCAGTGTCTTGGTGCTGCTGAGTTCCGACATGGTGATCAGAGCAAACTGCGCCTCAGTTTGTGCAAACCAGGCAGCAGTTTACAGAAGCATGACTTCAAGTGTGAAAGGGTTTCAGATTCGCGTGTGAACAGGTTTGATCCACGCAACGTGTGTGAGCCAACATGCACGAGTCTGTGATAAATGATCCACACAGCGCTCAGTGTGTGTGAATGAGCCGGCAGGGATCCATCCATTAAAATGCACATCAGAAAACATGGCTACATTCTTTCAATTCATAAAATGGATTTCTTTCGAAATCCAGAGAACACAAACAGCAAGTCTTGGGAAAAAAAAGCAGACAGAGAGACAGTGCTCTCTCTCTCGATACACAGGAAAAATGCTGAGTATGCACGCATTTCAGGCGTACTCTAAATGCAACAAAATTCTACTCTACATTTGCGCCAGTGAGAAAGGGGCTATACACAATACAATGCAGTGTTTTACAGAATCAATAATCAGGGGTTTGTCCTTTGTAACATGAACAATAAATAATGGCCGTGGAGAATACAGAACCAGGGCAATGCCACATGTGTTCATGAGATCCAGAGAATGAAGTATCTTGTTGAGGAGTAATGGAGGCCTCCATAAGTCTTAGTAGTTAAAAAGATTACTTTCATAGTTTCATGTTGTCTATTGGCTGAAGTCAAACAAACCAAGCAACAAACACATTCACACCTGCATGTTTCCAATCCACCTAACCTGCATGTCTTTGGATGTGGGAGGAAGCCGGAGCACCTGGAGGGAACCCACACAAACACGGGGAGAACACGCAAACTCCACACGCAAACTCCACACAAGTGTGAAGTGATCTCACGACCTTCTTGCTGTGAGGCAACAATGCTAACCACTAAGCCACCGTGCCGCCACTTTATACATAAATTTATAGGGATTTCATTCATGCACAAGTCTGATCTTTCCTGAGCATCGGGTTTGATACGAGTTACATTATTTCTTTTTTCCAAGTTCAACGTGCAAAAAAATAAAAAAAAAATAAATAAATCACCAAAATCACATTCTACTATTTAACTTATTTTTGAATAACACAGACTGTGATGTGTGTGTGTGTGTGTGTGTGAGAATGATTGAAACAAAAGTCAGTTTTCATACAAGCAGACCGTCTAACCAGGCAAAGCACGTTTTCCACAGGAAATGTAATGAGTTAAGAATATTTTCCTAATGTGCTCGCAGTTGTAGGTGTGAGCTCCCATGTCAATTTCGTGTTTGCTGACATGGGGCCACCAAAGCACAAGAGGCCATAAAAGCAAAAGTTATTTTCATGCAGTCAAATGTTTTGTGATAGTTTCAAATTCCACCACACGGTGCAGGAAGACACAGACCACAGCACAGATCAGAGAGAGGCCACAAGAGGAGACACCAAATACTGTCACATTTTTAACTAAACCTGTCTTTACAAATCCCAACATGAGACTGAGATTGGATTCCAACTTGTTCCAACACCACTTCAGATCCATTCAAAGTTCCGAATCAACACGAAGGCTGTAGGTGCTTAGAGTGTGAGGTATATAACATTCCACTTTCCAGGAACGACTTCAAATTCAGACTAAAACCAAGCTGTGAAGCAGAGTGCACATAGTACAGATAACAAATGACCCTGTGCGAGGGAGGACATGCTGTTATCTCTGATTCTGGAGTCTCTCAGGGCTCACAATGGAATCAGATCTGTATATTTCCTGTCATTTCCACAGCTTGACCAAAAACACCATCAAAACAACAAAAATAAGGCTTTTTTCTGGAAGTCTAGCTGCCATAATCATGACATGGATGTTGGTCTTTTGCATTAAGTGCCTGTGGGAGATGCAGCCAAGTAATAAAAACATACAAGCTCTTAAATCTACTCCACATCACTCCCGAGGTTCCAATCCTGAAGAGTAAATCAGGGCTGAAAAATACAACGTGTGCGCTTGCCATCAGTGCCCCCGGACCCCAGAGACTTTTCACTGAAACTATGGAATTTAAGTTCCCAACTAAGAAACTCAGGATCCAATCTCCAGCTGAACAAACAGCTCCTGCAGCAGAAAGTGATTTGAAAGAAAAAGAGAGAGGGAGAGAGAGAGAGATCGCACACCTTCTGCCCATCAGCAGAAGCTAACAGGACTATTCTACAGAGTGCTGTCCCTTCCCATTTTATCCCGAAGTGCAAATTAGGGAAAGTTTTGAAGCATCATTGTAACTTCTTGAACCATCTTTTGTCAATCTTGACAAAACCTGGTATACATAGTAGTCATGGCCATCACCAGCACCAGATTTGCAATAGAGATCCAATTTTTGAACTACTGAAAAATTTCACCCCAATTCTCAAAATCGTTCACAGTATGTGGTAACTTCCAGGTATTCGTATTCTTAACAACTTCAGTCATGTTTGAACTTCTTTAAATGGGATATTCGTAGTGACTACGGCTTGAAACATGTTTGATTGTGCTACATTGGGGTAAAAACTTTAAGCCGAAGCAGCGTTCGTTGTCGTTTTGGCTGAGGGTACAGCTCTTTTACACTTTTGTTTTTGGGCAGATTGCCAGGTCTCAATTCAATTTCAATTTATTTTGTTTTATATACTGCCAAATCACAACAAAGCTGCCTCAAGGTGCTTCACACAAGTAAGGTCTCATCTTACCAACCCTTGAGTAAGCACACAGGCAACAGTGGTAAGGAAAAACTCTCTCTGATGACATTAAGGAAGAAACCTCAAGCAGACCAGACTCAGAGGGGTGACCCAATGCTTAGGCCATTCTAACAGTTACAAGGTTTTTGTGCAGTTTTACAAAACAGAAGAAACAGACAACATGAAATGAAAACAACATAACAAAATAAGATGTAGTTGATGAGAAGTCCATGCAGGCGTTTATTCCACAGGCAGGGGTCATCCAGCATTCCTCATGCCATCAGTGGGCCTGTTCCAGCGGCAGAGTCAATTCCAAGCACAGACTGCAGTGTGCTGCATCAGCTTCAGGCCTGGCATCTCGCGGTCAGTAGCCATGAATCCTGCAATCCTATGCAACTTTATCCACACCTCAGACAGAAAGAAAAAGAGCAGAATCAGTCACCCGGAAAAACTACACCTAAGGTATAATTCATCCGCATTAAATCAACTTGAAAGCAGAGAAAATACTAAGGTGATCGCTGGCCACTAGCCCTAAGCTTCATTAACAGACCCAGAATTTAGATGAAGTTGAGGCAGAGACCCTGCACTTTAGGTATGCAGATTATAAAACAGCGTGTTAGGAGGCAAGCCAGATTAAGCGGTTTAATCCTGTTTTCCACTTTTTTGGATTTTGGGCGATTGTAGTAGAACAGCACTTTGTGGAACAGGAGTGTAAGGGTGTCACAGATCTATCAGCTCACAGTTTTAAATCACTTTTTTTTGGATCAGAACAAAAAGTGGTAGGGGGAAGACAAATGCAACTTTGCTTTCTATTTTTACCAGAGGCCAAAATATGGTCATCAGGTATTATGAAGGCCTTGTGTCCATCTGTCTGTCTGTGTGTCTCAGCACAAGTTCAGGCCTATTACTGCTGGGTCTTCAAATTCACATGAAACATTCTGGGGACACAGACCTTGGACAAGGTCAAAGACTGCTAACCTTGACCTATTTTGAGAGGTTAAAAGGACACATTCTGTTTCCTATTTTTGATCATACGGCCAAGGGAATTTTAGCATTATGAAACAAGGTGTTCAATGTTTAAATAATCATTTAAAATTAAATTTGATGCATTGGCCTTGCGATAGATTGGCGTCCTGTCCAGGGTGTATCCCACCTCTTGCCCACCTCTTGTAGGCTCCAGCCCCCTGTGACCCTTGATTGGCATATGCGGATATATATAATGAATGAATTTGTCACATTAAATAGTAATATGAAAAGCACTAATGAACATTAAAAAATAGTGGTTGTCAATGTCAGAAAAAGTAATTTTAAAAAAGA
Source organism: Thalassophryne amazonica (assembly GCF_902500255.1). Taxonomy (NCBI): domain Eukaryota; kingdom Metazoa; phylum Chordata; class Actinopteri; order Batrachoidiformes; family Batrachoididae; genus Thalassophryne; species Thalassophryne amazonica. The sequence continues at coordinate 96,647,773 of NC_047112.1, read as the reverse complement.
AAGAAACACTTTGGCAAAGGAGATTGTAGAACCAAGATGCTGCACATTTTAGTGATAACCAAAGCTACAAATTATCTCAGAGGGGAAGTCCACCCTTATCCTGAGCATGCAGCAATCCACTGCAACAGACATGTTTCAGCTGGAGGCATTTCCATGAAGCTGCAGATGAAGCAGTTTCGGTTGGATTCAGGTATCAGTGTCTGAATGTGATGCTGTGGTCTCTTACACAGGGAAACACGATCCTTTAACATCGATAAGGTCTTGTTTTAAACTGTGCTTATATTCTGGGTGGTAACCACTACCTGCCCGCTTCTCGAAACAACCAAAGAGATAGAAATCCTCCAAGTGAAACCTACCTGGACAGCTGCATTGTATTTTATAGGGAAAGCATATAAAGTTTCCCCAGAGTTCTATTCCCAGAGAGGTCATCTTTCACTTGGAGTTTGACATGCCCTGTCCCTTTGTTTATAGTTTTGACTAAGCTATGATCCATGTAGGGTTGGCCCCACTAAGGTGGCCGTGTCTGAAGAGGCATTGGTTTTACCTATCACTCCACACTACACAGAGTACTGATCTACCAATGCGGGTTTTTCAGTGCCCAATGCCGATATCAATATTTAGAGAGCAGAGCGGCTAACGGCTGATACGGGGACACCTGTGTGCACCACCTTCCTTTGTGAGGAAAAGGTAAACACTATTGTGTCTGACATGATGCAATATTTTTGTCTTACTGACAGTAAACTTATTGACTTGCTCCACTTGGCACACCACTAATATTAAACTAACTTTTTAGATATTTGTACAGAAAGCTATATTATAATAGCCAAGTGGCCTCTATGTGCGTACATACATGCATGTGTATGACTTCAATCACGCAAAAACCAGGGAGAGCTGACATTTGCCATTTGGCATGGTTATGTATTTTGGGCCAAAGATGAACACTGTGAAAACAGAAAGTTGACAGGACAAATATTTCTGGAGAAATTAGCAATTTTAGCTAAGCAATAAACAATGGATACTGTGCTGCAATGCACCATGGGAGTTTGGGGTTTTAAATGTGGTTAATTGTTATTGTGGTTAGTTTATCAGTGGTGTTTGTGTTATTGATTTATTGTGCTTTTTTGTAGTTCAAGTGGTTTAGGTCAGTTAAGTGTTTGTTGGTACCATGAGTGAATGTGTATTGCTTTTAATGTCACCATCTCTGTCATTTAAAAGCACCTGCTTACAACAGAATGCAGAAAGACAAAATCACACACAAATTGTGGAGAGCTGACATTTGCCATTTCGTATGTTTATGTATTTTGGGTCAAGGATGAATGGTGCCAAAAGCGAACGTTGATAGGACAATTATGTTTAGAGAAGCCACATATATCAGCTAACAACACTGACAATGGGCATTGATATTTACATTCTGGACTCACATGCCAATCCAGCAGGGGGGAGTAAATCATCTATATATTAAAAGTGTGAGTGTGTGCATGATTTTATTTAGTAAGTTCAATGTAAGTACATAATATAATTGTAAATATATATAAAAAAATACATGGATGACACAAGAAAGTGAAAACACTTATTTCCATTGTGGTCCATTTAAAAATCAAATTACAAAATAGAAGTAAACATATAACAATAATAATAATAATAATAATAATAATAATAATGATGATGATGTATACTGTATATGATAACAAGAACCTAAACAATTTATAATACATTAACACAGTAAATTAACCTTAAAAAATTATATAATTAACAGGAAATAAAAGGGTTGAGTTCTAAAAACTGTTGAGGTCTAAAGAGTTAAAACATTCTGTACTCACACACCATTCCAACTCATTATAGAAACTTTGCACAATTTATTACCACCCTTGAAAAATGTCAGTTATACTACCCCATCTAATGCCCATGGGTCCCCACGGGCAATGCTCTAGCTGTTATTTATTTGTATATGCTGTGAAGAGCAGCAGAAATGAATTACACTCAACTCTGAAAGCTAGGACTTTAGTCTACTGTTTCTCTCTGGTAATGTAGTTATCCAGCTTTGATGTCCGTTCATGGAAGGGTGAAATTGAGGCATGAGATGTAGAGATTAGCCCAAGCATTCCTCCACAACCACATTAACTAGGATGCCTGTCTCTGTCTGTGGTGCCTGCATACCTACATTTTTATTTAGTTCAATGGGCCTCATGAGCATTTTAATCAGCTGATGCCAATTATGGAAAAATGGCATTAATCTGCCCGTTAGTCAGTCGACCACTACACTGGAGATGCACAATAATCAATTACTAAATGAATTGCAAAATTTATAATTAAATATTTTGGGGGGGTTTTTCATGTCAAAATTTTCTGTTTTCAGCATTTTAAACAAATATTTTCTTATTTCTTTACTCCTTCTCAGATTATAAACTGAATATTTTTGAAGTGTGGACAAAATGAGACATTTACAGATGTCATCTTAGACTTTGAGAAAAAACTGATCAACATTTTTGATTGTTTTGCTGAAATTTTATGGACCAAATGACTAATAAATTAAAAGAGAAGGTAATCAATATATTATTGAAAAGAAAAAAGAAACCGAGGGTGCCCATGTATCACCTGGCTGCAGCAGATAGACTTTTTGAGAGACTCTCAGATGCACCAGCACATGCTCCAAAATCTAACCTGATTTTGTGTATGTGTTGGGTAGTAGCAACCAGCTGTTTCAAAAAAAAAAAATTGCTCAGCCCAACTTTGAAAACATGTGACAGATAATCTAAATCTAAAAGAAGATGCATCTTAATTACCAAAATCTGTTTTGTTCATTTGAAGCAAAGTATGAATAATGTGGCCTTTTGATGTTTGGGATATATGGCATATTGCAGGAGCATTTTTTTGGGGGGGAGGTTGTCAGGAAATTTAAGAGAGTACGTTTCCCTTTGTAGACAGTCATCTATGTTAGGAAGCCAGTTCGACATAGGTTACTAATCCAGCCAAGGCCAGCTGGGTGGTCCGGGACAATGTAGATGAAGTGACTTCTTCAGGTACAAACCACAGGTAACGTCATCAAAAACTGACCTACGTCTACATATTTGTAGCCAGACTCCTTATTCCACAGAGCTTCAGTACTTGTTCTGGGTGCTGACAAAGGGGCAGTACTCTTTCTGAAGGTTCCTTATGGACATTACAAGTATTGCAGAGATGTGGCCTCAGGATTCTGTGCTGTTAGGACTGGACAGCCATGTAATAAGATTGGAAAAGCTCACATCTGTGAATCAGCTGACAATCCTTCAGTCTTCACTGGACCTGTGACACGGTTTCTTCGGCCGTCTTTGAGTGATTTTGTCTGTAATGGCCACAGTGCAGTGGAAAGTCCCTTCTAACCCACTTACAGGATCTATTTGCCCCAACCCACCCTGTCCTCAGTCAATAAATAACCATGATAAGACGCTGTGGTGCGCCGCTGAAGCAGAGCGCTCGTTTGAAGTCAACACAGTTCCGGAGTATAAAGTTTCCAAACCTATGCAGAAATTAAAGAAATAACCAGTGAAGTACTTGATGCACACAGTGCAGTGATACAGCTGGAGGGAAACTAAGCCGTTACTACAATGAAAAGAAAAGTGAATGCATCACCATGGAGATGAACTCACTCGGTCAGATTTGATTGGACGGCCAGATTTCAAAGGGACCAATAAAGAAGAGAGAAGTGTGGGATGAGTGCTTTGGTGTTTGCTTACTAGCAAACACCAAAGCACCAATACAGGATCCTTCATGCATAAAAACGGCAGCCGGAGAATCTGTGGTTCTACACATCAAACATGGACACATGGTTATGTTTCATGTCTCTTTTATCTGCCGATCAGTCGCTTGCCCTATGATCTGAGGCTTTTTACCTTATATAGATAACTTCTACAGAGGATGGAAGATCTTGGCCGTCCCTTCCCATAATACAGGCATCAGGATGAACTCGAAATAGGAGGCTGTAGGCGGGGAAGGGGGGCATCTACAAAAAAGCAGAGAACTGAAGGGGATCAGCAGGGAGAGTGGAATTTCTTCATTACTTTCTCCTGTTTGACGTCTGTTTTACATTATCTCTGTGCTGTGAAACAACAAAACAAAAAAACTAAACCTTGCCACAATCGTCCAACCTGATGTCGGTCTTTGTGGCTCAATGTGTGGCGTTCGTTGTGTACCATTAACACATTACCCCCGCGACTGCAACCCACCACTTAGAACGCTGTGAATTTACATCTCCAAACCACAAGCGATTTGTTGACAAACAGCTGAGCTGTCATAAAATGCTGCTGTGTTACAGTGCTGTAATGAATTCCTTGGCTTGCGATTGAACACCGACTGGCTGAAATGCTCAGCGGCAGTCTAACCACATCTCTCCAGCACATGCCCTGCCTGAGGCTCAACCCGCACTGATAAAAGCTGGGCCACAGAACTGAGCTTTTCTCAATTTCAACTGTCTTTAAGATGTACAATTGTGAAAGTCTTTGGAGAAAGATGCTTTTATAAACAATTACAGAAACCAGAGCCAAAATGGTTTCTCTCCAAGGCACAGATGAGCAAAGTTTAGTCAGTTTACTGTCCAAAAGCGCTGTGTTCAGGCTGGATTGTGTTACGGTCTTAACCACAGTGGTTCATATCCGCCCAGAGAAACAAAGATCTGACCTTTCACATTCATCTTTTTGATCTAGTTGTTACTGGACCAGTAAAAAACCCCACCGGGACAGTGCTATGGACAGCACTAAAGACTCCAACAATCAGCAGGCTCTTTGCCACACGGAAATGTTATAGTTATAAAAATAATAAACTCAGAAACAGCAGAGATTTTATATTATAACATGACTTTTCACCCCTGAGGATTTCTGTATAAATCGGTTCAGACAGCTATGAAGAAGATTTATATAGGCCCTTGAGGCTAGTTTGTGCTGTACTGATCTTCAGGTTCCACAGCATTAAGCAGAGGAGCGTCTACTACTCCCACTGGATGGGACACCAGTCCAGTCTAGGTTATTTCTTCAGCCAAGGAGAAATAACCACCCATTTACAACTGAGTTGGCTGGGCCAATGCGCACTACTTGTTTAAATCCAAGGGAATCAAATCCAGGTATACATACTGGTAGCTCTATGGCCGAGGTGAACCCCATCCTGACCAAGTCTGCATAATCGCGGGTACACCGAAATCAAAAGTCTATAACTGCTTTATTATATGGTAAACAAGAAAACTGGGAGTTTGTCAAACATACTAAAACTGAAAAATCAATCTCAAGTTTCAACTCTTTATTATTACTGTCATACTGCACCAACTGACATCCCATCGATCGACTGGAGATGCCTGTTAAATCCTTGACGAAGAGTCATCAGGCTTGTTTTCTGATAAAGTTCGCCATTCGCCTGTCTAGCTTCCGCGTAAAATTGACTAAGTACTCCATCAAGCATCCGTCTCATAAGTTTCAAAGTCGGGCGCATGTCCGTTTTTAGTGACGTACTTACGAAACAGGTTGGCTGTAGACTGTGTATTTCTGTGGGTGTTCTTCGCATCTTTTTTGTGTGAAATTCGTTTTAAGTCAGCGTCGCTAACAGACACAAACCTGTCTTCTGCCATCTTGTCAACAAACTAACAGCCAAAGTAGGTACTGTATCGCGTTATCTGATTGGGCGTTATCGATAGAAGGCGTCGCTTGATTAGCTAGTGCTACGCTGCACGCGAGGTGTACTCATTTCGCATGCGCGGTCTACTCGGCATGTGGGCCTTCTCAGAAAGTGGCAAATGGGCCAATCAGAAGTTGGCAAAATCCCATACAATATAATATACTCCTTATCGTCTGAACTACATGCTTTGGTGTGAGTAATGCCAGAGGTATTAAGGAAAGATACTGTGTTCTGTTTTGCACCAAGAGTGCAGCAAACTATTACTGAAGGAGCTGCTTAAGGCTCCCACAGTATCCCAGAGTACTTATACCGGTACTCTGCTAATACCGTGATCTGGTATAGACCCATAGTTGCCTCATATCACTGCTTTCTTCTGTACAGTGCATCCTGCATTTCTGTGCAAAGTGGTTCAAGAAAAATTCTACTTCAATGACTGCCTAGGTAAATAATGGCCTAGGTAACTTTAATGCCTACAGGGAAATGATGGTTTCATCACACCACATCTCACCAAATTGCAGGACTAATTTATATACAGTACAGTATGATGACTGAAGCCTTGTCAGGCATGTTACACTGCAGAGACGCCAACATTAGCTGCTTTCAAGTGAACTAATGAACTTGTGGACAATTCAAGCATCTTTTAAAAACCTGAACATCCAACTAAACAGTCTTAAAGGACTGAAGCTGGGCAGGTTCTTCTTGGGTGCATGCGATTATGTTAAATTTTCATCAGCATGAGTTTACCAAAAAATGGATTTTGGTTGTATTCATAAATTAGGACTTACTTTGGGTCGGTATTTGTAGTCGGTCTCTTGTTTCTAAAACACAGAAAATATCTCAGACGTGAACACAGCAACACTGTGGAGCCTGTGCGTATTGATATCCTGATCTTATTTAACCAAAGGCTGGAGTAAACTTTCCAAACAACAGTCTGTTTTGATCTAATCCCACAGAATGGTGGTGGGAATCCATGAGGTTAACAGTAAAAATCTGACACTGCACTATCAGATGACTGTACCTTACAGAGGGATTATGTCACACTGCACTTAAAACAGTATTTGATTAAAAAGAAAACTACACTGTTATTTTAAACAGCATGCTGATTATATCCGAAACCAAAAACATATGCTGCAGAACAACAAAAACCCATCAGCCTTTGCTGTTTTTTTTTCTAGGTCCACCACCTGACAAATGTACTAAAAAAATCATGGAAACAGACATCAGTACCTCATCATAAAAATTTCCCACCACATAAGCGATGAATGCTGCTTTGCATGAATAATATTTTCATAAATCCTCAAAAAGTCATATTCTGCTCATAAAATATGTATTTTATCTACCATATATGGTTCCATCCATTCACATTTTCTGAAACAGCTTACTCCTGTTAAGGATCACAGCCGGGGGGGAGCAGTCTATCCCAGCAGTCACTGGGTGAGAGGCGGGGTACACCCTGGAACGGTCTATCAATCATGCTCACACCTGTGGCCAATTTAGAGTCACCAACAGGGCAGCACAGTCTCGTTTAAATCCTGTGTGATATCACAGGATTTGACCACTTATGGGGACAACTGCTCCCATTATGCAGTAAATACACAGCAGAACTTCACATGGAAAAATGGTGTACAATTTTGTTTTTCGGCTCCAATCACTGAAGTGGTTGCGAAAAGTGCAGTTTTTTCAGTTACCAGTGGAGAAGAGAAGACAAGGTAAATGGGTGGTGTTGGTAAGTGTTTGGGCCCCTTCGCACACAGTCCAAAGTTGATCGATTTGCGCAGAAAGTGCACATGAAGCAGGAATCGTGTGCAAAACGTGTAATTTCATAGCTGCCTCCAAGGCCTCATCTGTTCCTACAACTATGTGCGCACACCAGCAGCTGAAAGACAGAGTGTGCGCTGTGCGAGGCCATCGATCCCTCTCGCGACAGGTGTCAGACAAATTCCAGCTGATACACATGAACATCTAACACCGCTCGCATGGCACTTAGAAAATGTGCTGCCATTCGCACTATCATCACAAAAACAGTCTGCAGACAATCACTGTCAAGCTGGATGTGAAATTTGTCTAAATGCCCCACAGCTGTGAAGTTGATGAGTGTACATGTTGCATGCCAGAATGTCGGTTCACCCACAACACGTGTGCGTTTGTTTCTTGCTCCCCCCTCCCCTCACAATACATCTGTGTGTATGGTTCACTGCCCCCCTCCCTGCAGGCGAGGCATCTCTCATCTGATCACAGAGTGACATCTTGGTCTGTGCACTGACAACACAGGGGGTGTGGCTTGCTGCCCACAGCTGTTGGGATATCTCAGGTTCTGGACATCACAGCTGCAGCACATGCCCCTTGTTTTGACTGACACGCGAGTGTGTGTGCTTGTGTGGAAATACATAAAAACGTGTATCGCTTTTGCTATGGGAGGAGAAACAGGCTGTCAGTCCGTTTGGACACTCAGTAGGTGATCTGCATGTCAATCTGACAGGACACGTGTGTCAGGCCGTGAGGTCTGCACGACCAGGACAAGCCAGCAGTATGACAAATATGCCACTTTCAGTCACGTAGCAGCAGAAATACGCCATACCAAACAATGTTTTGTTTTTTTCTTAAGGAAAATATGTTTATCTGCTTGTTGATTTTAGCCATTTCACGCTCCTGTTACAAGACAGAGATTGTAGTGCAGTGGTAAAGTTTATATCTGGTAATTAGAGTGTGTGGGTTTGAATCCCGTGGGGTTTTTTTCTTTTATTTAACCAGGGTTATTTAACAGCCCTTTCATGACTGTATGTGTGATCATGGGTCATCTGCAGAGGAACAGACGGATCATATTTGTATTGCCCGCTTGATAAATGTGGTGTTTTTATATGGTGTGTGGGTTTATTTCATTTTAAATATGTCTATCTCCTTCCTCATATCAGTCAGGTTCCTGCAACTTTCAGAGGACTGCTATCGTAGCTCAGTGGTGAAGTTTCTGATTGGCAATCAGAGCTTTTGGAAGGCGCAGGTTCGAGTCCCGTGAGTGGCATGTAATTTTCTTTTGTTGGTTTTCAGCAGCTGCGCAATGTGTAACCACACGATCCAATGATCAGCAGGCATAAGCCAACAATGCTGGTTAACGTAGTGTTACAACCCCAATTCCAATAAAGTTGGGACGTTGTGTAAAATGTAAATAAAAACAGAATACAATGATTTGCAAATCCTCTTCAACCTATATTCAGTTGAATACACCACAAAGACAAGATATTTAATGTTCAAACTGATAAACTTTATTGTTTTGCTGCAAATATTTACTAATTTTGAAATGGATGCCTGCAACACGTTTCAAAAAAGCTGGGACAGTGGTATGTTTCCCACTGTGTTACTTCACCTTTCCCTCTAACAACACTCAATAAGCATTTGGGAACTGAGGACACTAATTGTTGAACCTTTGTAGATGGAAATCTTTCCCATCCTTGCTTGATGTATGACTTCACTTGTTCCAACAGTCCGGGGTCTCCATTGTCGTATTTTGCACTTCATAATGCGCCACACATTTTCAATGGGTGACAGGTCTGGACTGCAGGTAGGCCAGTCTAGTACCCGCACTCTTTTACTATGAAGCCACGTGCAGAATGTGTTGTAACACGTGCAGAATGTGGCTTGGCATTGTCTTACTGAAATAAGCAGGGATGTCACTGACAAAGATGTTGCTTGGATGGCAGCATGTGTTGCTCCAAAACCTGGATGTACCTTTCAGCATTGATGGTGCCATCACAGATGGGTAAGTTGTCCATGCCATGGGCACTAACACACCCCTATAACATCACAGATGCTGGCTTTTGAACTTTGCGCTGGTAACAATCTGGATGGTCTTTTTCCTCTTTTGTCTGGAGGACACGACATGATTTCCAAAAACAATTTGAAATGTGGACTCATCATACGACAGCACACTTATCCATTTTGCGTCTGTCCATTTCAAATGAGCTCGGGCCCAGAGAAGGCAGCAGCGTTTGTAGATGTTGTTGATGTATGGCTTTCGCTTTGCATGGTAGAGTTTTAACTTGCACTTGTAGATGTAGCGACGAACTGTGTTAACTGACAATGGTTTTCTGAAGTGTTCCTGAGCCTGCGTGGCAAGATCCTTTACACAATGATGTCGGTTTTTAATGCAGTGCCGCCTGAGGGATCGAAGGTCACGGGCATTCAATGTTGGATTTCGGCAACGGTTTTCAACAAAGCCTTCACGTTGGAAATGATCTGGTTGTTTCAGCGGGGTTTGAGCCTGTCGATCGGCACTCAGAGCGTGGCGCGCTCTCAGCAGTTGTGGGCGGTCTTTAAACCGTCTGGATCACTCCTTAATCTGTGTAATCCCCATAAAATCGTCCCTAAAAGCCATATTAATTTTCCGAATGGTGTCCACCTGGAGGTCTCTCACAGTTTCTGGAAAAAAATTGATGCAGCAAAGCTCCAAATCGTTCAGACATTTATTCGCAATAAAAAAACGATGAGAGGGGTGGACCACTGCTCACACAAAGCCTGCTCACGTAACTGACAGGCGTGAAAAAACTCACGCATGCGCAAGAAGGTTCAAGCTTGGTTGATGCAATCACACGTGATTCAAATCCATATGGTTTTTGAAAAAAATAAAAAGGTTGGATACTTTTCTAACAGACCTCGTATATTGTGCACCAGGACCGGATGTCCGCATAAGTGGTCAAATCCCGTGATATCACACAGGGTTCAAACGAGCTGCGCTGCCCTATTAGGAATCTGAATTCACTGACCTGACATCTCTTGAATCTTTTATACAGCACAATATTATTTATTTATTCCTGTCCATGCTCATTATGGCATCCTGTCCAATTAGATTCTGTTATTGGTTTTGGGGGGAGGAGTGTTTCTATTGTTGTGTGTCTTGTGTTATGTGTACAATGTTGTGGGCATCTGGTGGTGCTTTTTTGTGTATGTGACAGACTCCTGCTGCACACTAAATTTCCTTTTCTAATGACAAATAAAACTTGATGTTGTGAAAGTGTAGGAACACGGACTCACAACAGGGGGCGCAAATGAACGGACAATGGAGGAAGTCAAATAACAACTCTTTACTGTTGTGAATAAGCACAACAAACACGGCGAATTACAATAATAGAAAAGAAGTCAATTCACAAAATGTGTCACGTGGGCAGGCTCGAAGATAAGAGACGTCTGTCCAAAGCAGAACCGGAACCACACGATTTCCTCCGCCACCGAACCCCGGGAATACCGGAGCCGCCAAGTCCCGAACTCCCAGGTGGCCACTGCCTCCGCTTGTCGGATCTGGTACTGCTGGCGAGGAACAAAAACAGTTAGATGTGGGTGCGTTTGCACCCAGCAACACGTATGGTGGGAAAACACCTCCACCTCTCGTCGAAAGAAAACAACACAATATCTGTTATCCAAACACACAAAGCAACAGGTATTCCTGTCAGGAAGACAATATAGTCGGCTGAGAACGTTACCTCCTCGGTAGAGCGATATCTCGGCGAAGAGGTGGAGATGTCGTCTTGCTGATATGCCACTGATGATCAGATGATTGGTGACAGCTGTCATAGGTGATAAGTGACAGCTGTCACCCCGGCTGCTCCTGTGAGGCGGCAGCGCCCTCTGGTGCCTGGAGCCCGCACTCCAGGCAGGGTGCCCTCTGGTGGTGGTGGGCCAGCAGTACCTCCTCTTCAGCGGCCCACACAACACTTGATCATTGTTTCAGCGTGTGTATCAAAAGAAAGATATTACAAGCGATACTAAATGGGGCTTCATTAAGTCAACAACTGACTTGAAACAAATTGTTTGAAATGTTCCAAATTGTTTGAAATGTTCCAGTTGATTTGCCCCTTCCGGTGTTGAAACAAATTAAAAGTGAAAGAACTTGGACTGCAACATTTATGCATTTCATAATTAAAGGTGACAGCCAGCACAGGCTCTGTACATGCTGTTGTATGTATGTTGCTTGTATGGAATGCAGGGTTCTCCCTAAGTAATGGCAGTGTGGTGCAGCGTCAGGTTATTACAATCTCAGCACCATCATGACTATTTTCATGTTCAGGGGAACATTGTCCACTCTGTTTTCTTGGATAATTTTGCTTAAATGTATTAAAATTCCTCAGTTTGCAGTCACACAGAGTGATTTTTCTTGTCTCAATCACTTTCCTGAATAAGCTCGGAAAGCAGGCATCTTGTGCAAGACTCGCATGTCATTGGTCTGGTTAACTGTCACTCAAAAAATAAAGTGGTGTTATTGGTGGAATATCCAACATCACACAAGGCACCATTTACGCGGGCAAAGTACATGAACACTTTCAGCAGACTCTGTTTGCATTAATCATGATGAAACGTAAGCGATATACAACGCCTGTGGATCAGAGCACTATTTTGTCGATCAACCGCAGTTGGGGTGGGGTGGGGGTGCTCATCAGTGCTGAGATGGAAGAAAAGCTCACGCTTTCAATAAATAGTTCAACATTAATTTCTTACTGTTAAAAAAATTACATAAAAGTATGAAGAAAGTATGCATCATACAAATACATCAATAAATAACAAAGATCAATACGGGCATGTAAGTTTATTTTGTTTTTGCTTTTTTATAATTATTTAATTAAATTTTTTTGTTTGCTTGTTTGTTTTTCCAATTTGTGGGCAACCAATCAGAGTCTCTTTTTTCAGATGATGTTTTTCAAGTCTCTTCTGTTTATGAAGTTGCAGGAAATGGCTTCCATTGGTATTTGAAAAAGGGCAGCAATAGCTCAGTTGGTAGAGCGAGCCGTCTTATGACCGAAGGGTCGGTGGTTCGAATCTGGCTACCAACCAATCAAAAATCTGCATATTGCTGGTGTGTCCTTGAGAAAGACACTTAACCCACCTCGCCTGTGTATGAATAAGGTTGTGGTCAGAGGGGCCGTAGGCACAGAATGGGCGTCACGCTTCCTTCAGTTTGTGAATGTGTGAGTGAATAACTTATAAAGGGCTTTGGGTGCCTTGAAAGGCGCTCTATAAATCCAAGTCATTATTATATTAGTAAAAAAGGCAGAGTGCAGGAGCTTCTCCTCCTGGGAGCGGGGGGTGGGGGTGGGGTGATGCTTGGGTGGAGGAGATCCTGCCCCCCGCCACCATGCTCTAAATGTCTGGGGAGAGCCCTGGACGGTATTGTGCATGGAACCTTCACAAACACATCTACACACCAAAAGGTCTGATTTCAGACATCAAGGCACTTTACATCTGACCTCAGGTGATCTTTAACTGTCACTGACTTCAATATCAACATTACTGTCACATAAGTCATGCCTATAATCACACCTATCTCCAATAAAGCTGCATTTTGTCTTCACAAAGATAACCCTAGTACCAAAACTACAATCCTAACACTGAAGATCAGAAGCTGCAGATCAGATTTTTCATGGGAATTCCAAAATTTTGTTTATGACTAATGAACATCCAAGAAATTTGGAAAAAAAACTACACTTTTTAATGTCCCTGAGACCATTACCATGGAGGGAAAATGCCAGGACTTACAAACACTTCAATATGTAGAATGCACTACAACTGTCAAGAGGCAGATTTGATCCTTTATTTAAAAAACAAACAAAAAACTAAACAAAACAAAAAAACCACAACAACAGCAACAACAAAAATGTACCTCTAGGACCCTTAAAGGCAGTGTAGGAGAAGTTATTCTCAACTTTGATGCAGATTTTCTTGGACCACTTAAGAAACATACAAGACCAAAGAGGCACATTTAATGAACCTTGAAAGCAGCCAAACCACAGATGAACAAATTCATGTAAAGATGTGCTTCAGTTCAATGAATCAACACTGTCAACTCTAATTTCGTGCCGATCCAGCCCCATGTGCCAAGTCGGTAACTTGAAACTTTGCCTTTTGATGAGTCAAATATACTCTGCTAAGTTTGCGGTGGATGTTGCAGTTTGTTTACTCGCCCAGGCTGTACGGGATTGTTGTAATGACATCTGACACAAAAGGACTTTGGGCAGGTTTTCAGTTGCAAACTGTGTCCCATCCCAATTGAAGCTGAGATGGCACGGGGACGGCAGCAGCATAACCTTGTACTTCAACGGCGTCCTAATTTATTGAAGGCATTCTAAAAATGAAAAAACAAACAGAAAAAATATTGCTTTATGGTTTTTGAAGAAGACAGAGAAATATTGATCCCCTCTTGCTTGCCTCTACTGGTGGTTGGCTCTCACTGCGGTATTGTATCACTTCCTGTTCCGGAGCACAGCGGTGTTTTTCTGTATCTGTTAGCTGTTTAATCTGCGCAGTTAGATTGATCTAGTTATCTAGATTACGATTTGTTTCCCAGTGTAATCTTTACGTGCCTTAATTAAAGCACTCCTTCTGCTGAATCACCTCTAAATTATTTACACATTATTCACTTTGCGTGTTTTTAGGAATCCGCTAGCTTAGCGTAGCTACTAGCTCTTAGCCGATTTAGCATGGCGGCTTCTCCTGTCTCTCCCGCACTTTTCTGCTCTGGGTGTGAAATGTTTAGTTATTCCTCGGCCTCCTTTAGCAGTAACGGTACTTGTAATAAGTGTAGCTTATTCGTAGCTTTGGAGGCCAGGCTGGGCGAATTGGAGACTCGGCTCCGCACCGTGGAAAATTCTACAGCTAGCCAGGCCCCTGTAGTCGGTGCGGACCAAGGTAGCTTAGCCGCTGTTAGTTACCCCCTGGCAGATCCCGAGCAGCCGGGAAAGCAGGCTGACTGGGTGACTGTGAGGAGGAAGCGTAGCCCTAAACAGAAGCCCCGTGTATACCGCCAACCCGTTCACATCTCTAACCGTTTTTCCCCACTCGACGACACACCCGCCGAGGATCAAACTCTGGTTATTGGCGACTCTGTTTTGCGAAATGTGAAGTTAGCGACACCAGCAACCATAGTCAATTGTCTTCCGGGGGCCAGAGCAGGCGACATTGAAGGAAATTTGAAACTGCTGGCTAAGGCTAAGTGTAAATTTGGTAAGATTGTAATTCACGTCGGCAGTAATGACACCCGGTTACGCCAATCGGAGGTCACTAAAATTAACATTAAATCGGTGTGTAACTTTGAAAAAACAATGTCGGACTCTGTTGTTTTCTCTGGGCCCCTCCCCAATCAGACCGGGAGTGACATGTTTAGCCGCATGTTCTCCTTGAATTGCTGGCTGTCTGAGTGGTGTCCAAAAAATGAGGTGGACTTCATAGATAATTGGCAAAGCTTCTGGGGAAAACCTGGTCTTGTTAGGAGAGACGGCATCCATCCCACTTTGGATGGAGCAGCTCTCATTTCTAGAAATCTGGCCAATTTTCTTAAATCCTCCAAACCGTGACTATCCAGGGTTGGGACCAGGAAGCAGAGTTGTAGTCTTACACACCTCTCTGCAGCTTCTCTCCCCCTGCCATCCCCTCATTACCCCATCCCCGTAGAGATGGTGCCTGCTCCCAGACTACCAATAACCAGCAAAAATCTATTTAAGCATAAAAATTCAAAAAGAAAAAATAATATAGCACCTTCAACTGCACCACAGACTAAAACAGTTAAATGTGGTCTATTAAACATTAGGTCTCTCTCTTCTAAGTCCCTGTTGGTAAATGATATAATAATTGATCAACATATTGATTTATTCTGCCTTACAGAAACCTGGTTACAGCAGGATGAATATGTTAGTTTAAATGAGTCAACACCCCCGAGTCACACTAACTGTCAGAATGCTCGTAGCACGGGCCGGGGCGGAGGATTAGCAGCAATCTTCCATTCCAGCTTATTAATTAATCAAAAACCCAGACAGAGCTTTAATTCATTTGAAAGCTTGACTCTTAGTCTTGTCCATCCAAATTGGAAGTCCCAAAAACCAGTTTTATTTGTTATTATCTATCGTCCACCTTGTCGTTACTGTGAGTTTCTCTGTGAATTTTCAGACCTTTTGTCTGACTTAGTGCGTAGCTCAGATAACATAATTATAGTGGGCGATTTTAACATCCACACAGATGCTGAGAATGACAGCCTCAACACTGCATTTAATCTATTATTAGACTCTATTGGCTTTGCTCAAAAGTAAATGAGTCCACCCACCACTTTAATCATATCTTAGATCTTGTTCTGACTTATGGTATGGAAATAGAAGACTTAACAGTATTCCCTGAAAACTCCCTTCTGTCTGATCATTTCTTAATAACATTTACATTTACTCTGATGGACTACCCAGCAGTGGGGAATAAGTTCATTACACTAGAAGTCTTTCAGAAAGCGCTGTAACTAGGTTTAAGGATATGATTCCTTCTTTATGTTCTCTAATGCCATATACCAACACAGTGCAGAGTAGCTACCTAAACTCTGTAAGTGAGATAGAGTATCTTGTCAATAGTTTTACATCCTCATTGAAGACAACTTTGGATGCTGTAGCTCCTCTAAAAAAGAGAGCTTTAAATCAGAAGTGCCTGACTCTGTGGTATAACTCACAAACTCGTAGCTTAAAGCAGATAACCCGTAAGTTGGAGAGGAAATGGCAGAGCTCTATTGAGCTGAGTATTCCATTAACTTTAACTAGTAATGACTTCATGACTTTCTTTGCTAACAAAATTTTAACTATTAGAGAAGAAATTACTCATAACCATCCCAAAGACGTATCGTTATCTTTGGCTGCTTTCAGTGATGCCGGTATTTGGTTAGACTCTTTCTCTCCAATTGTTCTGTCTGAGTTATTTTCATTAGTTACTTCATCCAAACCATCAACATGTTTATTAGACCCCATTCCTACCAGGCTGCTCAAGGAAGCCCTACCATTATTTAATGCTTTGATCTTAAATATGATCAATCTATCTTTGTTAGTTGGCTATGTACCACAGGCTTTTAAGGTGGCAGTAATTAAACCATTACTTAAAAAGCCATCACTTGACCCAGCTATCTTAGCTAATTATAGGCCAATCTCCAACCTTCCTTTTCTCTCAAAAATTCTTGAAAGGGTAGTTGTAAAACAGCTAACTGATCATCTGCAGAGGAATGGTCTATTTGAAGAGTTTCAGTCAGGTTTTAGAATTCATCATAGTACAGAAACAGCATTAGTGAAGGTTACAAATGATCTTCTTATGGCCTCGGACAGTGGACTCATCTCTGTGCTTGTTCTGTTAGACCTCAGTGCTGCTTTTGATACTGTTGACCATAAAATTTTATTACAGAGATTAGAGCATGCCATAGGTATTAAAGGCACTGCGCTGCGGTGGTTTGAATCATATTTGTCTAATAGATTACAATTTGTTCATGTAAATGGGGAATCTTCTTCACAGACTAAAGTTAATTATGGAGTTCCACAAGGTTCTGTGCTAGGACCAATTTTATTCACTTTATACATGCTTCCCTTAGGCAGTATTATTAGACGGTATTGCTTAAATTTTCATTGTTACGCAGATGATACCCAGCTTTATCTATCCATGAAGCCAGAGGACACACACCAATTAGCTAAACTGCAGGATTGTCTTACAGACATAAAGACATGGATGACCTCTAATTTCCTGCTTTTAAACTCAGATAAAACTGAAGTTATTGTACTTGGCCCCACAAATCTTAGAAACATGGTGTCTAACCAGATCCTTACTCTGGATGGCATTACCCTGACCTCTAGTAATACTGTGAGAAATCTTGGAGTCATTTTTGATCAGGATATGTCATTCAAAGCGCATATTAAACAAATATGTAGGACTGCTTTTTTGCATTTACACAATATCTCTAAAATCAGAAAGGTCTTGTCTCAGAGTGATGCTGAAAAACTAATTCATGCATTTATTTCCTCTAGGCTGGACTATTGTAATTCATTATTATCAGGTTGTCCTAAAAGTTCCCTAAAAAGCCTTCAGTTAATTCACAATGCTGCAGCTAGAGTACTGATGGGGACTAGAAGGAGAGAGCATATCTCACCCATATTGGCCTCTCTTCATTGGCTTCCTGTTAATTCTAGAATAGAATTTAAAATTCTTCTTCTTACTTATAAGGTTTTGAATAATCAGGTCCCATCTTATCTTAGGGACCTCATAGTACCATATCACCCCAATAGAGCGCTTCGCTCTCAGACTGCAGGCTTACTTGTAGTTCCTAGGGTTTGTAAGAGTAGAATGGGAGGCAGAGCCTTCAGCTTTCAGGCTCCTCTCCTGTGGAACCAGCTCCCAATTCAGATCAGGGAGACAGACACCCTCTCTACTTTTAAGATTAGGCTTAAAACTTTCCTTTTTGCTAAAGCTTATAGTTAGGGCTGGATCAGGTGACCCTGAACCATCCCTTAGTTATGCTGCTATAGACGTAGACTGCTGGGGGGTTCCCATGATGCACTGTTTCTTTCTCTTTTTGCTCTGTATGCACCACTCTGCATTTAATCATTAGTGATCGATCTCTGCTCCCCTCCACAGCATGTCTTTTTCCTGGTTCTCTCCCTCAGCCCCAACCAGTCCCAGCAGAAGACTGCCCCTCCCTGAGCCTGGTTCTGCTGGAGGTTTCTTCCTGTTAAAAGGGAGTTTTTCCTTCCCACTGTAGCCAAGTGCTTGCTCACAGGGGGTCGTTTTGACCGTTGGGGTTTTACATAATTATTGTATGGCCTTGCCTTACAATATAAAGCGCCTTGGGGCAACTGTTTGTTGTGATTTGGCGCTATATAAAAAAATTGATTGAATTGATTGATTGAAATATGTTATTTGCAAACCTCAGCACAGCAAAAAGCAAGTCAGTCATGATGCTGAGCTTCAACAGGCTCCCAATTTATTCAAACACGGTTTAACATTCGAGTTATGAAAAGTGTCATTAATGGGAAGGTTAGATAAGACCGCAGCTCCTCCACCGCGCCTGTTTGACTCTGGGTCCACGAGTTTAATGATACACAACGAGTGTGTAATGGCTCTGTGGGCTAACAAACACAGGGCCGTCTCTACACTCCGTGATTGGTTACAAGTGCGTGGTCTGTTATCCAATGGTGTTGCTGTGTATTGTTATGGTTCATTCCCTTCATGCCTCCTGTGGGGAAGCAGGGGACGGGGTGTGGGCCAAATCAGGACCAGCCTAAATACTAACGGCAACCAGGCGTAAGGCTTTCATTGTCTTCTGCTTCCACTGCTTTCCCCTATTTAGGGATTTAATTTGTTAAGCAAACAGTCCCTGTTATAGCAAGTCAGAGACAATTTCACTATGAAACAGACTCCTTGTATCTCTGTGTCTGTCCAAATTGAGGAATTTGTGGACACTCATCTGTGAGTAATCTGTCATGGAAGGACCAATCTATTTACATTTCTGAAGCAAACCCGCATACGAGAACAAATTCTTGTGTTGCAGATTTGCTTCACTGCCTCGTCTGGAGGAAAAAAAAAGAAAAAACATTCCGTGCCAGCATTAACACAAGCAGGCAGCATTACCGCAGCTCACCTGGCAACATGGCTGTGGTAGTTTACTTACACAAGAGCTGCTCCGGTCCACATACCTGATCATCCTGACCAGAGCTTACAGCTTTCCACTGCCTCATGAAATTGCCTGTAACTTAGGAGAGGAATTACCTTACAGACTAAACTAAAGGCAGCAACTTCTCCAAAGTAGCAGCTCTTACAATCTGGGTGCAATTACAACCACCTTAATTTGAAGATGAATGCCTTAAATGACAGCAAATGACCTTCCATCTCCATAGGATTGTTAAAGTCTGCTAGAAACCGCTGAGTGCGTCGATCCCCAGCCATTCTCAAACAAGCAGAGGTGGCCTTGGTGGCCACCAGACCCAGGCTTTGGAAATCAAAGACAAAGACAAGCAAGATCACTTCAAACTACACATAACTTCAAAACCACATGTGTTGAGAGAGACAGAGAGAGAGAAGGAAGAAGTGTCTGCTTCAGCCACATTCATACCAAATCCTTTCTGCGGGGTTGTGTGGAGGTGTGACCATGTTCTTAGCATGCAAAACACGGCCACGCCTTTGTTCACCTTGCAATCGGAAATGAAAGTCATACACTCAACAAAAATATAAACGCAACACTTTTGGTTTTGCTCCCATTTTGTATGAGATGAACTCAAAGATCTAAAACTTTTTCCACATACACAATATCACCATTTCCCTCAAATATTGTTCACAAACCAGTCTAAATCTGTGATAATGAGCACTTCTCCTTTGCTGAGATAATTCATCCCACCTCACAGGTGTGCCATACCAAGATGCTGATTAGACACCATGATTAGTGCACAGGTGTGCCTTAGACTGCCCACAATAAAAGGCCACTCTGAAAGGTGCAGTTTTATCACACAGCACAATGCCACAGATGTCGCAAGATTTGAGGGAGCGTGCAGTTGGCATGCTGACAGCAGGAATGTCAACCAGAGCTGTTGCTCGTGTATTGAATGTTCATTTCTCTACCATAAGCCGTCTCCAAAGGCGTTTCAGAGAATTTGGCAGTACATCCAACCAGCCTCACAACTGCAGACCACGTGTAACCACACCAGCCCAGGACCTCCACATCCAGCATGTTCACCTCCAAGATCGTCTGAGACCAGCCACTCGGACAGCTGCTGAAACAATCGGTTTGCATAACCAAAGAATTTCAATCAATCAATCAATCAATCAATTTTTTTTTATATAGCGCCAAATCACAACAAACAGTTGCCCCAAGGCGCTTTATATTGTAAGGCAAGGCCATACAATAATGATGTAAAACCCCAACGGTCAAAACGACCCCCTGTGAGCAAGCACTTGGCTACAGTGGGAAGGAAAAACTCCCTTTTAACAGGAAGAAACCTCCAGCAGAACCAGGCTCAGGGAGGGGCAGTCTTCTGCTGGGACTGGTTGGGGCTGAGGGAGAGAACCAGGAAAAAGACATGCTGTGGAGGGGAGCAGAGATCGATCACTAATGATTAAATGCAGAGTGGTGCATACAGAGCAAAAAGAGAAAGAAACAGTGCATCATGGGAACCCCCCAGCAGTCTACGTCTATAGCAGCATAACTAAGGGATGGTTCAGGGTCACCTGATCCAGCCCTAACTATAAGCTTTAGTAAAAAGGAAAGTTTTAAGCCTAATCTTAAAAGTAGAGAGGGTGTCTGTCTCCCTGATCTGAATTGGGAGCTGGTTCCACAGGAGAGGAGCCTGAAAGCTGAAGGCTCTGCCTCCCATTCTACTCTTACAAACCCTAGGAACTACAAGTAAGCCTGCAGTCTGAGAGCGAAGCGCTCTATTGGGGTGATATGGTACTACGAGGTCCCTAAGATAAGATGGGACCTGATTATTCAAAACCTTATAAGTAAGAAGAAGAATTTTAAATTCTATTCTAGAATTAACAGGAAGCCAATGAAGAGAGGCCAATATGGGTGAGATATGCTCTCTCCTTCTAGTCCCCGTCAGCACTCTAGCTGCAGCATTTTGAATTAACTGAAGGCTTTTTAGGGAACTTTTAGGACAACCTGATAATAATGAATTACAATAGTCCAGCCTAGAGGAAATAAATGCATGAATTAGTTTTTCAGCATCACTCTGAGACAAGACCTTTCTGATTTTAGAGATATTGCGTAAATGCAAAAAAGCAGTCCTACATATTTGTTTAATATGCGCTTTGAATGACATATCCTGATCAAAAATGACTCCAAGATTTCTCACAGTATTACTAGAGGTCAGGGTAATGCCATCCAGAGTAAGGATCTGGTTAGACACCATGTTTCTAAGATTTGTGGGGCCAAGTACAATAACTTCAGTTTTATCTGAGTTTAAAAGCAGGAAATTAGAGGTCATCCATGTCTTTATGTCTGTAAGACAATCCTGCAGTTTAGCTAATTGGTGTGTGTCGTCTGGCTTCATGGATAGATAAAGCTGGGTATCATCTGCGTAACAATGAAAATTTAAGCAATACCGTCTAATAATACTGCCTAAGGGAAGCATATATAAAGTGAATAAAATTGGTCCTAGCACAGAACCTTGTGGAACTCCATAATTAACTTTAGTCTGTGAAGAAGATTCCCCATTTACATGAACAAATTGTAATCTATTAGACAAATATGATTCAAACCACCGCAGCGCAGTGCCTTTAATACCTATGGCATGCTCTAATCTCTGTAATAAAATTTTATGGTCAACAGTATCAAAAGCAGCACTGAGGTCTAACAGAACAAGCACAGAGATGAGTCCACTGTCCGAGGCCATAAGAAGATCATTTGTAACCTTCACTAATGCTGTTTCTGTACTATGATGAATTCTAAAACCTGACTGAAACTCTTCAAATAGACCATTCCTCTGCAGATGATCAGTTAGCTGTTTTACAACTACCCTTTCAAGAATTTTTGAGAGAAAAGGAAGGTTGGAGATTGGCCTATAATTAGCTAAGATAGCTGGGTCAAGTGATGGCTTTTTAAGTAATGGTTTAATTACTGCCACCTTAAAAGCCTGTGGTACATAGCCAACTAACAAAGATAGATTGATCATATTTAAGATTGAAGCATTAAATAATGGTAGGGCTTCCTTGAGCAGCCTGGTAGGAATGGGGTCTAATAAACATGTTGATGGTTTGGATGAAGTAACTAATGAAAATAACTCAGACAGAACAATCGGAGAGAAAGAGTCTAACCAAATACCGGCATCACTGAAAGCAGCCAAAGATAACGATACGTCTTTGGGATGGTTATGAGTAATTTTTTCTCTAATAGTTAAAATTTTGTTAGCAAAGAAAGTCATGAACTCATTACTAGTTAAAGTTAATGGAATACTCAGCTCAATAGAGCTCTGACTCTTTGTCAGCCTGGCTACAGTGCTGAAAAGAAACCTGGGGTTGTTCTTATTTTCTTCAATTAGTGATGAGTAGAAAGATGTCCTAGCTTTACGGAGGGCTTTTTTATAGAGCAACAGACTCTTTTTCCAGGCTAAGTGAAGATCTTCTAAATTAGTGAGACGCCATTTCCTCTCCAACTTACGGGTTATCTGCTTTAAGCTACGAGTTTGAGAGTTATACCATGGAGTCAGACACTTCTGATTTAAAGCTCTCTTTTTCAGAGGAGCTACAGCATCCAAAGCTGTCTTCAATGAGGATGTAAAACTATTGACGAGATACTCTATCTCCCTTACAGAGTTTAGGTAGCTATTCTGCACTGTGTTGTTATATGGCATTAGAGAACATAAAGAAGGAATCATATCCTTAAACCTAGTTACAGCGCTTTCTGAAAGACTTCTAGTGTAATGAAACTTATTCCCTACTGCTGGGTAGTCCATCAGAGTAAATGTAAATGTTATTAAAAAATGATCAGACAGAAGGGAGTTTTCAGGGAATACTGTTAAGTCTTCTATTTCCATACCATAAGTCAGAACAAGATCTAAGATATGATTAAAGTGGTGGGTGGACTCATTTACTTTTTGAGCAAAGCCAATAGAGTCTAATAATAGATTAAATGCAGTGTTGAGGCTGTCATTCTCAGCATCTGTGTGGATGTTAAAATCGCCCACTATAATTATCTTATCTGAGCTAAGCACTAAGTCAGACAAAAGGTCTGAAAATTCACAGAGAAACTCACAGTAACGACCAGGTGGACGATAGATAATAACAAATAAAACTGGTTTTTGGGACTTCCAATTTGGATGGACAAGACTAAGAGACAAGCTTTCAAATGAATTAAAGCTCTGTCTGGGTTTTTGATTAATTAATAAGCTGGAATGGAAGATTGCTGCTAATCCACCGCCCCGGCCCGTGCTACGAGCATTCTGACAGTTAGTGTGACTCGGGGGTGTTGACTCATTTAAACTAACATATTCATCCTGCTGTAACCAAGTTTCTGTTAGGCAGAATAAATCAATATGTTGATCAATTATTATATCATTTACCAACAGGGACTTAGAAGAGAGAGACCTAATGTTTAATAGACCACATTTAACTGTTTTAGTCTGTGGTGCAGTTGAAGGTGCTATATTATTTTTTCTTTTTGAATTTTTATGCTTAAATAGATTTTTGCTGGTTATTGGTAGTCTGGGAGCAGGCACCGTCTCTACGGGGATGGGGTAATGAGGGGATGGCAGGGGGAGTGAAGCTGCAGAGAGGTGTGTAAGACTACAACTCTGCTTCCTGGTCCCAACCCTGGATAGTCACGGTTTGGAGGATTTAAGAAAATTAGCCAGATTTCTAGAAATGAGAGCTGCTCCATCCAAAGTGGGATGGATGCCGTCTCTCCTAACAAGACCAGGTTTTCCCCAGAAGCTTTGCCAATTATCTATGAAGCCCACCTCATTTTTTGGACACCACTCAGACAGCCAGCAATTCAAGGAGAACATGCGGCTAAACATGTCACTCCCGGTCTGATTGGGGAGGGGCCCAGAGAAAACTACAGAGTCCGACATTGTTTTTGCAAAGTTACACACCGATTTAATGTTAATTTTAGTGACCTCCGATTGGCGTAACCGGGTGTCATTACTGCCGACGTGAATTACAATCTTACCAAATTTACGCTTAGCCTTAACCAGCAGTTTCAAATTTCCTTCAATGTCGCCTGCTCTGGCCCCCGGAAGACAATTGACTATGGTTGCTGGTGTCGCTAACTTCACATTTCTCAAAACAGAGTCGCCAATAACCAGAGTTTGATCCTCGGCGGGTGTGTCGTCGAGTGGGGAAAAACGGTTAGAAATGTGAACGGGTTGGCGGTGTACACAGGGCTTCTGTTTAGGGCTACGCTTCCTCCTCACAGTCACCCAGTCAGCCTGCTTTCCCGGCTGCTCGGGATCTGCCAGGGGGGAACTAACGGCGGCTAAGCTACCTTGGTCCGCACCGACTACAGGGGCCTGGCTAGCTGTAGAATTTTCCACGGTGCGGAGCCGAGTCTCCAATTCGCCCAGCCTGGCCTCCAAAGCTACGAATAAGCTACACTTATTACAAGTACCATTACTGCTAAAGGAGGCCGAGGAATAACTAAACATTTCACACCCAGAGCAGAAAAGTGCGGGAGAGACAGGAGAAGCCGCCATGCTAAATCGGCTAAGAGCTAGTAGCTACGCTAAGCTAGCGGATTCCTAAAAACACGCAAAGTGAATAATGTGTAAATAATTTAGAGGTGATTCGGCAGAAGGAGTGCTTTAGTTAAGGCACGTAAAGATTACACTGGGAAACAAATCGTAATCTAGATAACTAGATCAATCTAACTGCGCAGATTAAACAGCTAACAGATACAGAAAAACACCGCTGTGCTCCGGAACAGGAAGTGATACAATACCGCAGTGAGAGCCAACCACCAGTAGAGGCAAGCAAGCAAGTCTCTGCACAAACTGTCAGAAACCATCTTAGGGAAGCTCATCTGCATGCCCGTCGTCCTCATCGGGGTCTCGACCTGACTCCAGTTCGTCGTCATAACCGACTTGAGTGGGCAAATGCTCACATTCGCTGGCGTTTGGCACGTTGGAGAGGTGTTCTCTTCACGGATGAATCCCGGTTCACACTGTTCAGGGCAGATGGCAGACAGCGTGTGTGGCGTCGTGTGGGTGAGCGGTTTTCTGATGTCAATGTTGTGGATCGAGGGGCCCATGGTGGCGGTGGGGTTATGGTATGAGCAGGCGTCTGTTATGGACGAAGAACACAGGTGCATTTTATTGATGGCATTTTGAATGCACAGAGATACCGTGACGAGATCCTGAGGCCCATTGTTGTTCCATACATCCAAGAACATCACCTCATGTTGCAGCAGGATAATGCATGGCCCCATGTTGCAAGGATCTGTACACAATTCTTGGAAGCTGAAAATGTCCCAGTTCTTGCATGGCCGGCATACTCACCGGACATGTTACCCATTGAGCATGTTTGGGATGCTCTGGACCGGCGTATACGACAGCGTGTACCAGTTCCTGCCAATATCCAGCAACTTCGCACAGCCATTGAAGAGGAGTGGACCAACATTCCACAGGCCACAATTGACAACCTGATCAACTCTATGCGAAGGAGATGTGTTGCACTGCATGAGGCAAATGGTGGTCAAACCAGATACTGACTGGTATCCCCCCAATAAAACAAAACTGCACCTTTCAGAGTGGCCTTTTATTGTGGACAGTCTAAGGCACACCTGTGCAAAACTCATGGTGTCTAACAGGCATCTTAATATGGCACACCTGTGAGGTGGGATGGTTTATCTCAGCAAAGGAGAAGTGCTCACTATCACAGATTTAGACTGGTTTGTGAACAATATTTGAGGGAAATGGTGATATTGTGTATGTGGAAAAAGTTTGAGATCTTTGAGTTCATCTCATACAAAATGGGAGCAAAACCAAAAGTGTTGCGTTTATATTTTTGTTGAGTGTACGCGTATCCAGCACATCCCTAAGCATATCGTAAAAGCCTCATAAAAGAGATGAACTTCTCAACTGTCAGTATCGGGCTTTGGTTCATTGGCAACTTCAGCTTCTGTGCTGCATCTCGGAGAACTCAAAAATAGAAACCTCACCACATCCTGCCCTGCAATCCAGATACAGGACAAAGAAAGAGTTTATATTTCCAAAGATAGTTTCCTCAGGAGGCTTTTTGCTTGTTGACTTAACATTCAGGTCACACATGGACTCTAGGGCCTGTTTCTTATTTTATTTTATTTTTTGCAGCAGTACCAAAAACATTTGGGCTAAGTCATCATTTTGCATAAGAATTTCTCTGATTCATTACATTGCTGTGTCTCACTGACAACCACACCTGCTCCTAATCTAACATCAACACAGCATCCACTAACCACCCAGTAGGTGACAGACACCTCCACGGGATGTTACATCAGCAACAAAATACCTTTTTTATTTGATCTGGTGCATCAGTGCCTTTGAAAGATTTTGTCCTCATTACATGTCCCTTTAATTTGCTGAACTTTAGATGATGCCGTTTAGTGTTTTTAAGTAATTATGGTAACTATCTGGAAGGGACAGACTCATTCACCTGTCTTTTCACTTTCTGGATTTTAGCAGGTATATGTCCAGGCGTTTCCAGTGTCAAGAAACATATGTATATCAATGCTTTGATCAAACGTAAAATGCACTGATATAAATGTTTATTATATATTATTATTCAGGGGATATATTTGCTTTAAGAAAACAAAATTAACATCAAAATTCTTTTTTTTTTTTTTGGTTCCTGTGTAGAACATACCCCAAATCCTTAATTCTTACACTTTAAAATAAATACATAAATAAATCCCCTTCACACATAGTACGAATGTGGTCGAATTGCACACGAAGCAGGAATCATATGCAATATGTGTAAAATCAGAGCTGTCTCCAATGCCTCGTACACCTGTTGCTACAACTATATGTGCACACCAGCGGCTGAAAGATAGTGTGCCCTGTGAGAGCCCATTCGATCCCTCTCACGGCAGGTTTCGGCCAAATTCCAGGTGAAACACACGAACATCTAACACCGCTCCCTTGGCACTTACAGTATGTGTGGCCATTCGTGCTGTTAGCATGAAAATAGTGAGCAGACGATCACTTTCAAGCTTGCTATGAAATCTGTCTAAGTGCTCCCACTTGTGCATTGCATATGAATCTTGCACGTTGTGCTTCATGCTTCACAATATATTGAAGCACTCAATAAGTGTTTGGGAACTGAGGACACTAATTGTTGAAGCTTTGTAGGTGGAATTCTTTCCCATTCTTGTTTAATGTACGACTTCAGTTGTTCAACAGTCCGGGGTCTCCGTTGTCGTATTTTGTGCTTCATAATGCACCACACATTTTCATTGGGCGACAGGTCTGGACTGCAGGCAGGTAACCACTTGGTCACCACCCCTGCCCCACTTGTATGCACATAGTATGAAAAAAAGGTTTCAAAGTCAATTTGTTATCTCAGCCATCTTGTCCTAGCTCACAATGTTAAAGAAAGTTAATTAAATAAATAAATAAATGAATAAAATGCTGGATTCACCTGCTTAGCTGAATCGTTCCAAAAGTTTATGAGTTCAGTTTTGGGACACGTCCCACCCCTGTACCACGTTTGAGGAAAGTCAATTCAGTAGCTTTTGTCTAAGCCTGCTGACAGACAAACAAAAAGTGAAAAACATTACCTCCTTGATGGAGATAATGACAACTGGAGGGTGAGACATGGGCAGTGAAGGGAGAGCAGGGGAAGAATGTGTACCATAAATGACAGATGTTGCAAAGGATGTATGGAGTTTAAGCCTAGACAGAGTAAGAGGTAAGAGACTTAATGGTTTCAGAAAATAAAGACTGGCATCTTATTAGAGACACGCAAACAGGTTAAAGTGGTTTGGGCATGATGACAAGATGAAGAAGTACATGAGACTCAAAATACATGAGATGAGAAACTGGAGAAGGCCAAAGTGGTGGTGGATGTACAGTGTAAACGAAGACTTGACGGGAAAGACCTTGACTGAGGAGGAGGTGTAGCATTTGCTGTATGGAGAGACACATTGACCTCACACTGACATGGGAAAGGCTGGAGAGCAAAAAATCTGAATAAATGACATTTCCATTGTCAAACTGTAAATCCAAGCTGGGCTGAAAGAGCCTCTTGTTAAAAGATCCACCAAACCCAAAGATTAGACCTCTTTCACATGTCCAGGGGTTAAAGGAATAATTGTATGCATTGTGTGCATGTATGTGACTAGTATGGAGAAAGAAAGAGCATCTTTCTTTGAAAGATCCCAGACTCAGCAGCTGCCACTCAGTTATGTATAACCAACAACCACTTTGTGAGGATAGTTCGTCTGCAAGGGCCAGGACACATCAAGGAGGTCTTTACATCTGTATACAGAGGGCAGACAGCCAAGTCCAGAAGTATTTGGGCTGTGACACAATTTTTTGGAATCTTGTTAGCTTTAATTACAAGGGTTTAACTTAAATAGCAAATTAATCATTTTTGGCCATTTATATGTACAGGCCCCATAAGAGCCCCTTAAAGTAAATGGATCGATTCCAAGTCACTGTCTTGGACTTAATTTATATCAATCATTAAGAAATACAAGCAGCATGGTACTGTGTGGTAAATCTGTCCAGAGAAGTAAATTCTAGAGTTAGGATAACTAGTGAAAATCATTAGTCAACTAGTCGGGTATCATAGTCGGTGTCTAAATTTGACAATTAATGAATTAAGGCAATTTCGAATCTCCATGGTGAAACTGAAATGTGACATTTATTTGAACAAATATAAACACAAAATCACAAATACAAAAAACAACATTAGCATGAAGACAATACCTGCATTCATTTACTAGGCATAGGCGACCTGTTTGACCTGATCACCTGCCAAGGTTCAGGCACTTTCTTCAATGAGTGAAGGGAGATGGTGGCAGCTCCAGCAGGTCTACTCTTTTAAGGGTTAAATTGACTTAATTAATGGCTTTTGACTAGTCAACTAATAAAAAAATAGATGACTAGTTGGATGTTAGCTAGTTGTAGTGAACTATTACTACTAGTCGTCCCATCCGTACACAGCAAATTTTGCAGAGTAAAATATACTCTGCAAAATTAACATTTGGTCCCAGTCTAAATAGAATAAAACACACTCTATTATAGAGTGAAATCAGCTCTACCTTCTTGTCAAATCAATTGTTTCTACTCCAATAAGAGTTGATTTAGCACTGTGATAAAATATATTTATTGGACTGGGACCAAATGTTATCCCAGCAGAGGAAATTTTACACAGTAACGGAGGCCTAGTTTCAGAGACATATTCAGTGACTTGGAAATGTTTATGTATCCATCCCTTGACTTGTCTGAAGAAAACTGTGCTTAAAAGTGATGATTTGTAACAAAATCATCTCTATCTTTATCTTGTCCAATTACATCCTGCCTCTGAAAGCGGAGGGAGCAGGTACAGTATACAAATGACTGTAATCACTAAAGAGTCACTGCTCAATTTTTGTTCAAACCCCCTGAATTAAAGCTAAAAGTCTACACTACACACATCTTGAATGTTTGCTTGCGATGATGTGCAGAGGCAAAATGTGTGTCACTGTCCAATTACTTCTGGATCCGACTGTAAATTAAACAACGAATCCTATGGAGCCAAAAGATTCTCCGACATTCGCTGATCCGTTTCCTGGTGACTCAGAACTTCACAAAGTGGCAACAAGCAAATCCCAGAATAGCTGTGCAAACAGTAAATATTTAATAAGTGCCAAATCTCTGCGTCTGTCCTTGGCTTCTAGGCTGCTCTTGTGTTAAGACTTCTTGTGTGGTCAGAAGGCTGCTCAAAAGAGCTGTAGGAATGTGAGCGCAGGCGAAAGCCAACAATTTCAGAGCCACCAAAACCTTTGGTACAACCCAAGTGCACTGTTCCTGCAGAGACACAATAAGTGATGTTAAGTGTCACAGGTCCCCCAGTCACTTTAAAGGAGGGACATAACCCTATCCACCTCGTGATGGGTAAGAAAATAAGCTGCACGGCTTAGCGTATATTTAGACATTCATTCAAGCTGTATGATATTTTCTTCCTGTCTGAGAGATGTAGGAGGAGCGCTAATCCCACGTCAAGAAAATGAATGGCTTGCACGCTTTGGGAATGATCCAGACGAGTGACTATGATTAGTCTGGCTCCACTGGGCATGATATCTCAGCGGGGTGAACCTGAGCTCAACAGGAACACTTTCAGAGAGACGCAGTGAGCACAGAAGAACAAGGATGAGGAGTGACGGGCTGTGAGACTGAGGGAGGGAGGGCAAGGGTGAAGCCAAAGGAACAAGCACGGTAATTTGGACTCCACAGTCTGACAGTAATTTCTAAGATGGTAATCGCATCATCTTCGTAGCTGTGGTGGAGTGACATCACTGCGAGCTCCTTTATCACATCCTCACAGGCTCCAACCGAAATCTAACCGCACGACACAAATGTGCGAGGGGGCCGCTATAGAAGCCTTCGAATCCCAACACATACTCAAGCACTAAGCAGCCAACTTATAGATGATAACCTCACTTCTGATACCATCCAAGTTAGTAAGATTTAACATACTTTTACTTCTAAATCAGGTTTCCATTCAAGTCCCCACACTTGAGAAATAATGTCCTTTAAAACTACCATCTCATTCTGGAAGATTGTTAAATGCTAATATGCAGAGAAAGACCAAGTCCTTCCTTGATTTTAGTTTATATGATTTGGCTAAAGTTTTGTATTGCACATTACTATCATTTAATAATAATAATAACACTGCAAAACCCAAAATTACCCCCCAACACCATCTGCATGACAATGTTTGAATTCTAGAAGCTCTGAAATGCAATCTGGGACTATTCCAGACGATAATCTGGAGTGAGTGCAGCATCCATTTAGGTGAGGAAAAAAAACAAAAACTTTCCTTATTCAAATTCATTCCAGTAGTATTCTGCTCTTACTAGGATGCAGCAGTTTTCTAGTTTGGCAGATAGTTCTGGAGGAAATCACTGAAGAAATTAACAAATTAAAATATGGTTTGACTGAAACAAACTGTCATTAAACTTAAATAAAACAGGGATGAAATGGAGGTGTAAGAGTCACTAGGTGTTCACAGGAAACATTTATTTCTGTATGCATTTATTTATTTATGTATGTTCATTGTTAGCTGGTTTTATGTTTTCTGTTGTGTTTCTATTCAGGTTCTTTTTGTCTCTTTCTCTAAAATTGTATACGAGGTCTGTCAATAAAGTATAGGTCCTTTTTATTTTTTTCAAAAACTATATGGACTCCATTCATATGTTTTTACGTCAGACATGCTTGAACCCTCGTGTGCGTGCGTGAGTTTTTCCACGCCTGTCGGTGACGTCATTCGCCTGTGAGCACTCCTTATGGGAGGAGTCGTCCAGCCCCTCGTCGGAATTCCTTTGTCTGAGACGTTGCTGACAGACTGGCGCTTTGTTTGATCAAAATTTTTTCTAAACCTGTGAGACACATCGAAGTGGACACGGTTCGAAAAATTAAGCTGGTTTTTGGTGAAAATTTTAACGGCTGATGAGAGATTTTGAGGTGATACTGTCGCTTTAAGGACTTCCCACGGAGCGAGACGTCGTGCAGCACTCCCAGGCACCGTCGTCAGCCTGTTTCAAGCTGAAAACCTCCACATTTCAGGCTCTATTGATCCAGGACATCGTGAGAGAACAGAGAAGTTTCAGAAGAAGTCGGTTTCAGCATTTTATCCGGATATTCCACTGTTAAAGGAGATTTTTTTTAATGAAAGATGTGCGGGCGGATTGCAGCGTCGGCTCGCAGCCGCCGTGACGCTCCGCCACAGGAAAAACACCTCTGTTGGAAGCCTTAAGGACAAGTTGGAACATGTCCAGCTGTTAAACAATTTCTCATATACTCACTCCACTGAAAGCCATCAAAAGCCGCCTGGATTTTACAAATGGTTATCAACACGGAGGTGTTTTTCCTGTGCTGCCGCACCGACTCGTCCGCACGTCTTTCATTAAAAAAAAAATCTCCTTTAACAGTGGAATATCCGGATAAAATGCTGAAACCAATTTCTTCTGAAACTTCTCTGTTCTCTCACGACATCCTGGATCAATAGAGCCTGAAATGTGGAGGTTTTCAGCTTGAAACAGGCTGACGACGGCGCCTGGGAGTGCTGCATGACGTCTCGCTCCGTGGGAAGTCCTTAAAGTGACAGTCTCACCTCAAAATCTCTCATCAGCCGTTAAAATTTTCACCGAAAACCAGCTTAATTTTTCGAACCGTGTCCACTTCGATGTGCCTCACAGGTTTAGAAAAAATTTTGATCAAACAAAGCACCAGTCTCTCAGCAACTTCTCACACAAAGGAATTCCGACGAGAGGCTGGACGACTCCTCCCACAAGGAGTGCTCACAGGCGAGTGACGTCACTGACAGGCATGGAAAAACTCAGGCATGCACACGAGGGTTCAAGCATGTCTGACGTAAAATCATATGAATGAAATCCATATAGTTTTTGAAAAAAATAAAAAGGACCTATACTTTATTGACAGCCCTCGTATAATAAGTATATATTGTATATAATAATCATTAGATTATTAATATATAAACAAAAATAAATTTAAAAAATATTACAATTTGAAAACAAATGCACCCGAACGTGATGACAGCTGCAACTGCTCAAAGCTAACTTTTAACATTGAAAATGCCATAGACATGCTAACGCGTTAGCATCGCTCCCGTTTTTAAGTTATAAAATATATCTATCAACTGTTTCAGAAGACCATAACAGGTCTGTTTAACATAAAAATAATAATAATAATAATAGTAATAATAATAATAGTAAATAATACTCAGACGTATGCTCTTCAGGGTTTTAGCGGGGAAAAAATTAAACGAAGGAAAGAAAGAATAAACGAAGCAATAGGTCAAAGCACTGTTTCAATCTGCGAACCACTGCTTCGATTGGTTCAAGGTTCAAAGCAAAGCCGCGCTGCAGAACCTTGATTATGGACCCGCTGCAGGGTCTGTAACACTCAGTGTGAGTCTGAGGGAAACACAGAAGAGTGGACTTCTGCTGTTTGTCAGTGTAGCCGGGGATGGAGCTGTGACTCGCCCAGTCTGACTGACCCTCACACCGGGCAGAGAGAGCAGCTGGCTGCCGGGTCAATAGTCACCCACGTAGAATGCATAGTAAGTCTACTTCAGATGATCAGCGTGGACCGTCTTTCTCTTAAAAGGTTTTATTTTACTCTCTGTGTCATGTTGGAAAGCGGTAGCTATTGTTGCTAATTTCATTAGCTGTTATGCTCTAGTCTTGTTTTTTTTTTTTTTCTGGGGGCGTTGCAGCACCACACACAGGCCTGGCATATGTACTACAACATTAAACGAAGCTTCAAGCCACACCATTTGCCTCAAACATTTTTTGTAATCAAATTATTCGAGTTACTCGACTAATCGTTTCAGCCCCATTCCAGACTCCTCATGCTAAATACAGATCTGAGATGAAGGCACAACACCCAATTTAGCAGATGACCTATGTTCCGATCTTCCCCTCTGTTCTTGATCGTTGGGGAGTGACAGAAAGAAAGAGATCATTGATTCAAGTAGCTGAAAGGGGTTTGTTTGACGGTATGGCTGAGCACACCGTTAAAGACGGGATAAAGAGATGTAACATATGAAATAAGTGCAGAGGGAAAAAAAACACGTTCAGTAGAAAGGGGTCATTTTAGGATATTCAGAGGGCTTGTGAGCATAATCAGTTGGGATTAAACCTGTAGACTCTCAGCCTGATAAAAGAACTCTGTATTCCCTGTGACCTGAACTCCTTGGTTTTGCAGACCAGAACTGGTGAATGTTGTTATGGAGAGCAGAACCTGGGCTACCTACCTAAGCTGGATGTCACAAAAATCTGATCACAAATAAGTGATGAAAATGAATGAATGGATAAAGTCTTTTTCATGCATGCACATTATGAACTTGACTTAACACAGTTTCAACTAAGGGTGTTAGAAAAGATGACAAACATGTTTTCAGTAAAAGCAGGATTAGATGTTGTCCCAAGGTAGCGTGTAACAGTGGTGCCAGAAAATATGTGAACTCTTGGGCTCGCACTTTTTCTTTCCTGAATTTGTCAGTGCAGCCAGCCGGCTCTGAGCACACCTGATCCTGCTCGATCTCAGAAGATAAGCAGAGTAGGTCCTGATTAGTATTTGAAAGGGAGACCGCTAAAGAACACCATCCATCCATTACCTATACCCGCTTACTACAATTAAGGGGTCACGGGGGTGCAGGAGCTTATCCCAGCAGTTAAGGAATATCATGAAGCCAAAAATGTAAAAAATGGTAAGAATCCTTAGTATACAAGGTCTGTCAATAAAGTATAGGTCCTTTTAATTTTTTTAAAAAACTATATGGATTTCATTCATATGTTTTTACGTCAGACATGCTTGAACCCTCGTGCGCATGCGTGAGTTTTTCCACGCCTGTCGGTGACGTCATTCGCCTGTGAGCACTCCTTGTGGGAGGAGTCGTCCAGCCCCTCGTCGGAATTCCTTTGTCTGAGAAGTTGCTGAGAGACTGGCGCTTTGTTTGATCAAAATTTTTTCTAAACCTGTGAGACACATCGAAGTGGACACGGTTCAAAAAAATTAAGCTGGTTTGGGATGAAAATTTTAACGGCTGATGAGAGATTTTGAGGTGATACTGTCGCTTTAAGGACTTCCCACGGAGCGAGACGTCGTGCAGCGCTCCCAGGAGCCGTCGTCAGCCTGTTTCAAGCTGAAAACCTCCACATTTCAGGCTCTATTGATCCAGGACGTCGTGAGAAAACAGAGAAGTTTCAGAAGAAGTCGGTTTCAGCATTTTATCCGGATATTCCACTGTTAAAGGAGATTTTTTTAATGAAAGACGTGCGGGCGGATTGCAGCGTCGGCTCGCAGCCGCCGCGATGCTCCGCCACAGGAAAAACACCTCCGCTGGAAGCCTTAAGGACAAGTTGGAACATGTCCAGCTGTTAAACAATTTCTCATATACTCACTCCACTGAAAGCCATCAAAAGCCGCCTGGATTTTACAAATGGTTATCAACACGGAGGTGTTTTTCCTGTGCCGCCGCAATGCGCCGGCTGCGTCCCGACGCGCGGACCCGTCACTGAAAAGGTTTACATCCAGTATATTAGTGTCTGCATTGTTACTTGAATACTGTGATTGTGTGTGTGCAAATAAACATTATAATACCAAAATTGAAATTTTTATGCCTTTCATAACATTTATAAAACACTGCATGCATGAGACCCCTGAACATTTGGTAAAACAAATATTCCAAATATTCTGTGTCTGCTACCTTCAACCTGTGTGGAACTTCATCAACGCAAACCAATTTTCAGACATATTATATATATATATATATATATATATATATATATATACATATATATATATATTACTCTGGAACAAACAGCATAAACAGTGTGGTAAAGGACAATAAGCAGGATGTTAACTCTTGATTGTGGGATGCAGGGAGAGCTGTTAACAGCAATAATAAAACATTTATGCCAGGCGAGTGAACTGTCCAAAAAATGCCCATGGACCCCAGAGGGTTAAAGAGCAAACTTCACTTTCCACCACAATGACAAGAACAGGATTAGATCATGGCTCAAGGCCATTCCCATTGTAAATAACAGAGAAATGACTTGAGATCCTCGCATGTTTACATAAAGCAAACAAAATAAAAACATCTTAAAACCTAGATAATATATTCACGACAATTTTAGGCACAATATACAGAGTTTTACCTTGCGATGTTGGTGCCAATGTCCGTGTGCAGCGTAATTATGCGTCCTGTAGCAGTTCATGTTGTTGACTTCTCACAGTGCTGCCACCTGAGATTTTGCGAGATTTAGATGAGATCTGAAACCTCAGTAGGGCAAATGGACTATACAGGCCTCCTTCTTCTTTACTGTGGTACAACTACATTCAGTATGTTTGTGGATCATTAGCCCCAAACGTCAAACTATAACATGAAGTTATTAAAAGTGACGTTTACTTAGAAGTGGAGGCACATTTTTGTCTCATACATAATACATTTCATGTTTTGTCATGTAGTCAGGCAGCATCACAGAAACATTTAAATCATCTACTAATATAGTTTTGGTGTGACTTAAATTGTGGGTAAACAGTTTGGAGCACAATTCCTGATGAGAGAAGGGGGCCGTTTCTGACATTGTGCTTCCAGAGTGAAAGTTGGCGACATTTGAATGAAAACACGTGATTAACAGACAGTTTGGGTCAGCGACACTGGCTCAGAACACACCAGATGTCACCAGCGCCTGTGTGGGCGGAGCTGGTGCCCAGACTGAATACTAATGAGAAGAAAGACAGCTTTCACATATGCTCCCCCCACCACCACCACCACCACCACCGCTCCAACCCAATGACACCAAACTCAAAGAACAAAAGTGTGTCACCTCTAACAGGATCCCACCTATAACCAGCAGATTAGGGGGGACAAGTGTCCCAGATTAAAGAGCCCTGTCTGACGTCAGGCGCACTGTGTGTTATTTTTTACACAACAGAAAATCTCTCAAAATGTTGTGGCTACAGAAACAGAGCAAATAAAATATTGATATAAAGCTCTATAATAATGTAAAAACACAGTGGCCAGCTACTACAAGACAATTATAGCCAGTGATAAGGCACCATTTTTTCAAAAGCTCCATTATTTATTTTCCGCACGACAGGGGTCATTGATATTTTACAATTTATCCTTTCTGTGTAGTATCATGCTGGAGTAACATGCTTTCTGACTGGACAAATGACAAACTAATGTGGAAGAAAAGATGCTGAAGAACAGTGATAAAGATGTATTGTTTCCCCTCCTTAGATCAGTGTAGATATACAGTACCTTAAGGTGCTGGCGTTTGTTCCACGCTGTGCCTTACTCCAAATGTAGGGTAGGTAGTTCAGTGGGTTAAGGAGCTGGGCTACCAATATGTAAACCTGGGTTTGATACCAAGTCACACTACCCGTCTGTGTACTTGGGTACAACACTTCATCTACCAAGCTGTAATGGATACAGACTTTGCTTCATCTTGCAGTGTCCAGGGATACGCACCAGCATCAATGTCATGCAGGACCTATAGAGCTGTGCCAAAGTTTAGGTACATTTAATGCATCATAAAAGCATTAAAAAAAAGATGAAAACCTGATTAACCTCTTAAACCCTAGAGTCCCCAAATGTGGGGACTTGCCCTGTTGTGGAACATTTGAACACTCATAACTAACCAATGCTGACACCAACATACACTTATACATCAAAATGTCAAGCGAAGTCTCCTCTACAAAAGTATCCACTTCAATCACATATCAACTAACCACAGCTGAAACACCAAGCAAATAAAGACATAAATCAGAATTCAGTTTTTGGGAAAAAAACCCTCATTTACTCCTACCAAGTATTATTTACTTTCATTTTTTTGCATCCACAACATCCCCTAGGACCTATCTTTTAGCTGATCCAAACTTTTGCATTTTTGACCTTGTACAAGCTGAGAGATAAATCATAATGTATGTGTATGTGATTTTGGTGAAATAGGCTCTAGGGCTTAAGGGGTTAATATTCATAAATATATGAAATGTGTGATAAATTCCAACTTCGATGATAATCGATATAACAACTGCTTCTACTTACGTATGATTTTTTTGGTATATAAGTCGCACCAGAGTATAAGTTGCAGGACCTCAAATCTATTTTAAGGATAACGCAACTTAAAGTATGAGTAATTATGTTTCACAATCATTTTAATATTGTATGATCATTGCAACTATAGTTTTTGGTCACTTTTCAAGTTATTTTTTGTGTACGTCCCACATATACATTTGTAGACACCATTTCTTGTATGCATGTGCCAGTTGACACAAGGTGTGAAATGACAAACAAAAAAGTAATATAAATCTTTAATTAGGCTTTTAAATACAGAGTGACTCACGTTACATCAAAAGTCCTTTGTTTCCTGAAAAAAGAAGTTATTTTATTTCTAGAACACGGAAAATGCAAGGGAATCACCGTTGTTAAAAAAGAAAAAAGAAAAAAAAAAAGATATTGCCTAATTTTCAGCTTGGAAATGTCCTTGTGTGGTATTCTAGTGGCCAGTACACTTACAAAGAAATTATTACTATTATTGAATAAAATATCACTTACACTGTATATTCACTTTTGTTGGAACTGATTTTCTATTGACATGACAATAAAAAGGGGGAGGGGCATCAAATACTACTTCTATTATAACTCTGAGATGACTACATTTTTTTTTTGCCCAGTATTGTATATAGGACTCATTTCTTATTTTTTTCTTATTTCCAAGGCCCCATGCAGCAACCGTGTTTCCAGGATCCAAATTTGGAAGTTCTAAATAAAGGGTGTTCGGTTTCAGCCATGATAGTGTTCTGTTCGTAGCCCCCAAAATACCTACTGCACAAACTCTTGTTCCAAATTTTGTGCATCTTTTATTCCAGTCTAAATACTTGGCAAGAAAAATGAGAAGAATAAAACCATATAGTACATAGTGTCACCGCAGCAACCAACCAGTCCCACTTTACGACAACTGTTGCAACAGCCAGGCTCTGAGTGGCATTTATTCTCGAAACTCCGTGGAGCCGAGGAAAATGATTTGTATCTACACAGATCAGCGTCCGCGGACTTATAAAACTTGCATGATGTCATAAAAAAAAGAACGCTTTGCGATAAGCATTTTAAAAACTCAGTAGCGATCACAATTAAAGAGTCATCCGGGAGCATATAGTTTCAGCCACATCAATGAATGGAACCACACTGCCATCTAGTGGATATCCAGTGTGCATGAGTGTGTATTTGTAAATCAGTCGGCATTTGTTTGTGGATCTGTTTGCGAAAAGAATGTCTCAAAATGACGTCGCAGAGGAAAGTGATGAATGCATGTAATTGGTGATCCACAAATGCTGAAACTCAATTCACAAATACAATTTCCAGTTTTACAAATGTAATTTATTTTTTTTTACAAATTAAGTTTTATTTTTGCAAATACAACATTATTTGCAAAGACCAATTTACAAGTTACAAATATGAAATTTGCATTTGTGGATATGTGAACACATCTGCAAATCAATGATTATTTGTAGATCACCCTGCGTGCATTTACACATATTAATGAGACAATTTTAACTCCATACTCACTGAGCACCTTTTCAGTGTGGCCAAAAAGACATCTTTTAAATATTCTGTACCCTCACTGATGAGGACCTTCTCCTGCTTTCACTGTTGCTTTGTTTGAGAAGCCTGATTTCCAGTTCTCTCTAAAACATTTCTTTGGTCCTTCCCTCATCTTTCCCTCCCCAAACTGTCAGTTTAACAATTTCTTTAAAAGTTGGAAGTCCCTTCACCTGAAGCAGTTTGGGAAATTAGGACTGTAAGCTGATTCTCGACCACACCTCACATCATCTTCTAGTCTGACTGTGACAGACACAAGCCTTGTGGAACGACAAGAGTAGAAACAGCACAACTTGCAGAAATAAGAACAAAAAAAAAAGCTCTGACAAGGACGACACAGACTCCAGCTGTTAATTGGAAGCATTTGTTGTAAATGACAGTTTGAACTAGAAGGTCTACAGCCTAGAATTATCCTACAGTTAAACCAACTGTATGCTTTCTGTATTTTTCAGGGTGCAACTGAAAAGTAAATGCAATTCTTTATGGCTGCTTTTTATAATTTTTTTTTTTATTTGATTTATTTATTTTTTTTACAAATGTCCATTTTTTATGACCAGTTTTGTGTCGCTGACTCTGTACCTGTGGTTAACTTTCGCCCCCCGTGGAGACTGCACCTCGTGATGGAGGAGCACTTTAAAGCTCCTGCAGACTCACAGAGCCATGGCACTGACAATAACTGAGCATTTATTTTTAGGATTCTTTCCCTGCTGTGGAGGATTCCTCAACTTTCAGATGATCCACCACGAGTGGACCACACACAGACATCTACATAAGAAATGAATTTATAAAATGAAAATGCCCAATTTTTTTCCTTGATCTCTTTTCTGGTACCCCTTAAACAAATATTAAGAGTGTGTGAAACGAAATTTCGGAACTATTTATAATACGCGTATATGACATTAATACATGTGGGACCGGGATCGTTGTGGTTCCAAGAGTGTAGTGGTTCCAAGATCGTAGTTGTACCGAGGTTGTGTGGTTTCAAGGTCTCGAGTAACCCAATTATGAAAGTGATGTCTTTACACTGACTGAACGGAAATGAATGGACACAATAACACATGGTAAATGAAGCTGCAAGCTGCGATGGGGGGCCAAGCACAATGATGCCCAATTTTTCTGCTTCCTCACAATGGGATAGTGATCCCACATATTAAATTTGGTTTTGAAATACCAAATTGTCGCTGAAATACAACAGCATTTCACCACTGAAATGAACTGAAGCCATTACAACCATCACCAATCAATGCAGGAGGGCAGTCACCAATTTTATTCCCCTCTAAATGTGTGATGCAATAAGGTAATGCAACAGAATTTCACAGAAAGCGCATTCAAGTAAATCCATTGTAAAGTGACAGGTTAACAGCTTGGCTATGCATTCAAAAAATAAATAAATAAATAAATAAATAAATAAAATACAGCTTCAGCCCAAGCTGCTCCTTAATATTTAAGATTTATTTTGAAAAATTCAACTTGACAGATTTTTTTGATATGGCTCATCAATTGCACTTAGCACGGGATTGCAACAGTAAAACTTTGACAGACAGAGAAATATTGACTGAACAATGTTTTAGATTACCCTTCTGGGTACTCTCCTCTGTAGTCTATAAATACACCACGACAAGGAAAACTCATTCATGTATGTGGAAAACGCTAACTGACTGGTAAGAAGGGTATATCACATGCACAATCCATCAGAAAGACACTCAGTGTCTATCTGAAGCAGAGCTGAGTGAAAGATATTTTTCAAACTTACACTGCTGCAAGGCTGACACTGCACTCCATGTTATCGCTGAGTTGGCTCTGAGCTTATGAAACAGAGTGAGACTGATGTGCATGGTTGATAATCCGAGTGAATAAAACAGACTTGTGTATAAAATGCAAAGGAGAGACTTCATGTGCTTTTTAAACATGCATTGTGGCTCTGTTGTGTAGCAGCAGCAGTGCTAATGGGCTGCTTACTCCACTGGCACCGCGTATATTAAATGAACCGAAAAGGTACGTGCACTAAATGGCTCAGGTTTAACCCTCTGGGGTCCGAGGGCATTTTTTGGACAGTTCACTCGCCTGGCATAAATGTTTTATTATTACTGTTAACAGCTCTCCCTGCATCCCACAATCAAGTTTTATGTCTCTTTTTTTTCACGACAACCTGTGCTTTCAGAATATATATGTTTTTGTTGTGTTTTATAAGTGTAATAAAGGTTTACAATCAAAGGAAAAAATAAAGCAAAAAATAATTTTCCACACACAGTTATTCAAAACACACAGCAAACTATAATAAACAACTGTTTTGACACTTTATAAATGTAATCTGAGGTCTCGTGGGAAAGACTGTGCAACAAAAAGGTTCAAACAATAAACACAAATGCACATTTTGAACAATATATACAAAATGGTCTATGCGTTTT
The DNA here is from genome assembly GCF_902500255.1 of Thalassophryne amazonica. Lineage (NCBI taxonomy): Eukaryota > Metazoa > Chordata > Actinopteri > Batrachoidiformes > Batrachoididae > Thalassophryne > Thalassophryne amazonica. The sequence goes on along the minus strand of NC_047112.1, from coordinate 96,606,164 downwards.
GTTGTCCATTGATATGGTAAACAGTGCTTTACGCAGAAAAAGCAACAGAGTTATCCAGTAACATTAACATGCAAACTAGTGGAGCAATCCTGATAGTTACACACTCTTTGGTTGAGCACGTGAGATTGTCATCAAAGGCTCTCTGTGTGCTCCATCTGCTTTCAGTGATCGCTGTGTGTAATAGCGCAGGGCGCACTGAGTATGTACTAATAGTATGTACTCATTGGAGCACCCAGGGGGCTATTCAAACGGGCCAACTAGTAACATATCACTCCTGAAAACGATCTTTGCCTTTTCACGTGAGGTAAATCTGCCCTAAGATTGGATTTTGGAAAACCATGTGACGGTGAACCAATTCCGATTGGACACTCACATTGCGCGCGTCATCACACAGCTTCTATGAGGAGTACAAAGATGGCCGATGGCTGGCTCGAAAGTCCGTGGAGTTAACTTTTCAGCAAAAAAAAAAAAAAAAAAAAAGTAAGCTTTTATGGCATATCATTCAAAAGTTATTTATAATTTAGTAAAGCTTGGTCTTAGACGGCATCAGCCCCGGAGGGTTAAATTGTCAGATATGCTCAATCAAAAAAGTGCTCTGTTCGGGCCTCATTCTGTTCACTTCAATCACTTCCGGACATGCCCAATTCCAAAATAAAGGAAATGTTTTAAAATGAGATTTGGTTCACTGACAAAATTTCCTAAACTTTTCCTTGACTTAAGGACAGTCTCTGGAGAAAATCTCATCAAAAAAAAAATCCAACACTTTTAAGTTTTAATGTCCATAAACAGACAGACAGACAAAGGATCAAAAAACATCTACCAACAGATGTAATGGAATAAACAAAAACACAGAAAAAGAACTTTCCATGAATCATGCGGATGCCAAACTCTCTGATTTTAATTCAGACTTTAAAAAGGTCGACTTCTCCACATTTGGAAGGAAACAGACCCATTATAATGGAAGGCTGCAAAACCAGCAGTAGAGTCATTAGCATTTACCAATTTAGCCAGAAAACATCTTGAACCTCAGTAACATTATAAATCTACATTTTGGTGAATGTTTGGCCAAGTCTCATTAACTCAGCCACAGAACTGAACACAACTGAATCAAATGTGTTTTATAGTTGTCATGGTTACACTTATTCTACTTCAGGCACCACAGGTACGCTCGCACCAATACGTCTGATTAATGTTTACAACTTGTGGCACAATCAGAAAATATGTACATAAATTCACCTAGCAAGCATGTGCGGAGAGTAGAACTCAATTACTCAGTCTTTATAAAACATTAACCAGTGCTGGTGGGATTTTAGGCACCAGCAACCAAAAAAAACAAACAAACAACAAAAAAACAGTATTACTTAATCAAGAATGTCTGGTTTCATGTTCCAGATTATACTCTTCATCTTTGGCTTCAACTACAGAACAGCAGACCAAATTATTGTTGTTAATCTTGCTCCATCAGATATTATTTGTTCAGACAAAAAAAAAAAAAAAATTCAGGCACCACTTAAATCTAAATATGTTTTACAGCCTGCACCAACACCAACGGTGTAATTACTGAAAACACTCCACAGTGGAATTCTTCAGGAGCAGAATAACTCATTAACTCATGCGAAAGTCAAATTAAGGGATTGGAAATAGACAGCATGAAAACACAGATTGTGTGCCATACCGTCTCTCTCTGCCCAACCTCAAAACAGACAGATGGCTTTTCTGATGCCACAGCTCTTCCTTTTAGCACATCTCTTGAATTTTTTAGGTTTCCTCTTCCACATCAACCCCCCACTTCCACTCCAGATAGTTCTGACATCACAGTTTCTTCCATAAAGCTAACTCGGCCACACTGGGTGCATTCGGAGTGCTGTCCCAAGCCTGGATAATCTAGCAGGGTTGTATCAGGAAGGCCATCTGGCATAAGTTTTTTCCAAACCAAATATGCAGATCACAAATCAAATTTCTATAACGGATTGGAGAAGGCCCACATTTAACAAAGACCGCCACTTGTGCTCTTGTTCAACAGGGTGCCGGCGGAAATTCAACTTGGACACAAGCAGACGTTAAGGCAGCTGTGGAAGGTGTAACTCCCCCACGAGAAGATGTAGCCCAGTACATTATTGACGTAACCGCTTTGGTTAAATCCTACAATCTTAGAGGGGATGAAGTTCAACAAGTCATAATGGCAACTGTGACAAAGGATTGGGCTGATGTAAAAGGAGATTGGGATCCTGCAGAGGCAGACCACACTCCATTAGCCCATGATAGTCAGGAATTGGAAGATCGATTGGCCGCACTATTGCTGAGAATTAAGCAGAAATACCAGCAGAAGTCAAATTACACAGAAATAAATCGCACAAAACAGAAAGATGATGAACCATTCGAAGACTATCGACATCAAATGGAAAAAGTTTTTAAAGTGCACAGTGGTCTTCTACCACTGAAAAATGATAGCGTGTATGAACAACAATTGAAAAATGCACTCCATGCCAACTCCAGATCAGATATCCGAGCATGGGTAGACAAACACATGATAACGTTCCCAACAGCTGGGTTACAAGAGTATGTAGACCACGCCATACACGCAGAAAGAAATCTGAAAACAAAAAAGGCAGCCCGCTACTGTATATACAAATTTGGGCCAGGCCTGGCAGTGCTCTTTGGATCTGTCGGAATTGAGACAAACTGAACAATTATTGGAGGAAGGTCTGATGACCTGTGAAAACAGAGAACATGTAGTAATGATGTCACCTAAAGATCTACACATAACTATACTATTCACTCCACGAAAGGATGAAAGGTATGGAGCAGGATTTCTGAAAATTCCATCAGAATTTCAGACAGTAGCACACCTATACACAGACAGAAAAACCACCTCTGTGTGTAGTGTAGTGCTGACCCAAAGTGCAGACAAATGGTGGAAGATGAGACTTTAATGGCCAAACTGCCTCCTCATCTCTGGGTGAAAGCACCCACAGATGTAGGACTGTTGAAAAATATTCCGCCAGTCAAAATTAAGCCACAATCTGATTGGAGACCACGGATCAAACAATATCCATTAAAACCTGAAGCAGAAAAAGGAAATGATGACTTTTCTAGGTATCTGTAATTATTGCAGAGCCTGGATTCCATGTTATGCAGAGATGGTGCAGAAATTGCAGGATTTAATACACTCTATACCAATGGATATGACTGACAAAATACAGTGGAATAAAGAAGCTGAAGAACAGTTTACAGCTCTTAAACAAGAACTTGTGAGTTCCACAGTATTATCTCTGCCCAATTATGCCAAGCCATTCACTCTCATGGTGGACACAAAACGGGGATTCATGTGTGCAGTCTTGCTACAACAACATGGTAATAAAAATAAACCAGTTGGCTATTATTCCAAACGTTTGGATACATTCTTATCGCCTGCCAGACAGACAATGAACCATTAATAGATTCTGACCTTTTATTGGATATGCAAAAACAGGCACCAGCGCAGGAACGACATTTGTGGTTGAAAAATGGGGCAACCCCAAACCCCAAAGGACTTTATTGTATACATAACAAACCCATCCTACCCAAAAGCTTATTCAAAGCAGCTGCAATTGCGACACATGGGTGTGTCGACAGGGGGGATGGTATATATGGTAGACCAATACCTTACTACCTATGGATTTAATTTATACTCAAAAAAATTTTGTAAAGCCTGTGTTACCTGATTGAAACACAACCCACAGGGAAGTATAAGACCCCGGAGAGGGCAATTCCCAAAACCACAGTATCCTTTTCAAATTGTTCATATGGACTTTACTGAACTAAATCGATGTGGACCTTATCAATACAGTCTAGTATTAATTGATGCCTTTTCAAAATGGGTAGAAATTGTTCCATCACAAAAAGCAGATGCTTTAACAGTAGCAAAAGCACTGTGTAAGACAATTATTCCGTATTATGGAATACCAGAGACATTGTACAGTGATAATGGAACACATTTTGTAAATGAAGTTGTACAAAGAGTAGCAGAACACATGAAAATTAAGTTAAAACATCATTGTGCTTACCACCCACACAGTGCAGGATTAGTGGAAAGGACAAAGGGCACAATAAAAATAAGATTAAGGAAATGTATAGAAGAGACAAAACGAACCTGGATTGAATGTTTGGACCTAGTAAAATTGTATATGAGAATAACACCAACACCATCAGGGTTAACACCATTTGAGATACTTTATGGACGACCATATCATCTACCAATTTTGACATGGATACTAAAACAGCAGATGAGGAACAAACATTAGCAAATTTTATGAAAAAGACATTAACACAGAAAGAGATAACTTAAACACATTTACTGCCGAATAATTTGATCTTCCACAGGACGGCCTTCCAGTAGTCTAGCCAGGAGACTGGGTGTTCATCAGAGTGATTAAGAGGAAGAACTGGTCCAGTCCTCGTTGGGAAGGTCCATACCAAGTGCTGTTAACAACACCAACTGCAGTAAAGATAGCGGAGAGATCAACGTGGATACATCACTGTAAGATACAGCGTGTGTTGGCTGCCTCCACAGTGTAAGGGGAAGTCTGGCTACAAAGGGAGTCTATTTAATTAGCAATAGATTGTCTCAATGCCAGTGAAGCAGGGAGATCCTTGCACTATTAGGTGAGGTTGGTTAACAACACTGTATCCTAGCAATCATGACTGAACTACAGCAGACCCCGGAGCGGCGTGCTCAGCGCCGCCGCTGCCGGACTGTTGGAAGGGCAGCCGGTTGCGTTGTGATCTTAGTGTGTTTCATGCTCCTCGGATTCCTGGCCTGGTGGTTGACCCAAGAATTGCAGCTCACTGTGGACCGAGCCAGAGAACAACGCAAGCAACGTCAGAAGAGGTTTATTCATAATGTGAATGAGACAGATGGACACCCTCATATATACCATACTAATATGTGGTACAGATATGTTCATTTATTGGCTATGGAATTACGTTACTAATTGTTATGTTTATTCCCAAATACCTATATCCTCAACACACCCAGCTCTGACGGCTAAACCGTACCCTGCTAGGGTGACAGAATGTCTTATCATACGGATGCATAATCAAACTGTATTTCGGGGGCAGCAGTTCTCAGCAAATCTGATAAGATGTAACACCACTTGCCTCAGTGCAACCACTTATATGATAGGGATTTCAACAGAGGACGTACAAGCGTGCCCAAGTGCTGCTCCATTGACTAGACTGAAGGGAAACGCAAAAATATCATCACGTTAAATTGTCATCACAACGGCCATTCCCAATTTGCTTTTACGGGACAGGGAATAAAACTGTAGGTAAAATTAAGAAACGTCTGTGTACCCAAACGTATGTTTTATCAAATAATTTAAGCCTAACCAAAACATAATATGTGGATGGGACTTATCTTCATCACATTGGACGGGGATGTAATTATACAGGCTCCTGTCCATGGGGAACGGATGAATCATGTGCTTATGTTAGTAAGTTTTTGCTACCACCTGTAAATGGTACTCCGGTGTATGATGACATCTACTGGCTTTGTGGTTCCAGACTGTACATGAGTCTCCCACCAAATTGGGGTGGTGTGTGTGCACCTACCCAGGTGACTGACCATACATATGTGGTAGTGCCAAGGACCTCCACAGAGAAGAATGGCAGCACCAGACGGAGGAGATTGATATACCCAGATGTGTTACCACATGATCACATGTGGGGCTCGGATGTACCAAAGGACCAAAAACTGTGGTCTGTAGGAGATAAAATAGCACATTCATTGTTCCCCTGGATAGGAGTGGGAAAAAATTAATTAATGATTGAAACTCTGAATTATCGATTGGGTCTGTTCATGAATGTAACTGAAAAAATAGTAGCAGCTCAAAACATTGAAATAGATGCTTTACGTACCATGGTGATGCAAAATCGCATGGTTTTAGACTTGCTTACTGGTTCACAGGGAGGAGTTTGTGTTCTGCTGAACACAACATGCTGTACTTTCATCCCAGACTCCATTCATTCAGTGGATATGCAGGACGCATTGGAAGAGCTGAATAAACTTCGTGATGCAATGCATAAAGACACCCTAGCCGTGAACCGGTGGAATCCCTGGTCCTGGTTGACTTCAGGACCATGTTGGCAGTTACTATTGAAAATGGTGACACCAGTTATTATAGTCCTAATTCTGATTGGACTTTGCATGTGTTGTGTGATCCCTTATATCAAAACAATGGTTGGCAAAATGGTGTCAAATACATTTGTACAGTGTAATCTGGCCTTCCAACAAACTATGCCAAAATATCATGCATTGAAACAGTCAGACCTTAGTGGAGTGTTGGGAAGGTGTCGTAACACGGACCCACAACAGGGGGCGCTAATGAACGGACAATGGATAAGGGAAGGAGTAACAATTTAATGTTGCACAAGAACACAACGTAAAATAAACAAAGGTACTGCCAATCACACACAAGAGGATTGCGGGCAGGCTCGAAGATAGGAGACCTCAGATGAACGAAGAGCCGGGACCCACACCGCTTCTACCACCAACGGCCTGAAGAACACTGAAGCCGCCAAGCCCCGAGTCCCCAGGTGGTCTCTGTCCTCCGTTGTCGGCCCTGGTACTGCTGGCAGAAAAAACAGAAGGTAGTGAGTGTGAATCCTCACACCCAGCAACCTTGATTATTGATTCTTGTGGAGGGAGAGCCTCCACCTCCAATCATACACACGTGCAGCTCCGAAAATCCAGTCAAGGAAATACCACCAGGAAAAAACAGCTGCAAAACAGATCAGATTATTATTTGACGTATAAGTCAGCAGAGAGATTACCTTGTATCGTAGGAGATTTCTCGGCGAGGAGGTGGAGTCGCCACCCGGCCTTTATGGTGATGGTGATGATGAGATGATGAGTGACAGCTGGTGTTGAGGATGATTGACGGCTGTCACTCCCAGTGGTTCTGGCGCCCTCTTGTGCTTGAAGCCCGCACTCCAAGCAGGGCGCCATCCGGTGGTGGTGAGCCAGCAGTACCTCCTCTTCAGCGGCCCACACAACAGGACCCCCCCCTCAACGGGCGCCTCCTGGCGCCCGACCAGGCTTGTCTGGGTGTCGGTGGTAGAAATCGACCAAAAGGGCCGGGTCCAGGATGAAGCTCCTCTTCACCCAGGAGCGTTCCTCGGGTCCGTAACCCTCCCAGTCCACCAAGTACTGAAAGCCCCGACCCATCCGACGGACGTCCAGGAGCCGACGAACGGTCCATGCCGGCTCCCCGTCGATGATCCGGGCAGGAGGTGGGTCGGGTCCGGGGGAGCAGAGCGGTGAGGTGTGGTATGGCTTGAGTTTGGAAACATGAAAAACCGGATGGATCCGCAGTGAAGCCGGGAGAGTTAGCTTCACTGCGGCCGGACTGAGGATCTTGGCGATGGGGAACGGCCCGATGAAGCGGTCCTTGAGTTTGTGGGAGGTCACCTGGAGCGGGATATCTTTGGTGGATAGCCACACCTCCTGCCCTGGTTGGTATGTAGGGGCCGGGGAACGCCGGCGGTCTGCATGGGCCTTGGCCCTCGTCCGGGCCTGCAACAGGGCAGAGCGGGCGGCCCGCCACACCCGGCGGCACCTCCGCAGGTGGGCCTGGACCGAGGGTACCCCGACCTCTCCTCCACAAGTGGGAACACGGGGGCTGGTAGCCCAGACACGCTTCAAAGGGGGAGAGGCCGGTGGCAGAGGATACTTGGCTGTTGTGAGCGTACTCGATCCAGGCCAGATGGTTACTCCAGGCCGCCGGGTGAGCGGAGGTGACACAACGAAGAGCCTGTTCAAGTTCCTGGTTCGCCCGCTCTGCCTGGCCGTTCGTCTGTGGGTGGTACCCGGACGAGAGACGCACGGTGGCCCCCAGTTCCTTACAAAAACTCCTCCAGACCTGCGAGGAGAACTGGGGACCACGATCCGAGACGATGTCCGACGGTATCCCATGCAGACGCACGACGTGGTGAACCAGGAGGTCTGCCGTCTCCTGGGCCGTTGGGAGCTTCGGGAGGGCCACGAAGTGGGCCGCCTTGGAGAACCGGTCCACTATCGTCAGTATGGCGGTGTTGCCCTGGGACGGCGGGAGGCCCGTGACGAAGTCCAGACCGATGTGGGACCAGGGGCGATGAGGCACAGGCAGGGGTTGGAGGAGACCCCTGGTCTTGCGATGGTCCGCCTTGCCCCTGGCACAGGTGGTGCAGGCCTGGACGTAGTCCCGGACGTCGGCTTCCAGTGACGCCCACCAGAAGCGCTGCTGGACTACTGCCACGGTCCTACGCACTCCAGGATGACAGGAGAGCTTGGATCCATGGCAGAAGTCCAAGACGGCAGCCCTAGCCTCTGGTGGAACGTAGAGTCTATTCTTCGGACCGTTTCCCGGGTCCGGGTTCTTAGTCTGGGCCTCCCGGACGATCTCCTCCACGTCCCAGGTGAGGGTAGCCACGACAGTGGACTCGGGAAGGATGGTGTCGATGGGGTCCGACAACCCGACCTTGGCTTCCTCTTCGTGCACCCGGGACAATGCATCAGATCGTTGATTTTTGGTCCCGGGGCGGTAGGTGATCCGGAAGTCAAAGCGTGCGAAGAACAGGGACCAGCGGGCTTGCCTGGGGTTCAGCCGCTTGGCGGTCCGGATGTACTCCAGGTTCCGGTGGTCCGTAAAAACCGTGAAAGGCCCCGTAGCCCCCTCCAACAGGTGTCTCCACTCTTCTAGAGCCTCCTTCACCGCGAGGAGTTCTCGATTGCCCACGTCATAGTTCCGTTCAGCGGGGGTCAACCTGCGGGAAAAGTAGGCACAAGGATGGAGAACCTTATCGGACTCCCCGCTCTGGGACAGCACGGCTCCTATTCCTGAGTCTGAGGCGTCCACCTCTACTACAAACTGGCGAGTAGGATCAGGCTGCACCAGAACTGGAGCAGATGAAAACCGGCGTTTCAACTCCCTAAACGCGGCCTCGCACCGGTCCGACCAGGTGAAGGGGACTTTGGTGGAGGTCAGGGCGGTCAGGGGGCTAACGACCTGACTGTAACCCTTAATGAACCTCCTGTAGAAGTTTGCGAAGCCGAGGAACTGTTGCAGCTTCCTACGGCTCGTTGGTTGGGGCCAATCCCTCACCGCCGCAACCTTGGCCGGATCCGGGGCGACGGAGTTGGAGGAGATGATAAACCCCAAGAAGGACAGAGACGTGCGGTGAAACTCACACTTCTCGCCCTTCACAAACAGCCGGTTTTCTAACAACCGCTGTAGGACCTGACGTACATGCCGGACATGGGTCTCAGGATCCGGGGAAAAGATGAGTATATCATCCAGATACACGAAGACAAACCGGTGCAGGAAGTCCCGCAGGACGTCATTAACCAAGGCTTGGAACGTCGCGGGGGCGTTAGTGAGACCGAACGGCATGACCAGGTACTCAAAATGACCCAACGGGGTGTTAAATGCCGTCTTCCATTCATCTCCCTTCCGTATCCGAACTAGATGGTACGCATTCCTAAGATCGAGTTTGGTGAATATTTTGGCTCCATGCAGGGGTGTGAACACCGAATCCAAGAGGGGCAATGGGTATCGATTGCGAACCGTGATCTCGTTCAATCCCCTGTAATCGATGCATGGACGAAGTCCGCCGTCTTTCTTGCCCACAAAAAAGAAACCAGCACCCATCGGGGAGGTGGAGTTCCGGATCAACCCGGCGGCCAAGGAGTCCCGGATGTAGGTTTCCATTGATTCGCGTTCCGGACGTGAGAGATTGTACAGCCTACTGGACGGGAACTCACTGCCCGGAACCAAATCGATGGCACAATCGTACGGTCGGTGTGGTGGAAGGGCGAGCGCCAGATCTTTGCTGAAGACGTCAGCCAGATCATGGTACTCCCCTGGCACCGCCGTCAGATTGGGAGGGGTTTTAACCTCCTCCTTAGCCGTCATTCCGGGGGGAACCGAGGATCCTAAACACTCCCGGTGGCAGGTTTCGCTCCACTGCACCACGACCCCAGACGGCCAATCGATCCGGGGATTGTGCTTCACCATCCAAGGAAAACCCAAAATCACTCGGGAGGTAGAAGATGTCACGTAAAACACTATCTCCTCCCGGTGATTCCCAGACACAACCAGGGTCACAGGCTGGGTCCGGTGTGTGATTAGCGGGAGTAGAGTGCCATCTAGTGCCCGTACCTTCAAGGGCGAAGGCAGAGCCACTAGGGGGAGCCCCACTTCCTTTGCCCATCTGCTATCCAACAGATTCCCTTCGGACCCCGTGTCCACCAGTGCTGGGGCGTGAAGGGTTAAATCCCCACTCAGGATTACCACTGGGATTCGTGCTGATTTGCGGGAACTTCCCGTGCACATGTTATGGCCCACCCTTAGCCCAGTGTCTAAGGACGGGCGTTGGTGTTTGACCGTTTGGGGCAGTCTTTTAACAGGTGCTCACATGAGCCACAGTAAAAACATTCCCCGCGGGCCAGTCTCCTTTGTTTAATATCTGATCTCACTTTAGCCCTGCTCGTGTCCATAGCTTCGTCAGCAGGGGGAGCTGTTGCCACACGGAGCCCACCGGCAATGGAGCGTGAGGACGACGTCACCCCGTCAGACCCGGAAGAGAGAGGGACGGCTTGTGCCCGGCCACGCCCCCCGGCCTGCTCCCGACGGTGTTCATTCAAACGGTTGTCTAAGCGTATAACCAGAGTGACAAGCCCGTCGAAAGTCTGCGGTTCGTCCTTAGCCAGTAAATGCTCCTTCAGTACTGGAGACAGTCCGCTTATGAAGGCGGCGCGGAGCGCGACGTCATTCCAACCCGACCTCGCAGCCGCGATGCGGAAGTCGACAGCGTAATCGGCCGCGCTCCGACGCCCCTGTCTCAGTGACAGCAGCACGGTCGAGGCGGTCTCGCCTCTGTTGGGATGATCAAACACCTGTTTGAATTCCCGTATAAACCCAGCGTATGACGTCAGAAGCCATGACTGCTGTTCCCAGAGCGCTGTAGCCCAAGCGCGTGCCTCACCTCGAAGCAGATTAATTACATAAGCCACCCGGGTGGCGTCTGCCGCGTACATGACTGGACGCTGTGCAAAAACGAGCGAACACTGCATCAAGAAGTCTGCGCACGTCTCCACACAGCCTCCGTACGGTTCAGGAGGACTTATGTAAGCTTCAGGGGACGGTGGGGGGGGTAGTTGAACGGCCAGTGGAACATCTACATTAGGCCCCGGACCAGCAGGAGGAGACACTGCAGCGACGCTTGACTCGCGTGCTTCCACTCTGGCGGTGAGAGCCTCCATCCTCTGATTGAGGCTTGCATTTTGCTCAGTTACCAGCTGTAACTGAGCAGTGAAAGCGGTAAGGATTTGCTGCAGATCACTTACCACGCCTCCTGCTGACGCCTGCGCTCCCTGTTCTCCCATTGGCTGTTCAAGCTGTGGTTGACGCCCCTCGGGATCCATGACGAATGGCCGAGAAATCCTATTGGGAAGGTGTCGTAACACGGACCCACAACAGGGGGCGCTAATGAACGGACAATGGATAAGGGAAGGAGTAACAATTTAATGTTGCACAAGAACACAACGTAAAATAAACAAAGGTACTGCCAATCACACACAAGAGGATTGCGGGCAGGCTCGAAGATAGGAGACCTCAGATGAACGAAGAGCCGGGACCCACACCGCTTCTACCACCAACGGCCTGAAGAACACTGAAGCCGCCAAGCCCCGAGTCCCCAGGTGGTCTCTGTCCTCCGTTGTCGGCCCTGGTACTGCTGGCAGAAAAAACAGAAGGTAGTGAGTGTGAATCCTCACACCCAGCAACCTTGATTATTGATTCTTGTGGAGGGAGAGCCTCCACCTCCAATCATACACACGTGCAGCTCCGAAAATCCAGTCAAGGAAATACCACCAGGAAAAAACAGCTGCAAAACAGATCAGATTATTATTTGACGTATAAGTCAGCAGAGAGATTACCTTGTATCGTAGGAGATTTCTCGGCGAGGAGGTGGAGTCGCCACCCGGCCTTTATGGTGATGGTGATGATGAGATGATGAGTGACAGCTGGTGTTGAGGATGATTGACGGCTGTCACTCCCAGTGGTTCTGGCGCCCTCTTGTGCTTGAAGCCCGCACTCCAAGCAGGGCGCCATCCGGTGGTGGTGAGCCAGCAGTACCTCCTCTTCAGCGGCCCACACAACATGGAGAAAACTATAATGACTGTGCTGAGAATTATGATGATATTGAAAAGCTCACAACTCCAGTTCAAGCTTGAACTGTTGACGTGATGAGTTAACACACTCTTAGCCTATGAAGCTTTAGCTGAAAATGTAATAAAGACAAGTGGTGTAGTCGAATAATACAGATAAACGGTTAATTTATACCAGTCAGCCGAAGTGACGTGTGGTGGTGGTGTGGAGATAATAGAATTTTTGACAGATTGCCTAGGAATGTGTCAGGCTACTGTGCTTTAGTGTCCCTACTCCTCCCAGTAAAAGCCATTCCCATTTTAGCCAAGGACTTGTTGACGCACCTAAAGTCTGTGGTGCCTGAAAATTGCAGCTGAAAATCTGAATAAGAAGTGGTTACTTAGTAACAATTGTTTACTTTTAGGTGAAGATGTAATACCGTTGGAATGCATGATAAACAGTGGGGAATGTTGGAGTTATTCTGTAGATACACTGTTTTATTTTATCATGCATGTTTTGTGTTGTCTGCTCTGGTAGAATGTAGTTCTCTCTGCTCTGATAAAGTGTACTGTACTGATGTGATGGGTGAAGGTTACTTAAGATATGTGACATGACGTGCTTCTGCAAGTTGTGGTATCTCTGTGTGCACGCTAAGCTCTTTTTCAGGACATGTGAAGATGACCCAGGCAGAATGCAGCCATAAGCGGAGCAGTGAGATAAAGAATAGAGAATTGAATGTTCCAACCACAGTGTGATTATGATACATTAGTCCTTGTGTCAGAAGAAGTGTGATTAATCGTTAGATGTCTTAAACACATCTTAATCGAGCCCAAGATTAAAAAGGTTCTGAAAGTCCTGAATGTATTGTGCAATCAGCGGTTCTGCGGCAACAGCTCACGCGCTATCACTCCTCCCCTTAGGAGCTGTACCGCCCATGTATGTAGGGAAGTCCTAAATAAAAGAGCAGGAGCGCAGGCCAGACTTTAGTGTAGCTTTGGTGTACAGCCTGACTTGCACTCCTCGCGAGCTAAAATTGACTTTCTGTCTCACTGGTGTTTCTTGACTCTGTTTGTCTTGTTAAAGGTTTTAAGAATGTTTGGAGGAGAAAATACCCAACAGTGCCGGCGGAAATTCAACTACTGCCGGGTGAAGAAGGAGAGGTGCAAAACGTGTGGAGAGTTTGAATGTTGGCACTATGACTGGTAAAGGGAGAGACGTGCTGAGGAGCCACCGGGCAGGAGGAGAAGACGGAGGCCAAAGAGAAGGTTTATGGACATGCAGGTGGTTGGTGTGACAAAGGAAGATGCAGAGGTCAGGGTGAGATGGAAACAGATGATCTGCTGTGGCGGCCCTGAACAGAAGCAGCAGCTTCTTTGATAAAGCTCTTGGGAGGGCGGTAATTGGTTCAAATCTCACTCCATTCATTTGGGTCAGTTCACCTGCCACAGCACGGGAAAGGCCTGTGGTGAACATATAGGTTTCAGTTTGAAAACAAGCACAAGCTCTGGTGCTGAAAAATTAAGCCAATGTGGAAGTGCCAGATCTCGCAGTTCCATGAATGGCCTCTTGAGATGGGCTCCTCAGAGATCCCCATATTAACGTGTCCAACTTTAGAGTAGAAATAAACACATTTACAACCTGGTACAATAAACAGTTTTGGTAACTTGCTAGTTTCCTTGTTCATGGCAATTGTACAGGAGGTGAATTTTTATATAACTCATCAGTCTGGGCTATTTTAAGTAATAAAATGAGTGAATATTTTTTTTTTTTCAATAGCAGCCAAGCCACTCTTTATGACAACCACCAAGAAGTCTGCAAAAATATGCATGAATCAAGTAGAAAACAAAGATTAGCCTGTTAGCTGTACCTTGTTTTTTTTGTTGTTTTTTTAGTACAAGATGGGGGACATGTTCTGGCTTCATTTGTCTCATCAGTCTTGGCCACCACGCTCCTCCTCTTTACGCATTTATATGCTGACTGGAAGTTAGGTGGAGTCAGGCACTACCAAGATCATGACATTTGGAACCATCTAATATGCCCTTCAAAGCAGCTCTTCAGAAAACCTATGGGCAAGGTTGGGTAGGATTACTTTGAAATGTAATCCAAAAGTAATCAGATTACAAGTAATCCAAATGTATGTACATACATACGAGGTCTGTCAATAAAGTAACGGACCTTTTTATTTATTTTTTTTAAACTATATGGATTTGATTCATATGTTTTTACGTCAGACAAGCTTGAACCCTCGTGCGCATGCGTGAGTTTTTCCACGCCTGTCGGTGACGTCATTCGCCTGTGAGCACGCCTTGTGGAAGGAGTGGTCCCGCCCCCTCGTCGGATTTTCATTGTCTGGAAATGGCGGAATGATTTGGACTTTTTTTCCATCAGACTTTTTTCAGAAGCTGTTAGAGACTGGCACCTGGAAACCATTTGAAAAATTTATCTGGCTTTCGGTGAAAATTTTACGGGCTTCACAGAGAATAAGGACTGTTACTACAGCTTTAAGGCCGCTCGGCGTGCTGCGCTCCGAGCTGCGACGATGAGGCAGAAAACGCCAGATCATTTCTAAGCTGATGGCTCTGTGGATACGAGACCGTCGTGTGCACTTTCTCTGGTTATCACAAGAACAGGACATCAGCCATTTTCCAGCAGATTTTACTTTTAACAAGAGATTTTGTCATGGAAAGCCACGCGGAGGCTTTGTGCGTAACGACCGATTCGCTGTTTGAGCGAGACAAAGGAACACCTCCGTTTCGGCGTGTTAGAGGACAAGTTAGGACAAGCCCAGCTCTCCACAATTTCTCTGATACTTACTGGACTGGTAAGCATTGAAAGCCGAGATAGGCGTATCCCAACTTGTCCCATGACACGCCGAAACGGAGGTGTTCTTTGTCTCGCTCAAACAGCGAATCGGTCATTACGCACGAAGCCTGAGCGCGGCTTTCCATGACAAAATCTCTTGTTAAAAGTAAAATCTGCCAGAAAATGGCTGATATCCAGTTCTTGTGATAACCAGAGAAAGTGCACACGACGGTCTCATATCCACAGAGCCATCAGCTTAGAAATGATCTGGCGTTTTCTGCCTCGTCGTCGCAGCTCGGAACGCGGCGCGCCAAGCGTCCTTAAAGCCGTCCTTAAAGCTGTAGTAACAGTCCTTATTCTCTGTGAAGCCCGTAAAATTTTCACCGAAAGCCAGATACATTTTTCAAATGGTTTCCAGGTGCCAGTCTCTCACAGCTTCTGAAAAAATTCTGATGGAAAAAAAGTCCAAATCATTCCGCCATTTCCAGACAATGAAAATCCGACGAGGGGGCGGGACCACTCCTTCCACAAGGCGTGCTCACAGGCAAATGACGTCACCGACAGGCGTGGAAAAACTCACGCATGCGCACGAGGGTTCAAGCTTGTCTGATGTAAAAACATATGAATCAAATCCATATAGTTTTTGAAAAAATAAAAAGGACCGTTACTTTATTGACAGACCTCGTACATGTAATCCACATGTATTCTTTCAAAGTAATCCTACCCAACCTTGCCTATGGGTGATGTCACAGAGCGTTTGTCCAGTATATATACAGTCTATGATGGAGAAGGAAGAAAAAGCTGCTGCCCAGTAGCATTCAAAGCCAAAGATCAACATAGTTCTTAATCCCAACATGATTGGCTGCAAACACTACCAGTGGAGAGGTATGTAGGCCTCTTCATGACTATTAGAACTGCTGTCTGTTGAGAACAATGTGATGCCTCATGACATAATAACATCACTGAGCTCTGCTTCAGGAAAAATTACTGAATGACGCACCAAGCTGTGGTTATTCATTCATTCATTTATCTTCTATACCCGCTTACTCCAATCAAGGGTCATGGGGGGCTGGAACCTATCCCAGCAGTCATAGGGCGAGAGGCGGGGTACACCCTGGACAGGACTCCAGTCTATCACAGGGTCACATATAGATACGGAGGGGTGTTATTTCAAAAAATGTGGAAATCTATAAATGTTTGCATGGAATATATAAATATACATGGAATAAACCATAGCAGGATAAATTTTGGGTCATTTGGTTCCAAAAACCCATATGGACGGAGCATTTGAAAATTTCAAGTTACACGTGTGTCGTATATGTGCTGTTGACGTAGAAAACCACTCTGTTGCTTATAATTACACTCAACAAAAATATAAACGCAACACTTTTGGTTTTGCTCCCATTTTGTATGAGATGAACTCAAAGATCTCGAACTTTTTCCACATACACAATATCACCATTTCCCTCAAATATTGTTCACAAACCAGTCTAAATCTGTGATAGTGAGCACTTCTCCTTTGCTGAGATAATCCATCCCACCTCACAGGTGTGCCATATCAAGAAGCTGATTAGACACCATGATTAGTGCACAGGTGTGCCTTAGACTGTCCACAATAAAAGGCCACTCTGAAAGGTGCAGTTTTGTTTTATTGGGGGGGGGGGGGGGGGGGGAATGATACCAATTAGTATCTGGTGTGACCACCATTTGCCTCATGCAGTGCAACACATCTCCTTCGCATAGAGTTGATCAGGTTGTCAATTGTGGCCTGTGGAATGTTGGTCCACTCCTCTTCAATGGCTGTGCGAAGTTGCTGGATATTGGCAGGAACTGGTACACGCTGTCGTATACGCCGGTCCAGAGCATCCCAAACATGCTCAATGGGTGACATGTCCGGTGAGTATGCCGGCCATGCAAGAACTGGGACATTTTCAGCTTCCAAGAATTGTGTACAGATCCTTGCAACATGGGGCCGTGCGTTATCCTGCTGCATCATGAGGTGATGTTCTTGGATGTATGGCACAACAATGGGCCTCATGATCTCGTCACGGTATCTCTGTGCATTCAAAATGCCATCAATAAAATGCACCTCTATGCTTCGTCCATAACAGACGCCTGCCCATACCATAACCCCACCACCACCATGGGCCACTCGATCCACAACATTGACATCAGAAAACCGCTCACCCACACGACGCCACACACGCTGTCTGCCATCTGCCCTGGACAGTGTGAACCGGGATTCATCCGTGAAGAGAACACCTTGACGATCTTGGAGGTGAACATGCTGGATGTGGAGGTCTTGGACTGGTGTGGTTACACGTGGTCTGCGGTTGTGAGGCTGGTTGGATGTACTGCCAAATTCTCTGAATCGCCTTTGGAGACGGCTTATGGTAGAGAAATGAACATTCAATACACGAGCAACAGCTCTGGTTGACATTCCTGCTGTCAGCATGCCAATTGCACGCTCCCTCAAATCTTGCGACATCTGTGGCATTGTGCTGTGTGATAAAACTGCACCTTTCAGAGTGGCCTTTTACTGTGGGCAGTCTAAGGCACACCTATGAACTAATCATGGTGTCTAATCAGCATCTTGATATGGCACACCTGTGAGGTGGGATGGATTATCTCAGCAAAGGAGAAGTGCTCACTATCACAGATTTAGACTGGTTTGTGAACAATATTTGAGGGAAATGGTGATATTGTGTATGTGGAAAAAGTTTTAGATCTTTGAGTTCATCTCATACAAAATGGGAGCAAAACCAAAAGTGTTGCGTTTATATTTTTGTTGAGTGTAGTTCATTGTGGCCATGTCATTCTTTACATGTGATGATTATACTCAACTGATGTTCCTGAAATAAAAACTACATAGATTTTGTTTGTTACAATTGATCGTAACATACTGTATGTGCTGAAATTAGGTTTTTTGTCAATTACTCTTAAAAAACACCAGATAGGCGTATTGTTACTATAGAAGTTGAATATAAACTTGGGGTCAAGCAACATTTGGAGCCAAATTTCAAGTCTCTAGGTGCAGCGGTTCTCAAGATATGATATTTTCGTCAATATTTTTGGCGATTTTTGAACCCGATATCTTCACTGGCTCCATCCATACGGGTTTTTGGAACCAAATGACCCAAAATTTATCCTGCTATGGTTTATTCAGTGTATATTTCCATATTTCATGCAAACATTTATAGATTTCCACATTTTTTGAAATAACACCCTCCCTAATATAGATAAACACATTCACATGCACGCCTACAAGTCAAATTAGAGTCACCAATCCACCTAACCTGCGTATCTATGGAAGTGGGAGGAAGCCGGAGCACCCAGAGGGGAACCCACGCGAACACAGGGAGAACATGCAAACTGTGGTTATGGCTGTCAAAAATCAAAATAAAGCCATGTTAGAACACCATTTCATTATTGCATCTTCATTAATTGACTGCAATAACGTGAAATAATTACATCTAACTAAAATAAAGCCATGCTAGCTGGTTGTTAGTGTTATGCCAAAGTCGAATCTGGGGTAAAAATCTCCAGTAATAGAATTATTTAATAGTTTCTCTCATGTGGATGCAAAAGCCCCCTCAGATGTTTGCTGAGACTGCCACAAGGAGCCATAAATTGTGCTGCGTTTCACAGATCACGAGTGTTTGAAGAGTGAAGTAAATCACTCTTGGATACCTCAGCTTTGGATCATTCCCAAAGTCTCAGATTTCTTAAAACAGTCTCATGACAGAGGTCATGAAAACAAGAGCTGTGAGAAGAGAAACCAGTCAAATGATTGTTGTGCAATAACTAAATATTCAGCATAACGCCCCCTCACACAGCTGTGCATTTGAGAGAAATTGTACAGTACACATTATCAAATTAACGGTGATGTGTGACTTATGATGTGGACTCGTGTTTTTCTTCACCAAAGATGAAGGCCAGCAGCAGCTGTGCACTCTAAATAAGGCAGCAGGGAACCTGACTCAGCTTGTTACTTTTAAACTATCCCCGGTTTGTCTACGCTCTCTGAACAAGACCAGGATCAGAGCTCCTTTAACTTCTAGACCTGCTGTCAAGTCAGAACAGAAGAATGAGGTCAAAACCTAATCCTCATACATGCAAATACACACATGCAAATATATAAACTATAAAAAAAGCTAGCTGGTAAAAAAAAAAAAAAAAAAGTCTGCATTTAGTGGAAACCTTTGTGGAACACCTCAAGAGATGAGGAGGTTTGTGAGATTTTTTTTAAATGTAAGAGACATGATGCATATTACGTTTAATATTTCCACTTTTAAGGTGATTTGTCACTTTACTGATTTTGTTCTGGTTAATAAATTGCAGTTTTCTATTCTTATCTACAAAGAAGGGCCCTGCAGAAAAAGTTTGGGAACCACTGTAATGGTGGAACATTGTTTAAAGTGCATATCACTAGTAAATAAAATGTCCAATGAGCTGACTATTCTAAATAATAAAGAATTACTAAAATATTGATGTACTGCATTTTATTTTTGGTGCCATATGCATTGAGAAATAGTCATAAACATGTGGATATGAGCCTGATTTTACCTGCTGCTGATAAACGGTCTGAAACGTCAAGCCGTCATGAACTTTCATGACATCATGTTTGGTCACGCCACTTCATATGTTGTATTGAAATGAACTTGAAAATGTAATTTTTTTAAAATGTAAAATCAGTGGTTTTTGTAGACGTTAACAGTGAATATGTCAAAATGGTTAA
Source organism: Thalassophryne amazonica (assembly GCF_902500255.1). NCBI lineage: Eukaryota > Metazoa > Chordata > Actinopteri > Batrachoidiformes > Batrachoididae > Thalassophryne > Thalassophryne amazonica. The sequence goes on along the minus strand of NC_047112.1, from coordinate 96,586,457 downwards.
AATGTGTGTTTTGCAAGGATGCAGTCACATGACTAATGTTACTTTATTAGGTGGACAGATTTTCCAAAGATGATATTTTGAGGAGGAAAGCGAGAGGGTTTTTTTTTTTGTTTTTTGTTTGTGTTTTTTTCGAGTGCCTTTTGGAGAGACTGCAGAAGTGATGCCTAGCACAGTGTGAGGCTGGTCTTCAAAACATGGATCTAACCATGGATTTTATGCTTTCCCTTCATGTGGCCAGGAGAAAAAACTTAAAGTGGGCTACCTGTCCCGAAAGCGCGGAACCGGCTGTGTTTGTGGTTTGTGCTGGCGCATCTAGCTAAGCTAACCTGTAGACATGCTAGATGTTGGTGAGTATCGCAGAGGAAACACATGACAGAACATAACGAGTGAGCGCTGTTACCAGGAGAGCCGTGATGTGGACCAGCTCCCAGTCCTTTGAATTATTGGCTAAGCTGAGCTAAACCGATAGCTAAGCTAAGCACTACCAGGAGCCCCAACAAGTCTGAAGAAGGAACGTTGTTTTCCTGTGGACAAGAGACAGCGCCACACAATGGAACAATAATTCTACATGGCTCTGTGTGCGTGAACACAACAGGAGTGAAATCAGAGACACAACTTTCACGGTATGTAATCATCATGATTATTCAGTCTTACTGAGACGCATGCGATGTTTTTTTAATACGCTGTGGGTTAAAAAGAGGCAAAGACGTACATATGCTGATCACAAAATACAAGAATTTGACTTGAAATCCAAATTAAAGGCATATTAAAGCCATTTTGAATTTGGAGACAAAAAGCAATGCAGACTGTAAGTGGATACAGGTGGAGTGACTTTCAGACAGCTAACAGTCAGCATCTGAGGTTACATCACTATTGTGGATAAAAATAGCTGTGCACCCATCGTGCATTATTCAGACGCTGTATGGCTTTTATTTTTATCAGCTACATCAGTACTTGCACAAGTTAAAGAGTTAGAAGTACTGATTCCGAAACTGGTATATCATTTTTTAAAGAATAGTGTTGATTGGAATGAGATATGCAGCCCTCTCTGTGTAGTTGTGAAGTTGGACAGTAATCATTTTTGTAATTTTGCTTCTGTACACAACCATGATGGAATATAAATGAAGACAAAAAAAAATTAAGATGTGCCAATACTGTGGATTTTTAGTTTTAATTCAAGGAATTTAACAAAAATACCACAT